>NC_056739.1:675382100-675717100 GCF_019279795.1 Protopterus annectens | reverse complement strand
GTTCACTGCTTAAAATCTGCGTTTGCACGGATTTGCGCGGTTGTGCGCATAGCGCAGCGCCGGTTAAACAAGGTTAAACTTGGTTAAACAAGGTTAAACTTTTTCTGGCTCCGCCAAGTCTGCTCTTCAATTTTTCCCTTAGAACTGTTCTACTTGCAATCTAAACAGCCTATACTCTATCTGAAAAGCTCAGCACTTGCTCCTAAAGCATTTTTTATACAGGTAAAGCACTCTTAAACAAACAAAAGTACTTCATTCACCTAAATTCTGTTGAGTACCCATTTCCCTATAGGTCCTTTCTGACTCAGTTACACAGCAATCTTTTTCACTATTTCTAGCATGTCGAAGGGTCAGTTGCTGGCGTCCTCTCCTGTTCAGCTGGTGAATCTGGGAATCTTGAGGCAATGTTACAATTGCCTCATGTACACAGACAACACTCTCCACCTCCCAACAAATACAAATATATGCAAGAGATGCAACTATATAGCCAAACTGGAGGCTGAGCTCTCTCAATTCAGTACTGGCAAGACCAGTCAGGAGGAGAAGGTAACCACGCACACCACAAACCCAGTCTCACATAGAACTATCACAACTGCAAACCAAACACATAAACACACAAAAACATACTCGGAGACGCTGATTAAAAATCTACCAAAACAACAGAGGCCTCCAAAGCAGACACCCAAGCAACCACCACCTCAAGACATAGCACATGCAAGACATAGTTCACAAAGTCAGTGTGCTAAACAGTCACAGCCCTTAAGGCCAAACAACATGCCAGACACACTTGTAACAGGTGACTCCATAGTCAGGCACACTGACGTCCCGCTCACCAGACTGAACAAGGAGAGGGTCACAGTAAGCTGCCTGTCGGGAGCTAGAATCTGCCACATAACACAAGCACTCAGGTCACTCCACAGCAAGTGCAAATATGACTCAGTCATTGTACATGCCGGTGTGAACGACCTGAGACGTACCTCCCTGGACTACATGAAAAGAGACATAGAGGAGCTCTCTGATAATGTAGCCCAGGCCGGTATGACCCTGACCCTGAGCAGCATCTTACCCTCACCAAGAATGATGCCACAGTACAAAGACAAAATGATCAGTTTTAACAATTGGCTTAATTACTGGTGTCATTCTAAGGGGATCCAATGTCTGTCTGCTTGGGATGACATGCTTGACAAGCCACGCTTTCGCAAGGGATGGCTTGCACCTGTCACCCTGGGCTTCCGGATATTGGCCAAGGCTCTTGCCACCCCATAGTGCCTTTTTAGGCAAGGCTCAAATGACAAACCTACCACCCTAGAAAACACAAGTGGAAAAAACTAAGGGTAATGCTGCTCAATGCCAGAAGTCTAAACCTCAAGATGCACGCCCTCGAAGCCCTCCTCAGTATGGAGAACATCGATGTCTGTGCAGTGACTGAAACCTGGTTCAAGGCTCCTGAGAGCACCCCAGTACTATCAGGTTTTACCTCATATCATGCTTTCCGGCCCCAAAACTTGGACCGAACCACAAAAGGAGGGGAGTATCCATTTTCATCAAAGATACCCACACCTCCAGGTTAGTGGCAACGCACAAAGCATCGGAGACTATCCAGGTGCAACTAACCATAGGCAAAACTGCCTTACAGTTTGTAGCATGCTACAGACCACCCTCTCAAACTCAGGAACCCCATACAGCCTTCCTGAAGACACTGGAGAGTATGAATGTCTCTCCAAATACCATAATTTTGGGAGACTTCAACTACCCAAACATACACTGGGAACATTACTCAAGCCCCAACACCCTAGACCAAAGGTTCCTAGAATTCATAAACTCAAATGCAATGGAACAACTAGTCACCATTCCCACAAGAGGAGACAATATACTAGACCTGATCATCACAAACATGGGGACAAAATGCTCCACACCGGAAGTACATCCCTCTTTGGTAAGATCAGACCATGAATTAATCTCACTGGAAATCCACATCCCACCCCCACCCCCTGCACAAAAGACCACAGTGAAGAACTTCTCAAAAGCAAACTTCACACTTCTTAAGACTGAAGTGGTATCTTTCAAGGCCCCTGGGCCAGTGGAAACCACAACCCACACTGCTGAATCCTTTGCAAATGCCTTCTATGGGCACCTTCAAGAATGCATGGATCATGCAATCCCAAATAAAACCAAGACCCATTCCCCCAAAGGCAGGTGCCCAGTCTGGTGGACCCCAGCCATAAACAAACTTTACAACAGGAGGAGGAAGCTACTACATGACAGAGCAAAATCCCTAAAAGGGAAGGCATCTCTGATCAGTACTAGCAAAAAACTACGATCACTCATAAAATCAACCAAGGCCAACTTTGAGAGAAAAATCGCAAAAGACACAAAAGACAATCACAAGGCCTTCTTTAGCTATGTCAGAAACCTGGGTGGAAACTCCCAGATATGCTCAGAGTTAGTCCAAAATGACACAAAATACACTGAACCCACTGACATTGCCAACATTCTGGCAGACAGGTTCAGTGCAAATTTCTCCCCCCCCCCCCCAAAAGGAGAAATAACTATCCCAGCAGAGTGTAGCCTCCCTAACATCTCAGATGCCCAGGTGAGAGCCGCCCTCTCTAAAGCTAAAAACACAGCATCAATGGGACCGGATGGTGTCCCGGGCTGTGTGCTAAATGAACTCCAAGAGGAACTAAACCCACACATAAGGCTGCTGTTTAATCTTAGCCTTACTACAGGATACGTACCCAAAGAGTGGCGTATGGCAACAGTGGTCCCACTTCACAAAGGCGGTGCTTTTACGGACCCTGGAAATTACCGCCCCATAAGCTTGACGAGCCTGGTCTGCAAAGCTATGGAGAGGATCATTATGGAACTCATAAACAAAGACATTGGGGACCTACAGACATTGGATCCTACCCAGTTTGGCTTTGTCAAGGGCAGATCCTGCCTTTTGAACTTGGTTGACTTTTTTGAAACAGTCACTAAGGCCATTGATGAGGGTAAGGCAGTTCACACAGCCTACCTTGACCTTGCAAAGCCTTTGACACAATACCCCACTCGGGCATCATAGACAAACTCACCAGCTTAAATGTAAACCCATATGTCACAAGATGGGTTGCAAACTGGCTCAAGGACAGAACCACAGGGTCAGAGTTGCTGGAGCTATGTCAGACTCTAAGCCAGTCACAAGCGGTGTCCCACAGGGCTCAGTCCTGGGACCCCTCTTGTTCGGCATTTATTTTTCCGAGGTACAGGCAAACATAGGAGGATTGTGGCTGACAAAGTTCGCAGATGACTGCAAACTGGGTGCCATAATTGATACTCCAGCGGACACAAACATCCTTCAGAGAGGCCTCATAGAAACGGATAATTGGTGCCACAGCCATGGCCTTAAGCTGAACGCCAAAAAATGTATAGTCATACCCTTTGGGAAAAACAAGGTACCGACAAATTACCACATAGGCGGTACTCCATTAAGTACGGAAGAGGTAATCAGGGACCTAGGGACCCAGGTTGACAGTAACCTCTCATTTGACACTCACATTGCCAAAGTGGTTAGGAAGACCTTCTATATTGCCCACCTTATCATGAAGGGTTTCACATCTAGATCAAGAGAGGTCATTGTGCCCCTGTACTCTTCTCTTATCAGGCCAATGATTGAGTACAATGCCCCGTTTGGGATGTATCTCACCCGACACCTGCAGCAGTTGGAAAGACCCCAAAAGTTCCTCACCAAGAGGATAAAGGGTCTTAAACATATGTCATATGCTTCCCGACTGAAAAAACTCCAGCTCTATTCAGTCGCATACCGCCTACTCAGAGGTGATCTGTGCCTGACGTACAAGGCCATGTCCAATCCTGAATTAATGGACATGCTCCACCTCAGAAAATCCAAATCCATCAGAGCCACGAGAACAAGTGACTTAAACCTCAACACAGAAATAAATAGAATGTGCTGGAGGGACAGATTCATAACCCAGAGGCTCCCTACACTCTGGAACAGAATCCCAGTCCATGTTAGGCAGAGCCCCTCACTGACTCTATTCAAGAGAAATCTCGACGAGTGGATGGGAGATCGTAGGTTTACCCCAGGGGTCATCTCTGTGTCACTACTAGACAGAGGCATAGTAAACTAAACCCTAAAAGGGCGTAGTATTCTCATCCTAAGGGGTGGTGTAAGCCACATACACTCTGGCTAGGCTTATAAATGCCCTAGGGCAGATAGCCTAGTACGAACCTATGAACCTATGAACCTATGCAGGTCTACATCACATTATCAAAGTTTCAAAACTTTGAATATGATATGGTCGACACCATATAATCAAAGTTTTGAAACATCGAAAATGTAATAAAGCTCAACAACCTACAAAAACAAACCATTTAAACGCTCTAAGCAGGGGGGCAAGCCCCCCTGCACCCGCCACTACTTAAATATACAACTCCGAGATTGCACTACAGTGCAGAAAAGGGAAATCTTCCCCTTCCGCACTGTACAGAGATCTCTGTTAAAAGATTCAATGTTTCAAGACTTCGATCATATGGTGTCGACCATATCAAATTCGAAGTTTTAAAACTTTGATCTTCTGATATAGATCCTCCTTTCGCTAACTTACTGTCACCACCAAATAATTCCTCTCTTCCATTTTTCATCATTCTGACCTCCTTTCTTCTTTACTTTTTCCCTCTTTCATCTTCCTTAACAATTTTGGATAGAAATTGATTACAGAATAAGTGTGTTTTTCCTAGTTTTTTTTTTTTTTTGCTAACCATAATTACAACTACATTACTGTTTTTCTAAGATTCTATAGCCAAATGACAGATATCTTCACAACTGGCTACCACACAACTACTCTTTTACTATTTATTGATCACCTGTATTGTTATAATCACAGATTAACTTCTATTTAATTATTTGCTATTGCATAGGTACCTTGAATTATGTTATCTCTGTTCATATATTTTGCCATTGTATAAATATTGCTTTATGTCTAAATTTTATTATTTACTGTTACTATGTGGAGCTTTTCTCCCCGGGCCTCCGCTGGAAATGGTTTCTGCCCATTCGGACTTTCCCGGTAAACAAATGTAAAATAAATAATAAATAAACAAAATGGTGACTGAGAAGGTCCAGGGTTGGGGTGAATGCCACCTACTAGTGGTAGATTCATTTGCTACTAGTGTAGCTGTGTTGTTTTAGTTTTTATGAACAGCCAATGATAGTACCTTTGAACCTTTTTCGGAATTATGGAGCATTTTAGGTTTAATGAGGTTTCTGTAGTGATTTTTATACAAGTGTGGGCCTATACTGAACTGGATGGATACGGGGGCTACATTGCAATCGTGTTGTCTGGTAATGGGTAAAGTATCCATGGAGTTGTTTGTCATAATATGTAGAGTAGGTTAATAGCATGAGTATGGGGGAGCTGAGAGTGAGATGCAGTATCATGGTGGTGAGCTCTGAATTTAGGATGTGGGATGTTTTATAGGGGAGCATATTTAGATGGTGAAGAGTAGAGTACTGGTATAGTCAGTAATAGTAATAAAGAGATGTACGACAATGTTATTGGTTGGTTGGGTTTTGATGGAAGCAAGTTGTTGAGGATTGCTAGTATTATTTTGTGGTGGGACAAAACATTTGTCAGTTCTAGTAATTAGAACCTAAGAAGACTAACAAAAAGCTTAATGGAAGCATTAGGAAGCTCAAGCTGAGTATGAACTTAAAATATCCACTAAAACTAAGAAGAGCTACAAATTGTTTTTTAATTATATCAGGAATTTAAGAACTAACACCTACTACTTTGCTGAGCTAGTCCACAATAATACTATGTTCTCTGACCCAAAGGAAATGGCTACTATCCTAGCTAACAACTTTAGTGCAAATTTTGCTCCGCCAACATTTGTAGCTATCCCGTGGGTTTCACAATCCCAGCCCCCCTCCTTTAACTACTATGGAACAAATTCTCTCAGCCCTTTCAAAAACTAAGAATAGTTCATCCAAGGGCTCTGATAACATACCAGGTTGCCTGATTATCAATGTCAGATATGGCCTTTCTGAACACTTACTTAAACTCTTTAATCTAAGTCTCTCCACTAGTTATATTCCTGAAGCCTGAAAAATAGCTACTGTAATGGCATTACACAAGGGTGGCCCAACACAGACCCCGGTAACTATAGGCCCATTAGTTTCTTTAGCCTCATATGTAAAGCTATGGATCATATTACCTCCAACTTTATTAATCAGGACATTAAAAAAGTCTTAACCATAGACCCTCATCAATTTGGCTTTGTCAAAGGAAGGTTCTGCCTCTTTAACCCATTAATTCCATTGAAAAAGTAGCTGAAGGAGTAGATAGTGGCTATGCAGTGCATACAACCTATCTAAAGCTGGCTAAATCCTTTGACACTATTCCCTATGCAGGTATTATTGACAGACTTGTACATCTGAATATAAATCCCGATATTGTGCGATGGATAGATTACTGTTTGTATGACATAAACCATGTGATTAGGGTAGCAGTAGCCACTTATGAAAGCAAACAGTTACCAGTAGTGTACCAAAGGGTTCAGTTTTGGGCACTCACCTATTAGGAATATATTTTTTAGACCTTCAGACTAGCCTATGGTTAAATAAGTTTGTAGATGAGTGCAAATTGGGTGGTGTTATTTAATCTTCAACTGACTAATAATTCCTTCAACATGGCTTAGACCATGTTAACAAACTGGTGCAAGGACAATAGCCTCATATTAAATGTAAAAAAAAATGTAGCATGGTTCATTTTGGTAAACAAAATAGTTTCACTTACCATATAGGAAATCCACCCCTCCAGTCAGGCACTGTTATAAGGAATATGGATATGCATATTGATAATTCCTTATCATTTGACCATCATGTCTTCACAGTATTTCAGAAAGCCTTTTATCTGCCCTATCTAATTTCCAAAGGCAGCTCCACTAGATGCATAGAAATCTTAATTCCCTTTAATTAGTATCATATCAGACCCATTACTGAATATAATGCACCTTTTGTCATGTATTTTTGTAAACATATCATACAACTTGAAAGACCTTAGAGATTCATAACTGAAAGAATCAGTGGCTTCGAAAATCATAGTTATTAGTTAGCAGCCGTTTCTTGAACTCAGTCTCTTACAGACTACTTCATGGAGATCTATGTCTACCCTTTTCTGGCATGAAAGATCCAACCCCATTTGATCTCCTATTTCTTTACATACCCAGTTAAAGGAACTAAATATTCACTGGCAGATAAATAGGACATGTTGACATGACAGGTTCGTATTCCACTATAGCCCTCACCTCTGGAACAGACTTCCACTATATGTCAAGCAGAGTAACACCTTTGTCTTGCCCTTCTTAAGGCTAGAGGGCAATCTTGAATAAGGTTTTTGGCTAGGCTTGAAGTGGTCTGCAGACTGATCACCTATTATTTAACTATGAACCCAAGAGGTTGTTATTGGTTGCTTAGGTTTTGGTGGCAGGACGTTGTTGTGGATTGGTGGCACTATTTTCTGGATGTTCTAACGTATTTGTCAGTTCTAGAAATTTGGTGATGTAAGAGGTTATTAGCTAGTTTTGGTTGGAAGAGGTTGTAGATTCATATTATTTTTGTGGGGGTAGAACTAAGGAGAGAATAACTGTAGATGGAGGGTGGGAATTGGTAGTAGGTTAGGGGACTAGAGTAATCCTAAGTTCTGAGAGGGTGAATGGAGCAGGTTTTATCTGTTTAGCTAATGTCTGTACTGCAGAAAATTATTTTTATTCAATTTAACTTTTATTTGCAGTATTTTCATTATTCTAATTGTTATAGGTTAACCTCAATATTGTCAGAAGTAGTTTCTTTCAATACAGTAAGGAAAATATATATATGTTATAGCTCTATAATTAGGGAACCTGAGAGATAGTGGGGGATGATGCAAACTTCTGACTAACAGGCAATTTACATCTGAAAAAAAAGAATTATATAGGCAAAAAAGAATTTATAGGCAATATTATCTACAATTTATAACTGAAGTTCAATATACTTTCTGTGAGGCAAGGAAACATATATGTTACTGCTGTATATCTAGGGAAACTAGAGAACTAGTGTGTGTGTTTGTATTTGTGTATCTGTGTGTGTGTGTGGGGGGCTAATGCACTATCAATGAGAGGGTAACAAACAGATTACATTTGAAAAAGGCACTATTAAACTGGGAACAGAGTCTTTAGTTGAATGAAGGGGTTGTTGCTGACTACATCACAAGTCATGTAGGCATACCTATAGTGGTCAGTAAATATGTCAAACACCATAAATATATTTTTGAGGACTTAAAATGATTTGTACCAGTTATTTAAACACACTGCTATACAGGGCTGATAATGCAGGCTGAAAATTTGCTCTGTGCAGGTACCCATTATTCTTGCTGTTTGGTTAGTGACTGTCCTTACAGTTGGAAACAATTCACATCAGCAGACAGAAGTGTGGTTGCTTGATAGCTGGGGGCTAAGAGATGAGAAGGCATAAAAAATAATTAATACTTAAGAATGAAGTTACATTGATTAACTTCTAAAATGTGAGTGTAATAGAGAAACCAACAAAAAATGGAAAACAAAGCTGTATACATCACAATAAATAAAATAAAATAAAACCGGTTTGATAAAATCAAAGCTAGTTTTTTTTTTCAAAAGAATCAACATAAGGTAAGCACCTTCATCTATTCATAAGACTTCTTCAGACTGAATGCAATTAAAAACAGACACCATATTTATGCAATTGTCTTTATTAAACTTCAGTTAATGCTTAATTTTCCTCCTTTTCAGGAAAACTTAAAAGTTTCTTTGTCATTTAGGTCTGGGGGGTAACATGCATCTAATGTAATTTGCCATACATATTCCCTCCAGTTCAATTCTTCTTCAGCATCGAATAAACTTTCAGGATTCACTATTTGATCTAAAACAACTACCTTAAAATTGATTTTACAGCTGCCATTGTTATAATGATTACTAAGGGCATTTTTCTCATCTTTACTTTTAATTGCATACTGGTGTTCATAGATTCTATGACACAGAGCTCCACTAGTTCTTCCCACATACAATGCATTACATGTCGTACATAATATTAAATATACTACAAATTTAGACTTGCAAGAAAATCTACCCCTGATTTTAATATTAACTTTATTAAATTCATTTCAGTGACACCTGTATACAAATAAAAACAAAATTACAGTCATAACATCTAAACTTTCCTTCTTTTTCATCCTATGCATCCTAATAAAGCTAAGGTTAGTATAAAAATGAGTCGGCTCAATAGAATTGATAGGCTGACAGATGGGGACTCTGATTTTATTATTGAAAGCAATGCACTTTGTAGAAAAAAATTTAATAGAGGTTAATGCATAATGCTTTTGAGTAGTTAACTCCCCTAAGTTTTGTCAAAAAATCCCAAGAGTCCTTACAGAGGTGGTGGTATCTTACTAAACAATTTTTAAGCTTCAGATCCATGTATTTTGCCATGGCATGTGCGTTAGAAGTACTGGTGTTAACAACTGGCCTCATAGGAGGATTCCCCCAAATATTTATGAAGCTTTGGAATGCCAGATATGGTTGGCACTGTGGGATATTTCACTTTAGTAAACTCAGTGTTTCTCCATCTATTTGCCCTTGGTCAAACATGTCTTGCAAGAAAATATCTATTTTTCTGTATGCCACATGAATATAATTTTGTGTAGTTTCTTCATACATATCATCATCAGTAATGCCACCTTACACCAATAAAAAGGACCTTTGTTCTTCAAACAAATCTCCTACGAGTCATCAAATCCAGTAACAGATCTGGTGAATCTTTTTACTCCAATTGTATCTCCAAAATCTGGAATTGTATCCCTCAACCTATCATAGCAGCAGTTTACCCCATATTTCAAAAAAAACAACTCAAAAAGCACCTGAACAACAGCTGGCTATGCTCTTGCTCTTGTTCTGGCTAAATCTTATTCTTCTTATAATCTCATCTACCCACACTCACAATCATAAATAATTCCATCCAGCATTCAGCAATTCTAACCCCCCCCCCCATTTCTCTCTCTCATAACAAACCTGCAATTCATTCTCTTCTCTTTAAGCCTCCTTTCTTCCATTCTACTGGTTATGCACCCAACACCTCTTCTCTCCTGCCACTCATTCATAAAGTTTAAAATAATACACCTCATCCTTCACACTCTTAGCAACTATTTCTCTCCTAACTTATGTCCTTATCATCTCCCCCTCGCTCAATCTTTTCATCACATCTCATTTTATTCCTTTCTATCTAACTCAAAATTCATAGCTGTAGAGACCTTTCCTAGAATGTATTAAGCCACTTATGAATGTTCTGTTATCTATGGTCTAATTGCAAGTTCCAAATCCATTATCACTTTTATATTACTCTAGATTTAATGTGCCATTAGTAATGTTATAATTTGTTATTCCTAAAGTCTCTGTTCTTTTATAGAGATTTTCTCCCTGGGCCTCCTCTTGAAAAAGGGCTCTTGCCCAGTCAGACTTTTTCCTGGTCAACAAAAACAAATTAAATAAATAATAAATAGTTTTTTTTTTTTAATTACGTTATCATAACCTTTTTCACCGATGTATGTAGCATTTTAAACCGAGTTATAAATATTTTGTATTGTACTGTACTTAGTTGATTTGATATGTAAAGAGATTTTTCTCTCTGAGACAGAACAGAAAAAGGGACTGATTTTATCATTGCAAACACAGGAAGATAATAAATAATCTAACTACATTTAACCACTTATTTTCAGCAGGAGAAGTAAACTTAATGTAACAATACCTGTATGATCATGTCTTGATTATGTTTACACAGAGTTTAGAAGTAATATCCTTTCAAACAAAACTACTGAACTGCAGCTGAGAGACTGAATTGTATGACAATTAGCAAATATTATGTTTTAAATGCATTGTTTTTTTCTTTTGCATTGCAGTACACATCATAGCTGACCATCAGCTGCCACCATTCCCTGTTCTTATCCACTGGGTCTACCAGAGCTCTCCTGACACTCCAAGATTAAATCCAACCTATGCTTGGGGGAGTCGAGGAGACTGAGGTATCTCAGTAGTAGGATACCTATCAAATAATAGAATGGACAAATTATCATATGGTCAAACTCATATCATTGACAAGTCAGTCCATTGAAACAAACTCAGAACAAAGACAACACCTGCCTACACCAGAAAAATTGCTTTTGCAGGGGGATAAGCCCCCCTGCACCCCACACCCCCTGTTAGTTATATATACCAACTCTGAGATTGGACTACAGTGGATAAAAGGGCAAATTTCCTGATCCCTACTGTAACTCAGTCTCAGTCAGAATGGTTTGACAAACTGAATTGATGATGCTCGACAATTTCTCCATTTGATTATTTGATAGGAATTCCAGTACTGCATCATATTCCTGCACAGGGTGGGGGAATTTACTTATGGCCTTCTTTCCAAGTACCCTTCTCACACATGCACACAACATTCAAAGTTTACACATTCAATAGGGGCAGGCAACATTTAATCCATACTCTCTGTGGTGACTCTGCCAATGCCCTTGGTTATTCTCATTTAGCACAACACCACATGACCCCAGTCTCAACCAGATATCTAATCCAAGGATTAATGGTATGTGTGCCTTCCCCCCAGGATAGGCATGCCCATCCATCTCTTAACACACCTCACATGTCTGAGCTGGTACTTGAATCTGTTTCATCTTGGCCATAGCTTAATTGCTCCTCACACTACAGTATTTAAAAATATACATATATTTTCTGCAAATGGCTCCCCAGTACATGCACAGATATGGAAAAATCAGTATCCTCACTCTAACTCAGAGTAATGTCAGCACAAGCTTTGGAGGAAAACCAAATATTCTGTCTCTACCACAAGAGACTGCACACTTGTAATTGGTAGTTAGCTGGTGAAAGGGGGTAGAGGAGCCAACATCACATGATATAGAAGGGTACAAACCCTGCAAAAACAATTTTATTATGCTATCAGGCATAATATTAAGAATTATATTGCATACATACTCATACAGTGTTCATTAATAGCAGTACAGTTTTTAATGCTACTTCTTAAATTTGATAACATTTAATCTAAATGGGACCTCTCTATTCTGTGTTCACATTATGACACAAATGATATATAGCCCCTATATTCAATTTCTCCATCAACTCCAGGATACATTTTATTTATTTTGTTCATCCTTAGTTGACCATGTTAGCCCCACTAGACTAATAGCCTCTTTTCAGAAGAGATGCAAGTAGTTAAGGTATATGATTCTCAGACACAAGGTACAGTGTTTGATTCTCCCAGCTTAGAATTGCCTATTAAGAAAGCTAACCTAGTAGTTAGCTATTAACTTACGAAACTATAAATATAAGGAAAAGGGAAAATGAACATTTTATAGTGCTTTCTGTAAATGGGAATAGGTTCATAGGATCATAGGAGGTTACTAGGCTAGCATCCCTAGAGCTTTTATAAGCCTAACCATTTTAATCACAAGTATCTCCATTTGTTCTTTTTGAGTAGTTCACAAAGAGAATTTATGAACAGACTGGGTCTGTGATCAACACTAGAAACCCATGTGTGGATATAAAAAGTGCACACAGCCCTGTTAAAATGTCAGGTTTTTGTGATATAAAAAAAATGAGACCACAATAAATCATTTCAAAACTTTTCCCACCTTTAATGTGACCTATAACCTGTACAATTCAACTGAAAAACAAACAAATCTGTTAGGGGAAAAAATAAAAAAAAATAAAAAATGTACAATAAGCTGGTTGCATAAGTGTGCACACCCTTAAAGCAATATTTTGTTGAAGCACCTTTTGATTTAATTACAGCATACATACCTTGATTGTTATTGTTTACCATCTACCATGTTATTTTATGGAGCTTTTCTCCCTGAGCCTCTGCTGAGAAAGGACCTGTGCCCAGTTGGAATTTCCTGGTAAACAAATGTAATAAATAAATACATGTAGAGGAATACTTAAACTCACATTGAAGAAGGATAGAAGACAATTAAAACACTGGCGACAGATAGTATTGAATAATAATGATCATAAGATCTTTATGAAAATAATGCAAAAGAGATTTGAGACTAAAATTGAAAATATGGAAGACAACTTATTTAGTATAAAGGGAAAGGGCTGTCAGGAATTATTAATGGTAGCTAGAGAAATTGTAGATGATATTATGAACAGTAAAGAAGAAGTAAAAATCATGATAGGAGAACTTAATAAGGCATTTGACACAATTAGACATGAAATATTATGGATAATAATGAAATAATAAAATATAAGTGAGAAAGTTAGGAAATTATGTATGTTAGCGTACAGTATTAATAAAGTAAAAATTCTTGTAAATGGCTGGTTAAGCCAAGAGGTACATATAAAGAGTGGTGCAAGACAGGGAGGTTCACTATGTTGTATACTCTTTGTATTAGTAATGACTCTGATAGTATCAGACCTGGAGGGTTAAGACTTACAGTTCTGATAACATATGCAGATGACATTATAATAACTGCAAAAAACAAAATTTGGATAAAGAAATAATTTGCTCAAATGAGTGTCAAAATATGCTAAGGATGGCTTTAAATAAAGAGAAAAGTAAAAGTTTTGGTGATATAGTAAAGATCAGGGGTATATATTTTACAATAAATGAAATTTCTGTATTAGGCATACAATTTGGGAATAAAGATTCAAGTAGAATTCAACGGGGAAAAAATAACAGAAGAAATAAAACAAACCTGTCTTTTCTGGACAACATATAAATTATCATTCATAAAAAAGACTTACTTGATAAATTCAGTACTGATGGGAAAATAGCATAAATAGCAAGTGTATTTACACTGCCAGCAATATCTGAAACGGAATTATTTTTGACTGAGAAATTTCAAACATACCATGAGTCAAGGCAAAGTACTCTACAATTAAAGCATGTGTTTTTCATAAGAAGTTATGGCCTAATCAGTCAATTGATACTTATGTGTCTGAACGTATATACAGAGAGACTCTGAAACTAACATCTTTGACATACTTGCGTATATGAGAAGGAAATGCAGAGGATATCAAGAATGATAAAGTCAGGGTGGGCTGTTAGAAGAATTACAGCTGACACCTGAAGTGCACAACATAGTAGTTGTGAGTGGAAATGACGACATGATAAACTAAAGAGCAAACAAGTAAAGTAGAAATAAAGAGGAAAGTACATGTAACTGCATGGTATCTAACATGGCACCCAGACTCAGCTGCTATGTTAGAAATAGAGATGTATAGACAAAGTACTCCTATAAACACAGTGAAGTAATTGTACCACATTCAATCAAGTTTGTAACTTATATAAAAAGGAGATTCATTCTACAAATACCTGTAGAAGTACAAATTAGCCTGCTTACTGAAATGAGCAATAACACCTTAAAGAAGAAACATTTGACAGTACAGTTGAAATGCAAAATTAAAATTAAGCACAGATTCTGGGCTAGGGTTACCACCTGTCACTCTTTGTGAGGGAAAGTCCCTCTTTGGGCAGATGTGCCCCACTAAAAAAAGAGGCAAATGTCCTGAGATTTTAGGATAAAACTTTTTCCTAAGTTTTCTTTAATAGCTGCATAAAACATTATTATTTAGTAACTGAAATACTGAAGTGTAACATGAAATAGCATAAACAACTGAAATGCTACAAGGACAAGCTTTTATTTTGGCAAACAAAGTGAAATTCTATCCTTGGCACTGGCCTTGGGTATGTTTTGTCCCACATAATCTCATGTTTCTACCAAAACATGTCACTTTGAGCAATTTGAGCCTATTCTGGGCCCTACAGAGAGTGTATGACATATTTTTTGGTGTTTATGATTTAAGACAAAAATATTACTTTTAAACCAAATAATGGCAGTGAATGAAATATTTTATCAAATATACCTTTAAAGTATAAAAATTGCCTCATGCCATCTATAAATCTCCTTATACTCTTCTGACAAAGCCATTGCAACAGGTTTTGCTTAATTCACAGAACAAGTTGAGAAACCACAAGCTAGTGCCCAAGTTCCACCCTTGAAAATACAAATAAGGTAAGCAAAAATATTAATGCAGCTACTAAAATATACTACTATGGAAGACTGATTCGAACAAATGAGTGAAAAACGATATGAATATGAAAGTATGACTGCTACAAGTGATGTTAGTACCTTCAGAGATCCAAACTTAGTTTCCTTATTGAGAAGGCTTTTCAGATATATACGGCTTGATGTTCAGTAGTAGGAAAGTCATAATTCAAGATCAAATGACAACAGGCAATGCAGAGATTCCTTAAGCAAAATATGGAGAAAAATGAAAACACTTTGTGTGAAAGACACTTGGGAATAATTAAATTTAAAGAAAGAGGGTGCCCATCTTGTACATGCTATAAGGTTGGAAAACATTAAAGAATAAAATAAAAATATATTCTGTCTACATATTTGTACACAAATTCTCCATCATGTATCAATTCCACGTGTTATTCAGTCATTTATCAATGAAACCTCTATAAACGTATATCAATACAAAAATAATCACTGCCTTTTGTGGGTAAACTATTACTGTAAATATTCTGATGCAGTAAAAAATGTGAGATGCTACAAATATTCTAATGTGATGGTTATATTTATATCTATATTTCATCAAAATAAGTCTTGGAAAGTTGATGATTCACATGTTACTCAGGCACACAATAAAAAGATGGGGTAAGGAATCCTTTTTATCTCAGTCCTCTAATCATGACATATTTACACCTCACTGCTCCATTTGCAACATTTGATAAAGAAGGAGTGGCATAAATTTACTTGGCCAGCAATTTAGTAGTGTGTGAAAACCTGTTCAAACTACATACTATGGAAAGATGACTCTTTCCTGATTAAGTTGCAGTATGTATTTGCAAAATTTATTTGTCTTATATCCTAATTCAAATACATTAGAGATTAACCATGTATCTTTAATGTCAAATATCATTATCAATTTGACACTTATCTAAAAAAATATGTAGTAACCACTGAAAGATATTTACCGTAATGCAATAGTGGCCTAATGGATAAGGCACTGGTCTCCTAAGCCAGGGATTGTGGGTTTGAGTCCCATCTGGAGTGATATAAACTTAACCCTGGCAATACTGGGTTACACCTCCTTTTAAATGTTCAGACCACAAACTAAAGTTGTGAAAACTAAAGGAGATAGTGTTTCAATATTCATTAAAGATAAATACACCTTCAGATTGGTTAAACAGTAGGTTTCCCCGGAGATACTTCAGGTGCAATTAACTGTTGGTAGGATACCTATTCAAGTCATTGTCAGCTACAGAACTCCCTCCATGAATCAGGATACCCACTCTGCCTACTTGGATTTACTTGAGTCTATCACAGTACATCAAAACACCATGGCTTTGGGTGACTTCAACTACCCATCCAATGACTGGGTAAATTACTTTTGCTCAAATTCACTTGCCCAAAGGTTCCTCAACTTCATTAACTCCAATGTTCTGGACCAGCTGGTTGACACCCCCACAAGGGTGCCAACATCCTTGATCTAGTGCATACCAGTATTGGGGACCACTGTAGCATACTCACTGTGAGGTCTTCTCTGGTGAGATCTGACCTAAAAATTGTATAATTTGAAGTAACTATCATACCTGATCACCCCCCCCCCCACAAAGCAATTAAACTAAAAACTTCTCCAAAGCAGACTATAACCTCTTATGTGAGGGTATAAATAGCTTCACTGCATCTCCCCCCCAGATGGATCTGGCAGCTATGCTGAGTTCTACACCAATGCTTTATACAAACACCTGCATAACTGCATTGACTTGGCCGTACCTGACAGGACTAAAACAAGCTTCTCAAGGAAGACCACACCTGCCTTGTGGACAACTGCCATTAACAGGCTTTACAATAACAGGAAGAAATTGCTGTCTAAGATTAAGAGGGAGCAAGCCCTAAACTGGAAACACTCCTTCCTCAGCTCAAACAAGTGAATAAGACTTCCTGTGAAGTCTTACAATCCAAACTATGAATCCAAATTAGATTCTCCAACTAAAGAAAACCATAAGATATTCTTTAGTTACATCCATAACATAAAAGGAAGGCCCAGATTTGTGCCAAACTGGTAGTTCATGATGCCACATATACTGAGTCTGTGGACATAGCCAACCTGTTGGCCAACAGGTTCTGTGAAAACTTAACTCCCCTGTCACTGTTACAAGTAAACCATGACATCCCTACCACCTGTCTCCTACCTTATATTTCTAAAGAGCAGGTCATAAACACCATCTCTAAGGCCACAAACACAGCATCTATGGGGCCTGATGGCATCCCAGTCTGCACCCTGCATGGGCTCCAACAGGAGTTAGCAACACCATTGGGTATTCTTTTCAATCATAGTCTAAGCACTAGCTTCATCCACGCTGAATGGAAAATGGTCACCATTATTCCCTTGCACAAAGGTGGTACTTCCATTCACCCAGCAACCATAGCCTGACTAGCCTTATCTGCAAGGCCATGGAGCAAATCATCATGGACTTTATCAACAAAGGTACAGGTAATTTCCAAACACTTGACCCTACTCAGTTTGGATTTGACAAAGGGAGGTCATGCCTGTAAAACCTGGTGGACTTCTTTGAGACAGTTACCAAGGTCCTGGACGAAGAGAAATCCGTGCATGCTGCCTAACTAGACTTAGCCAATTTGCAATATCCTCCACTCAGGCATCATTGACAAACTCACGCAGCTAGGTATTGATCCTTATATCATTAGATAGGTCACTAACTGGAAAACTGATAGAACTCATATAATCCAAATAGGGGAATCCACCTCCAACAGCAGACCTGAAATCAACTGAGTTACACAGGGATCAGTCCTGTGACCTCTACTGTTTGGAATCTATTTCTCCAAAGTACAAGCAAAAACTAAAGGTCTGTGGCTGACAATGTTTGCTGATGAATGCCAACTGGGAGAGGTAATAGAATCTCCAAATGATATCTACATCCTACAAGAGGGTCTTACACAAACAAATGATTGGTGCCAAAGTCATGACCTTAAACACAATGCAAAAAATGTATTATTATCCCTTTTGGAAAGTGTGATGTTCCTGTTAACTACCACATCAATAGCAACACCTTAAGTACACACTCAGTGGTGACAGACCTGGGCATACAGGTTGACAGCAACATTACCTTTGACCACCTTGTCTCCACAGTGGTAAGAAGGAAATTCTATACAACTCATCTCATATGTAAGGGCATTGCTTTCAGAAAACAGGAAGTTATATCCTCCCTGTACTCTTCCCTCATCAGGCCAATAACTGAGCACAACTCCCCTTTTGGTATGTACCTTTCCAAACACCTGCAGCAATTGGAGATATCACAAAGGTTCCTCAGAAGGAAAATTCAAGGTCTTCAGCATCTGTGCTATGTGGATCATCTGAAATCACTGCCACTTTATTCTGTTTCATACAGACTATGCAGAGGCAATATCTGCCTTGCATACAAGGCAGTCTCTGACCCTGTTTTATTGGAAATGCTGCATATCCGGAAGTCAAACACCATATGGGTTACTCACTCTAAAGACCTTAACCTGGTATGTGAAATTAATAGAACCTGCTGGAAGGACAGATTTGTCCCCCAGAGGTTGCCACATCTTTGGACCGGACTCCCACTTCATGTCAAACAGAGCACCTCATTGGCCCTCTTCATGCGGGGTCTATATTAGATCTTCAAACACTTAGGTTGTCGAACGCCGAAACGTCAACACCTAAACGTCGAAATCTTATAAACGCGACAGACCAATTATGCAATTTTTTTCCCAGGAAAAAAATTTGCATGGCCAATAAAAAAAAAAACTCTAAAACCATAATCAAGTGGGGGGCTTCACCCCCCAAAGTGGTGGCATGTGCCCCCCAAACTCCCCCTAACTAAATATACCAACTGAGATCGCCCTATATAGGGGAAAAAGGCAAATTCCTGATGACGGCC
Organism: Protopterus annectens; assembly: GCF_019279795.1. NCBI lineage: Eukaryota > Metazoa > Chordata > Ceratodontiformes > Protopteridae > Protopterus > Protopterus annectens. The sequence goes on along the minus strand of NC_056739.1, from coordinate 675,698,076 downwards.
AAGCAAATTTTTTCCCTGGTAAAGAATTTGCGTAATTGGCCTGTTGCATTTATTAGACTTCGATGTTTAGGTGTCAACATTACAGCATTCGACAACCTAAGCGTTCGAAGATCTAATATAAACCCTTCAAATGGAATCTGGACAAATGGATGGGTAACCATAAATTCACCCCGGGAGTTCCACCTGTGTCCCTCTTGGATAGGAGCAATAGGTGCTTATCGTGGAAATAAAGGTAGAACTTGGATATGCTTGTAAGGGCCCTAGGGGCATTAGCCTAGTTACTTCCTATAAGCCTATGATCCTATGAATTACTAATGATTAGACCACAGTTTAGTATTCCTTCCACTATGGAGTGAAAGGACTGCTGGGCTAAGGCATTATGTCTGACTTAATAGATATATATTTTATCATTCTTACATCAAAGTGTTAAAATAATGCTTAACATTAACTTATTTAAAATGCCTGTAATTTTCCTGAGATAAGTACTAAGTGCTAAGAATACTACTTCAAACAAGTTCCTTCAATGAGTGTGACAACTTATCACCCAAGGGTAGAGTAAACTGTAAGGAAAAGCCAGCATTTTTATTACGTTATTGTATATCAATAGGCATATACTTATGAGAAGAGGATCCAGACAGTGGAAATTCCATATGCAACTAATTTTTTAACACACCAAACAGACCAGTGCAACTTGTCTATAGTACTAAATATTTTTCAATGTACAGAGTGCAGTGATTACTCTTTGATATCACAGAACAGATAAACATTTCAGCTCCTCTACAGAGCAAGACCTGATCTTAGTAATTAAGCACCCCGGCTTCTGTTGTTAAGATTGGGTATTGTGCTTGGCAGTTAATCTGCCAGTACAGGCCATCAAACAACAATGATAGAATTCAACACATATTGCTTTCTACCTGCTGTCTGTACCACTTATTGGTCCATTACTTTATTTTATATAAGACAACATTCTGCTCTGTTTATGTGACACCTCTTACTAAGCTCTTTATGCCTTTGGAAGCCGACAAAACACACAGTGATTTATTTATTTTTTTGGAACTAGTAGTACATGAAACAGATAAAGCTTCATGCACTACAAAGAATTATGACTGAGTCTCCAATCATAATCCTTTATTATGTGTTCTTGACATGAATGCTAAGATTAACCTTTGGAGTATTAATTTCAAGGTGAATTTCTTGGCATCCACGTCTTGATCACATAAGTCAGTTATGTGAAAACCAGGCAAGTGGATCTCCGAAGTAACACACCAGGCAAAAAGTCCTTAACGCAATTTATTGAAAAAATATAAGTACACACAGCGTTTTCGCTACTCAAAGAAGGTAGCTTCTTCAGAGTGAATGGGAAACTGAAAAGTGAAATTGTTTAAAAACAGTAGGGAATGATCACGTCACTTCCTAACCACACTAAGGAGTCTTAAAGTGGTATTAACATCCTAACAAACAGTTTAAAAATAAAATATACTATTAAGTAAAAAATTATTAATAAATACATTAAAAAGAAAGGGATATAAATATATTGAAAATTACAGGCCAAAATATATTGTCTGATATCAGTAAGTGATAAAATAGACAGAAACAAAACACACAAAAATATTAAATGCAATAATTGCTCAGAAATAAAAAGAAAGGAATGTTTATGAATGCTGCCAATAAAGCATAAAAAAGAACCAGCATTCTTATTGAATAAATACTAAAAACAATTTGTCTAAAAGCAAGTTTAATTTTGCCACGGATGCCATCGACTACCTGGATGTCAGATTGACTAGGGACCCACTTTCCAACCGTTTAAAATCTACCATTTTCAGGAAGAAAACTTATGTAAACTCTTTCTTGCACTTCTCTAGTGCACATCCATTCAAAGTCAAAAGAGCTATAGTCAAGGGTCAGCTAGTGAGGGCTGCTCGCATGAATACTGACCATTCCGACTTTTTGGAGGAATGCAATTTTCTTAAGAATTTATTCTTGAACCGGGGATACCCCTTCCAACTAATTGATGATCTGACCCACGAGGTGATCAGTAAGAAATCGAGTGGCCTTTTCAATCCTATCCTCACTTGGTCAAGTAATCCTGACGTTGCTCCCACGCCTAATTCTGAAGTTCAACTTTTTACATCTTTGCAACCTACAGACATTTCTGTTGTAGACGATTGCCCTCTGCAATACCCATGTAGTTTCATTACTACATTTAATATCAGCTCAAGTTCGATTCAAGAAATGATGAACAAAAATTGTTTTTTTATATCAAGCACTCCATCTTTGGTTGAGAAATTAGGCACTAAACCCCGAATTGTATACAAAAGGGGTCCTAACCTTAAGGAGCTTTTGCAGAAGCACACAGGCCTTGATATTCAGAATTGGAATAAGGGATGTTATGCATGTGGCTTTTGTTCCTACTGCCATTACATCAAGAGTGGCAGCACTTTCTCTGTAAGAGATAGGAAATTTAGTATTTCCCATAAGATTACTTGTAATACTAAATCGATCGTTTATTTAGCCTTCTGTTCTTGCTGCACTGCACATTATGTTGGCAAAACAGACAGAAGGTTTAAAGGTCGTATTTATCAGCATACTTATGCCATCAGAAAATTGAACTGTGAGAACGCTCTGGCAAAACACGTTGCTAGTTGTCCTGGTCACTCTTTCTTATTTATGGGCATTGATCATATTGGTGATTCTATTAGAGGAGGACCTACATCTATCTTCCTAGAAAATTGTGAATTGCTATGGCAGCTTAAACTCGATGCATTTAATCCACCAGGACTGAATGATAGTTGTAACATTTCTGCCCATTTAAAATATAAGTCATACTTTAGGTAGTCTGTTTTGACCTGTTCTGTTATATACAATTGTTACAGAGCAGTTATTTATTTGTCTTGTACTTGCTTTTAGACAAATTGTTTTTAGTATTTATTCAATAAGAATGCTGGTTCTTTTTTATGCTTTATTGGCAGCATTCATAAACATTCCTTTCTTTTTATTTCTGAGCAATTATTGCATTTAATATTTTTGTGTGTTTTGTTTCTGTCTATTTTATCACTTACTGATATCAGACAATATATTTTGGCCTGTAATTTTCAATATATTTATATCACTTTCTTTTTAATGTATTTATTAATAATTTTTTACTTAATAGTATATTTTATTTTTAAACTGTTTGTTAGGATGTTAATACCACTTTAAGACTCCTTAGTGTGGTTAGGAAGTGACGTGATCATTCCATACTGTTTTTAAACAATTTCACTTTTCAGTTTCCAATTCACTCTGAAGAAGCTACCTTCTTTGAGTAGCGAAAACGCTGTGTGTACTTATATTTTTTCAATAAATTGCGTTAAGGACTTTTTGCCTGGTGTGTTACTTCGGAGATCCACTTGCCTGGTTTTCACTAGTTTGTCTCTGTTTGGCGTACATAAGTCAGTTATGATTGGTGACCCAATCATAATTCTCCATGATGTGAATGACAGTATTTAAAACTGTAGACCTACACCATAATTGACTTCAGAAAGCTTGGTCTGTTCTGATGTGTTTCCATTCTTAGTGTGTATTAGCTATATTCATATATTTAAAACTTTCTTAAGATTCTCACTCTAAAAGGAAATAAACTTCATGTGAAACCCAGAAATAGCAAACAAAGCATTCTACCTAATTCTGAACTACAAAATGTAACTTAACATTTCTGTCATTATTTTGAAATATTGATCTATTAATCCTAGGCCAGGAATGTCCAGATTATGAAATAATCTTCAAGGAGAACAAATAATAAATGAATTTGCAGCTAAGGTCTTTCTAATTTCTCTTTATGCAAATTAAGAAAAATGAGTGAATCTTTCCTTGAGAGAAGGAACATTATTTTGGCAGACATTCAACAGCAACTTCATATTTATTAAATAGCTTTAGTTCAACCGCTACAGAAGTTGAACAAGATAAATAAAAATTATGTACAGTGAGACGTAAAATCACATATAAATATAAAACTGGTCTGAATAATAAAATAAAATGCTTACATTAGTTTTTGCAGATTCAAGTCGAGCAGTGATATAGTTTATTATTTAAGTGTTCAGACAGAAGAAAATTACATAAAAATATAGAATACTTTTTATAATTGACAAATAATAATCACTACTGTTTATGCTTGGATAAGTGCATTTTTGTCTAATGGATTTCAACCCATATGATATAATTAGAGGTGCATAATACATTTTCTGCTATTAGTTCAAAGTAATATAGTCATTGATTTCAAAAGGGAACAAAATTCCAGCAGATGGCTTGCTTTAAACTTTTTGAGGGGGGTGTGTTTGTCTGATCTCAATGAACCATTTGAAAAACAAGTTGCTTATAAAAAATAGTATGTCACAAAATGAAGCATAAGGGGTAGATCGCTATCCCCATTCCAAAAAGTCTTTAATAAAAATTTTATATTGAATATTTACTAGTGAAAATGCCTAAAGCAGTGTCGCACCTTGTGAAGTAATCACCTATGACATGAGCAGACCAAACTAGCTTCTGAGATAAAATAATCTGCAATACTTTCTTTTTCTATGTGGGACTTATGGAGTACCAAAATAGCAAAACAATGGTTTTATGGCACACAATGTTATAATATGTGTAAATCAAGACTGTGTGCAACTATGTTTACTGATCTGTAGCATCTTTTGAGGAACATATGCTCTGCTTTTGAAGTTGTAGGAGGGGAGCTTCTTGAATGTTATTCATTAAATTTCCTATTTTGCAGTTGAGTTTGATTTTAAATGGGAAAATAATCTATGCCTTGATGCCTATGGACTTCTGAAATTTTGCTAGGTATCAACACTTTTTTCCTAGTTAAAACTTTTGCAGAAAAATAATTTCCCCATAATCTTTCTTTCCCACAGAATGGATGAATAATCCCATGTTGCTTATCTTGGTAATGTATGAACTTAATTAATGAGCTTGATTTACAAGAAGCACCCAGCGGCAGGAAGCTAAACATCCATGTATTCTATAAGAAGCACCCAGCGGCAGGAAGCTAAACATCCATGTGTTCTATCAGTATTATATCTTATTACGTCAGGGTAAGGCAATACTGCAGAAAACCATCTAGTGAGAAATTCCTCCACTTCTGCACAAATTTGCTTATTTTATGTTATTTATGATTTCCCAAATCATCAATTATGTCAAGCAAATTCAGTTTTTAAAATACGTTGGATGGTAGCAATACATCTCAATGAAAACAGCGAGGTCATGCTCAACAATATCTATATTGCATATAGTAAAATACAGAGCAAATCAGATGGCACATGCTTAAGTTCATTACAGTATAAGCAAATGTTAAAAAAATACTTTGCTTGGACTCTGTATACATCTCATGTGGGTGTTTTGTTATAAATACACTAAGTGTCTGTAAGTGAAATGCCCAGAGCTGTAATGAACAAGTGTAAATAAACCAGGTGTCTGTAACTGTAATGGGCAGAACTGTAGTGAACAAGTGCCACATCTTCTTCTACCTTTCAGAATCGAAGTCTTGATTCACTGAAGTTCTGGTAAAGGTGGTTTAATTATGTTGAAGTTGGTATAGGCCTGTCACTGGAACTGTTAAGTAATCCAACAAGATGTAAACACGTGTTATATTACTGAAACTATCTCAAATGACAGTGCTGATGAAATGAACTGAACTGTAGCTGAAGACTGCAAAGTGAATACTTCTGTAGCACTAAAGACATAATTAGACTGGCCTTTGGTAACTCTGAACTCATAACGTTTCTTTCGTCTCAATGTCTGAACTGAATTTCTGAACATTTCAACTCCTGGACTCTGAATTAACAGCAACCGTACCTTTGATCACCATGTCTCCACAGTGGTAAGAAGGGCATTGCATATTGCTCATCTCATAAGTAAGGGCATTGCATCCAGAAAAAAACAAGTTCTAACATCTCTATACTCTTCCCACAACAAGCCAATAATTGAGTACAATGCTGCTTTTGGTACATACCTTTCCAAGCTCCTGCAGCAATTGGAAAGACCACAAAGGTTCCTCAGAAGGAAAATTCAAGGTTATCTATCCTATGCGGATCATTTGAAATCACGGTCACTTTATTCTGTTTCATACAGACTACTCAGAAGTGATCTATACCTTGCATATAAGGCAATCACTGACCCTGCGTATCTGCAAGTTAAATGGTAGAAGGGTTACTCTTTCTAAAGATCTTAACCTGGTATGTGATATTAGAATCTGCTGAAATGTCACTGCATCTGAAAGTCCCTTTCATTCTTTCTAAAAGAGATTATGAGATCAACCACCTACAAAATAAAACCATGCAGACATTTGCAATTTGTTCATCTGGTACTTGAACTATATCAACATCTAAAACTATTTCATCCAATTGTCTAGGTTGTGCTTGAATAGGGTCACTGAGGAGCTCTGCTTCACTTGAATTTATTCAAGAGGAGAGGCAATATCTGGGAGATATATCTGTATTTTATTTATTTTTATTTATGTATTTATTAGCATGTGTTTACTGGGAAAGTCCACTGGGCCAAGATAGCCCATTTTCAGGGGAGGCCCGAGGAGAAAAGCTCCAATGAAAGAAAAGAGTCACATAAGGTATTACATAAAATTGCAAGAAAGAACAAAAATATATACAAATTTCAAACATTTTCATAAGAATTACATAGCATGACAAAGACCTGATAAAAACAGAAATAATACAAAAAGGTTGACCATAGTCCTAGTATAGATGGATAATAATAACAGGATATAAAACATAGTAAAAACACAAAAAAAATGTTTGTGTTCTGTTATGTCACAGGCTAGGTTGAGATCCCCTGGAGTGAGTGACTGTTGCCCCAGTTGATTTGCAGATGTGCAGCATTTCCATTAGGGCAGAGTCATATACTGCTCTATAGGTCAGGCACAAGTTACATCTCAGCAGCCTATAGAATACAGAGTACAGTGACTGGGCTTTCAGTCTTTCCATGTAGGTCATGTTTTGGAGGCCCTGAATTTTCTTGGTGGCGTCTCCAGCTGCTGTAGGTGTCTGGTGAGGTACATGCATAAGGGAGTGTTGTACACTATTATTTGGCTGATGAGGGAGGGTCTAGTACAGACGAGTTATAACATCTTTATTCTTGGATGCAATGCCCTTACTTATGAGATGAGCAGCATAGAAGGCTTTCCTTACCATGTGGACATATGGTGTTCAAAATTTAAATTGCTATTAGCCTGTGTTCCCAAATCTCGCACCACTGGGTTTGAGCTTAAGGGGGTGCTACCATTATTGTAATTTGCAAGGGCTTCCTTTTTGCCAAAGGGGAAAATAATGCACTTTCTTGTGTTTAGTTTTTGGCACAAATCATCTGTCTGTGTTAGTCCCTTTTGTAATATGTTAACATTGTTTGGGAACTCAATGATTGTGCCCAATTTGCAATTGTCAGTGAACTTGGTAAACCACAGGCCATCTACATTCACCTGGACTTCCAAGAAATAGATTCCAAACAGTAGAGGGCCCAGCGCAGATCCTTTTGGTATGCCACTGGTAACTGGTCTACTGGTAGAGGTATAATCCCCAACTCTGACAGTATGATTTCTGTCAGTGAGTCATTTGACTATCTAGTGACGTATGGGTTAATCCCCAGATGGGAGAGTTTCTCAATGAAACCTGAGTGGGGGATTGTGTCAAAAGCCTTGGCTATGTCAAAATAGGCAGTATGTACTGTTTTGCCTTCATCCAGGGCTTTGGTAACATTTTCAAAGAGGTTGACCAGGTTCAATAATCGTGATCTACCCTTAATGAAGCCAAACTAGATCAGGTGAAAAGTTTGAAGGTTACCTATGTCCTTGTTGATAAGGTCCGTGATGATTCTTTCTATGGCCTTGCAGATAAGGCTGGTTAGGCTTATAGGTCTATAGTTCCCAGGGTCAGCTGACGGCCCCCCTTTGTGCAAGGGGATTACTATTGTTGTTCTCCACTTTGCTGAAACAAACCCAGTCATCAAGCTGAGGTTAAAGAAAATGTGAAGTGGTTCCATTAGATCTTATTTTAGATTGTTTAATAAACAGCCTGGGAAGTTATCTGGTTCCATAACGGTCATGTGTTTGGCACTGGAAAGTGTGGATTTGACCTGCTCTTTGGAGATACTAGATAGTGGACTGGTGTAAGGTATGTTTTGGGTATGGTTGATGGGGGCAGGAGGGTGAAGTTTGATTCAAATCTGTCAGCCAGCAGGTTGGCAATTTCCTCAGGTTCAGTATGAGAGGTACCATCCACTATACATTTGGCACATAACTGGGTCCTTTACTTTATACTACTGATGACCTGACGTCAGTCCTGAAGCGACAGCAACCTACGCAGAAATACTAAGACTCTGGTATTCGGGCCGGCTGAGGGCTACCCTGGCAGGGAATAACCCAAATGTGATGACTGCAACAGTGAAACATGAAGAAAATCTGGGTGATCCCTTTTAGCTTTTGGATGCAGCTAAAGCATGCCTTATGATTATCCTTAGATAGGGATGTTAACTTAACTTTGTAGCTAGCTTTAGAGGACTTCACAAGATATCTGATTTTCTTGCTCAAGCTGTGGAGGGTATTATTCTTCTGCTGAGTAAGTTCTTACTTGTTCTTAGACATCAGTTTCTTCCTTTTGTTATATAACCTATTTATACTTAAAGTCCACCAGGGTTGCCTGCTATTTCGGAAGGACCTGGGTTTAATCAGGTCATGTTCAACCGAGTCTATACATTTGTTTAGGTGGTTAGGTATGGGTTAATCCCCAGCTGTGATTTGTGTACTCCTCTGCAAAGGAGTCATTGTTGGCTGTCTTTGCTGGAGTTTCAAACTATTTATACCAGGGGTCGTAGATTGCTTTGGAGACATTTTTCAGTTTTTTGACCCTGTAGGGGTCTGATTGATACTTTGGAAGAGGCAGATTTATGGTCTGACCTTAGCAGGGAGGGCAACACACAGAGGGTAGTGAAGAGATACCCCCCCCCCCAATGCTGGTGACTACTAAGTCTAGGACAATTGAGCTCCTTGTGGGGTGCAGACTAAGTGTTCCAGGGCATTTGTATTGACAAAGTCCAAAAACCTCAGGGTGAGCATGTTTGTGCTCATGTATGTTGCACAATCGATGGAAGGATATTTGAAATCACCCACCACCAACGTATTTGGCTGTATAGTGAGTACAGTGAGTAACTCCAGCAGGTCCAGGTAGGTGGTGTGTTTCTCTTGGTTTATGGTGGGGGGACCTGTAGCTAGCAATGATTTGGTTGGGTGTTTTACCTATAGTTAGTTGGACCTGGAGTAGCTCAAGAGCTCAATACTGTTTAACTAGTCTTGAGGTGTATTTGGCTTTAATGAAGATAGATACACTTCCACCTTTAGTTCTTTCACACTCATTTTGGGATCTGAATGTGTGGATGGCATTATAGTCTTGCATGGCCAGGGTGGTCTCTGTGGCCATGAACCATGTCTCAGTGACTGCACAGATTACAGTATCTTCCTGCTTCCAGGGAGTTCAGTTTCCTGTTTAGGTTCCTAGATTTAAGCAGCATAACCTTGAGTTTGTCTCAAGTGGATTTTGTTTTACATTGGAAATTGTGTTGTTTTGACATAGCCTAAAGAGGCACTATTTGGGAGGCAAACACCTTTGCCAGTATCCGAAAGCCTGGAGGACACAGGTGAAGACCATCTCTGGCAAAGCAGTATAGTCTGTCAGCCATGTCTTACCTGCCTGAAAGATACTGGATCCTCCTGTATCGCTACAATATGCTAAGTCAGTTGTTGAAGTCAGTCATTTTTTGCCTATGTTATGGTATCATCCTGGGTGAAGGTAGAATGCTGCCTAGGGCTAGGAACATACCTGTAAGGGACACACAGTCTGAGAGTTCAGTCATGTCTCTCTTCATATAGTCAGAGATGCATGTCTCAAGTCATTCACCCCAACATGTACTAGGACAGAGTCATAATAGCAATTGTTGTTGAGTGACTTGAGTGCATATGTGATTTAACAGATCCTGGCACCTGATAGGCAGCTGACCATGACCTTCTCCTTGTCCAGCCTGGTGATGGGGACGTCTGTGTGTCTCACTATGGAGTCACTTATGACCTGAACATTTGGTTTTGAGGTGTTTTGCCTGATGGGCTTATTTACACTGGTGTATGAGTTTTGTGTAGTGAATTCTATTTGCTTTGCAGTGTGCAAGCAGTTTGAGCTTGGGAGGTCCCTGATTTTTTTGGTAGGCTTCTATTGAGTACCTTCAAGTATGTGGATCTGTGTGTTATGACTTTGTCTTGTGTGATAGCTGATGATTTTTTATTTATTTATTTTTTGACAAGCATTTCTTTGATTTTCTTTACAACCCTAAACCTATCATTCCTGTTATATTTAGTATCTCAAAAATCACACCCCCCCCCCCACAAGACCTGCTGTTGCAGCCACTGGTTCCAAAACACATCCATAGGCAGTGTACATGGTAGGAAGTTAAAACAATTTACATGCTAATCTAGACATGTTTTAGTAGACTCTTGGGACTTTTTGGTTAAAGTGACAAAGGAATGTTATCACCCCAAGCATATTCTGGAAACAGTACATGTCTGGGATCTATTTTGAGTTATACCCAATTCTTTAGGGTTGGAATGATGTAGAAGCATTTAAATGGAAAATGATAACCTCCAAAATAGTGAATGGGGATTGGTTTTAGATTTCCTGGAACTGATATTGGATAACAGATCAAGCAAATCACCCAATGAGTAAACGAACCACTGTACAGAAATGAAAGGATAATTCAAGCAAATAGTATGTAAACAGTGAAACGAAGCACAGCTCCTTTACTCATATAAAGCAGACCAAAACCTCCAATAAAATAATGCAGGTATTTAATAAAGGTTAGCGCTTTCACCACCGGACAAGTGGATTCATCAGACCATACAAATAGGACAAACAAACAAACAATTTTTATACTCACATATTCAGTGTATCCACTTATGCATTCAATTAATGGAAAGATATTATCCAATCTGATGTATACTGCATAATGCATAAGCATTGTAGAGCATTCAAGATATTTTCCAGTAAAGGGAGACTTTCAATTGTAATTTAAAAACAATCCATCGGCTGAAATGTTATAAGTCACTATTTAACAAACAGAATAGGCAGCTATCCATAGTTGCAGAAATAATATTGTTCGCTAATGCATCTGTGATGATCAGGGAGAGATGGGCGAAGGCTGCCAGCCTAGTCAAATACAATTTGATATATAATTCTGGCATTTGTAAATAAATGTAAAATACAGGCATGTTTCTTGAGTGTAAAGAATACTGTGAAATGTGTAACTGCAAAATATGTGACAACATTGCACTCTACTGGCCCAGTGAAGTATGTTGTGACCCTTTCATGTTAGAATTCGGCTCCAGTGCAGCTGTATGAAGGTTCCATGCCCATTGTTTTAAGGCTAAAATTTATGACCAGAATTTAGATGTGGAATGTGCTTTATTGCTCTAGTTTCTATTAGAATATACATGTGACATGTATTCTATTGTTGTAAGTTTCTGTGCAGGTGTTAGATTGATAAATAATGCACCCCCAAGTTTTGGTGAGTACCTTTGTGAGGTGGACCCTGTTTTTCACAAAATCTCACTAAGGCGACACTGATATATAGACTGTGTTTTTTAGCATATCATGGACAGAAGTAAATCAAAAATAAAAAAAATATAGCTGTGCACACAAGACCCAGGATAAAAAAGTGCCCAATCCTGGTAGGCAGACTGGTGCCAGGACTGGAAAAAATGATAGTGTAGAATCCTCAAAATATGGAAACATTCCTAGAATGGGGCCAGGCCAGGCTCTGGGGGAGGATGGCCCCCCTGTTGTAAAAGGAAGTAGCAGTCCCCAAAAGCGGCAAAAATTGATTGGCCAAAGAATAGCCATAAAGTTGGTAGAGTGGACTACTGAGGATAAGAAAGAAATTATGTATTGTTACCATTATGTAAAAAGACCAGAATTTCCAGACACAAGATATACAAAATGATTAAGAGAGAAATTAGAGGAAAGAAAAATACTTCTGCAGGAAAAACTGTCACAAGCTTCAAATAAAAAATTGTGTTTATTAATATAATAGACTTTTGAAAAACAGTATATAGATCAAGAAACGTTGATCTCTTTGGAAAAAGAAGCATCTGAGGAAGTGAGAAAATATAAACAACAAAACCTAGACATATTTGAAAAATATAAAAAAGAAATATGGACATAGGAAGGAGAGAGATTTGATATGGTGCAATGTTTATGCAAATGAGAAAGCCAAGTTAACTAATATAGAAAAGGCAGTCTCAAAGATATTTGAAGAGAAATATAGGCAAAGGCATCCAGATATGGAAAATTTCACAATAAAAAGAATAAAAGCACAATGATGCAATGTAGAAAAGATGATTAGTAAAGCAGAAGTTAAAGAAATAGAAAGTAAAGTTATGGAGTGCCTGCGAAGTGAAGAATTTAATGTAGAAGGTCTAAAACAGACTATATCACAGCATGATGGAGTCAGTCCCCAGAATAAGGAAAAGCAAGATCAGGAGACATGTGAACAAGAAATATGGACATGGGAAAGGAACAGAGATTTAATATGGTGTAATATCTATGCAAAAGAGAAAGTAAAACTAACCAATACAAAAAGAGCAGCACCAAAGATATTTGAAGAAAAATACAGGCAAAGGAGTTCAGATATGGAAAACTTTACAATACAAAAAATAAGACTAAGAGGAAAAGTAAAAAAAAAGAGATTTGTAATGGAGATGTCAAAGAAATAGAAATTGAGGTAATGGAACAGCTGCAAAGAGAAGGATTCAGTGTCGAAAATCAAATGCAGAAAGCACCACAACAGGATAGAGCAATGGAACTCCAAATTAAGGGGAAACCAGTGGAATAGGAAGCAATTGGTCAGGTGCCATAAAAAGATATTTTGGAGCCTTCCACAGGAAACCAGTATAAACATTCGCTTGAAGCTAGACAGCAAGGAAAGGAACAGGAAACTGTGGAAACTCTGATGCAGTCAATGTTGAGGAATGACAGGGCAGTGAGTTCCCACATGACAGAATAACAGATGACACACAATTAAATAAAAGAGAATGTACCACAGGAAGATGCTATAGAACTTCTATAGAATGCCTGCAGGAAATGGAAAACAAGGGATGTGCCCTCAGTATGGAAGAAAATGAGTTAATAGTAGAGTTGCTTGATTTAATAGAGAAAGACAGATATATCAAGATCAATGAGAGAAATAGACTGCAGAAGGTTAATAAAATCCCAAAAGTCAGTATCTTGATAAAACAAATGAAAATAGTAATTAGGACTGTCCATAGAGATCCATGCAATAAAACAGAAGTAAACAGAATATATTACTGTGCTGCTAAATTAATAACTGATAAAGTTCTACCACAGGAACACGGGGTAGCGAGGGAAAGGAGGGGACAAAAGCAAATACCATCATGGAAATATTGAATAGAGAAAACTATAAAGCAGCTAAGACAAGAAGTGTCACTGTTAGAAGATTATAGGAGAGGAAATAGATCAACAAAAATACTAAGTAAGACAGATGTGATAAAGGCAATGTGCAGTATTAGAACAGATCAGGATCTAGTATGCACTATTGGAGATAACAAACTAAAAATTTCAAAACAGGTGGAAAGGCTTAAATGATATGAAGATAAATATAAGGAAAAAGCACAAAATAAGCAATTTTTGATGACCCAAAAAAGTTTTGTAGAGAATTAGGAAATAAGATAAAAGGAATTGAAAGACTGCCAAAAAAGAGGAAGTAGATACATTTTGGAGAAGTATCTATGAAGATCCTGTGGAACATAACAAAGTTGCGAAATGGATAGAAGAAGTAAAAGAAAGAATAAGAAGTTTAAAGGTACAGGATATGAAATGGGATGAAATAACAGCAGAGAGATTGAAACAAAGTTGAGAAAAGCCTCTAACTGGAAAACCCCAGGCCCAGATGCAGTACCTAACTTTTGGCTAAAAGTATTAACTTCTTTGCACGAAGACTTAGCCATGAGTAAATGTGCACCCCAAATATACACTGCATTGGTTAACAACAAGAAAAACAATGCTCTTACATAAAAGTGAATCTGCTAGCTACACTAAAAATTATAGACCAATAACTTGTCTTCCGACAACATATAAACTATACCCTGGAATTGACACCAACAGAGTTTATAGTCATTTAGAAGAAAACTCAATTATGACAGCAGAACAAAAGGGCAATAAAAGAAAGTCATATGGAACAAAGGATCATTTGTTCTTAAACAAAGTTATAGTGGAGAACTATAAGAAGGGGAAAACTCTAAGTATGGCATAGATTGACTACAAGAAAGCATTTGATAGTATCCCACATTTATGGATAAAAGAGTGCTTAAAAATATACAGCCTACACTAATTAACTGCATTACAGTAACCATGAAACAGTGGCAGACCACTTTGCAATTAAGCCATGATAAAGGACAGATTATTATACCAGGGATAAAAATTCAAAGGGGGATATTTGAGGGTGACTCTTTGTCACCGTTGCTATTCTGTCTTGCCATTAATCCATTAAGCTGCTTACTTAACTGCTTAGGCATGGCTACAATTTGGCTCCTAGCAAACATCAAAATCTAATGACTTCTCATCTTCTCTTTGCTGATGATTTAAAACTGTATAGCTCATCAGATGAGGAACTGAAAGCACAGCTGCAGGTTGTCAAAACTTTTTCAGTTGATATTGGAATGTTAATTGGTCTTGATAAATGTGGAAAAGCAACCTTTAAAAATGGAAATCTGCAGCACCAGGAAAACATCAGTTTGGGACAAGAATGTGATATAAAAGAACTTGAGCAAAAGGAAGTGTATAAATACGCGGGAACTGATGAAGGATCAGCAATAAAACAAGAACAAATGCAAATAAAGCTCAGTAAGGAGTATTTTAGAAGACATAAATTAATCCTGAAAACAGCAGTGACATCTAGGAACAAGATCTAAGCCATAAATCAATTTTCTCTTCCTGTCCTAACTTATAGTTTTGGAGTGATTGACTGCACCAAAAAAGTGTTGGATAGACTGAATATTAAAACAAGAAGGAATGTTTCATGCTTACCAAATGATTTATAAAAATCAGTGTATACAAACATTATATATTTCTCGTTCCAAAGGAGGGATGGGCCTCCTTGAAACTGATTACATGTATAGATCTGCAATCATGGGACTCCACACATATTTACTGACCTCACAAGATCCAAATGTAGTGAAAGTTTTGAAACATGAGAATAAATCTAAGATGACATCTCTGCTTAATTTAGCAGAAGCATATTGATGTCAAGCAGGAATGGAAATCAAACCAGAAGTAGATAAAAACCAGGCAGCAACTGAATGTGCTAAAAAAAACAAAAGAAAGAATATAAGGAGAAGGACCAGATGAGAAGGCAAGAAATGTGGAAAAAACACAAATTAGCTTGCAAGTATTGAAAACTTCTGGAAGAGCCTCATGTTGATCAAGAATGAACGTAGGAATGGTTAATGAGAGGTGAATTCACATCAAGAAATGAAAGGTTAATATTGGCAGCCCAACATAGTGGGCTAAGTACACACTGGTTTACAATGTCCATTGAACATGTGGGAGAAACAGACATATATAGGTTTTGTACAACCGAATTGGAAACAGTCACACATCTTGTTACTGGTTATGATGCACTAGTGGCAGAGGGACTGTATACTGAAAGTCATAATAATGTGGCAAGACTATTACACTGGAGATTGTACAAACATTATGGTATTGAAGTGGCTGAAAAACACTGGAAACATGAGCTACAAAGAATCATAGAAAATGATGAAGTTTATATCACATGGGATCACCCAATACCAACAGTTCAAAAGACAGATGCTAGAAAACCGGATATAGTGGTCCAAACAAAGAAGACAAAAGTAGCATTGATCATTGAAATCATCACATCCAGTGACTGCAGTGTCTAACGTAGAGAGAGACACAAAGTCATAAAATACCTGGATCTGCAGGCAGAAACGAGAGCCATTTGGAAGAAAGATACCCAGACAGTTCCAATAGTAGTAGGAGCAATGGGTCTCATAAAAAAAAATTTACAATCATATTTAGATATGTTACCAATTTATGTAACACCATACGAATTGCAGAAGGAGTCATTACTGGGCAGAATGCGGGTACTGCGAAGAGTGCTTTTGGCTGACATCAAACAGTGAAACAATACTAATTTCATGAACTTTAATCATAGTTTGACTTAAGAATGGGGTCCATTCCCATCATGGTATTAGAAACCCAAAAGACTTGGAGAAATTAAAAAAGACAGAAGTAGATACCTACACAGAAGTATACACATACACGGACAGAAGTAGACACATGCACAGACAGAAGTAGACACTCTGAAGATAGGTGAAGGCTGCCAGCCTAGCAAGATAGAATTTTGTAGATAATTCTGTCATTTGTAAATATTAATATAAGCCACAGGCTTGTTCTCTTAAATGGGAAAAATGGTCTTAAATGTGGAAATGCAAACAGGTAACAACAGTGCACTCTGCTGTAACAAAACTGATAAGTCAATTCTTTGATGTCAAAACTCGGAGCCGAGAGTTCAAGATGGCTGCTGTTCTGTGAGCACTGCTAACACCTAGCTCTCTGAAATACCCTTGATTAAAATAAACCAAGAAGGCATCACAGAATAAAAAACTCAGAAATAAGACTGAACATCTTTTCCAGATAACAAACAGCAATCAAAGGAAGAAAAAATAGCAGCAGATTCCTTTTAAAAACAGGATGGTTGAAGATCTTAGAAGCAACTGAAGCCGTGTAGTACTGAGGCCCTGCACTCATATACAAAATATGAAAAAGTACCAAGCAGCAGGATGTCAAAAGAAGAAAATAATATGGACACTAACAACCAAAACCAAATTCTCAGTACTAGCCTCACAAGATAAAAATACAACTCCAAAAAGACTAAGGACAAATAAACAATCAGACAATACTAAATCTAAAAGCAAAACCAAGGCAGACCAGCCAGCTAACCTGAAAGACATTAAAACTGCTTTATTACCTATTCAGCAAGCAATACAAGAAAAATAAGTTATGTACTCACCATAACGTTCCATCTGAGTAGTTAGACTTCATTTGTCAGCAACCTGTGGGTTCTGGATCTGATACTTATCTGAGCCGGCAACTTGCCAAGCTAAAGATCCGAGCGCCAAGCTCCTCCCCCTTACCCATACTACCCTGCAACCTCCTTCCAATCCTCAGATCGAGTTTGCCACCTAACCATGTGACACCCAACAATCTAAGCCAAATGGACCTGACCCAAACTCATACATCAGGCTCGACACATTCAGGACATCAAGCCTAAAAAGACAAATAACCATCAAGGTCAGGGGGAAGGAGGGAGGGAAGGTTGCTGACAAATGAAGTCTAACTACTCAGATGGAACGTTATAGTGAGTACATAACTTCTTTATCTGAAGTAGTTAACTTCATTTGATCATCAACCTGTGGGACAGAGTCCCCAGCTACCCGAAACTTGGGAGGCCCTTAAGGAAGGATATTCCAGAGCACTGCAGAGCCAAAGGAAGCCCTTCCTCTAGACATCAAATCCAGTTTATAATGAGTAATGAAGGTGTGAGAGGAAGCCCAGGTAGCAGCCAAACAGATATCCAGGGAAACTCTAGACCAGAATGCAGCTGAAGTAGCCATAGAACAAGTAGAATGAGCATGAACCCCTTCTGGGGCTGGTAATCCAAGTTTGCTATAAGCTTGCAAAATACAAAGCAAAAGCCACTTAGTGATAGTCACTTTTAAAACTGGTTTTCCCAAAAAGGGTCTAGCAAAGGAAACAAAAAGCTGATCAGATTTAAGGAAAGGTTTGGACCTATGCAAATAAAAATGTAACTGTCTGTGCACATCAAACAAATGAAGTTTATATTCCCCTTTATTTTGAAAATTAGGGAAGAATACAGGCAAATTAATCGACTGATTAATATTTGACTCCGAAGTCCTGAGAGATAATCTATCCTTGTGAAACACTAGGTAAGGCAGTTTCATACACAGGGCTTGAAGTTCTGACACTCTCCTGGCTGAAGTAATAGCCACCAGGAAGGCCGTTTTCCATGATAAGAATTTTAAGTCAACTGATGCTGCAGGTTCGAATGGGGGCACGACCAAAGCCTGAAGGACCAAAGTCAGATTCTTAATAGGAGGCCTCAGAAGAAAGGTACCTTTCAAAAAAGTCTTGCAAATTCTGGCAGCAGCTAGGGAGCCTGAATTTTCCCCAACATGAAAATGGGAAATAGCCGCCAGCTGTACTTTCACTGTGGAAGAGCTAGCCCCTTGTTGGAAAATATGAGACAAAAAGTCTAACACCACTGGAACCGGAGTGGTAAAAGGATCCAGACTTTTCTCTTGAAGCCCAAATGGAAAAACGCTTCCACTTACTACTGTAGACTTTCCTGGTAGAGGACTTATGTGCCGCTATCAAGATGGATTTAACTGGGGAGGCGATACCGGGAGTCCTAGCAACTAATGGAACTGGAGTAAACAAGCTGTGAGCTTGAGGATGTCCAGATTTGGGGGAGCAATTCCCGAGGGATGATGAATAAGATCCAGAATGGGATCCAAGATCCAGGGCAGAGCTAGGAAATGAGACCGCAGACAAAGGAACCAAGCTTGGTGAGGCCAGAAGGGTGCTATGAGGATAACTCTGCTCCCCAACTGATGAGCTTTCTGTAAAAACTTTGTCATGAGTGGAAGCAGAGGATACCCATAAAGAAGACCAGGTGGCCAAGCATGGACAAGAGTGTCTCTGGGGGCTTCCCCATCGAGGGAATTAGAGTGAAAAACTCACTGCACTTCACATTGGACGGCGATGCGAAGAGATCACAGCAAGGCTGACCCCACTTGAGGAAGATCTGTTCCACTACATAAGGGTTCAGAGACCACTCGTAAGGTGAAAGGAAAGTCCTGCTCAATTTGTTTGCCAAGATGTTGGACTGACTCGGAATGTGCATTGCTATCAGAAAGCGGTTGGTGGATTTCGCCCATTACCATACTCTCATGGCCTCTCGACAAAGAGGATAAGACCTGGTTCCCCTCCTGTTTGTTGATGTACCAGACCACTGACATGTTGTCTGACTGGATAGCAATAGTTCCCAGAGGAAGAGAGGTATGAAAGGTCTACAACGCTAAAAGGACTGCTCTCATCTCTAGAACATTTATATGCAGAACGGTCTCACTCTGAGTCCATGTGCCTTGGACAGTCCTGCCCGAGCAGTGCCCCCCCCCACCATAAGTGGGAGGTATCCATGATCACCGTGGCTTGGGTCTGAAGTTTAACAAAAGGGCGTCCTTCTTGCAATTCCTGGGATTGAAGCCACCACATGAGAAACTTCTTGCATACTGCTCATAGGGACTGGAAAGTCTAGAGACTGATGTAGTAGAGACCACTGAACCTGTAACGTCCACTGTAAAACTCTCATATGCAGACGAGCACAAAGAATGTGACTTATAGGTGCTGCCACGGACCCTAGGGCTCTCAGGACTAACTCTGCTGGTGGTGCAGGGAACTGAAGGAGCACCAATACATGCAGAGCCAGGCTGTGAAGTCTGTCTGAAGTAAAAAATATCCTGACCTGATTAGAGTCTATTTTTGCTCCTATGAAATCTAGAATTTGAACAGGTTAGAGGGAAGACTTCTTGAAATTTATTGTGATCCCCAGCTGGGTAGATAACTGAAGGAAGAAATCCCTGGCTGGTACAAGTTGATACCTGGTGGAGGCAGTGAGAAGCCAGTCGTCCACATACAGAAAGACCTGAATGCCCTGAAGCTTCAGGTGGGCCACTACAACTACCATGACCTTGGTAAACACCCTGGGGGCTGTGGTGAGACCAAAGGGTAGGACCCTGAACTGGTAATGACTGGCTCCTAGCCAAAAGTGGAGGAACCTCCTGGATCGCCTGTCCATCCGAATATGGTAGCACGCATCCTTGAGGTCTATCGAGCACATCCAGTCTTCCTCCTGCAAAAAGGGCAGGATGGATTGTAGAGTGACCATCCAGACCTTTACCTTGGCAAGGGACAGGTTCATTGCAGATAGGTTGAGAATCGGCCTTAAGTCCCCCCTCTTTTTTGGCACCAAAAAGAACCTGGAATAGATGCCTAATCTGGGCTGGTCTGGAGGCACTGGCTGGATTGCTCTTTTTTCTAGCAGCTTTCTTATCTCCAAAGCTGCCGCCTCCCTTTGAATGGGTGAGATGTCCGGGAGGTGTCTTGTACAAAGTGGGTTGTTTATGAAGGGAATTGAATAACCTCTGGATATTATTTGAAGCACCCAGTGATCTAACATGATGGACTTTCATTGGGCCAGGTGCCTCGAGAAATGCCCCCAACTGCCTCCAGAGAGGAGCAGTCAGGCAACCCCTCAGGGCTGCAGCATGGGTCAATTGGAAAAGGGTTCCTGTGACCTGAAGTTTTTTGGGCCACCTCTGCCTTTGGGCCAGCATCCACCTTGTCCTCCTCTGCCTCAAGGGGAGAAGGAGTCCTGAGTGTTCCGGGACTGCTGAGATTTCTGGAACCACAGCTTCTTTTGCCCCCAATGGTTCCTAGAGAAAAACCTTTAAGGGTTAGAGAAATGGATCCTGACAGCTGACAACATTTTCCCGTCCTTCTCACTCTGAACAAGCATACCTAGGACAGTCTTCCCGAAAAGGGTTGAAACATCAAAAGGGGCATTAGCGAAGGATGCCTTGAAAGATTCTGAAAAATCACAAAGCCGGAGCCAGGCATGATGCCTCATGGCAATACCGGACCCAGCTGCCCTAGCGGCTCCCTCAGCGGCATGAGAGACTAAACGCATGGACGTATTTGACACAGATTTGACAGTGGCCAGACGAGCCATGAAAGTCCGTTTATCCTCAGTCGAAATGGACTCCAGGGGGGACTCAGCGTACTCTTTCACAAGGTCACTCTGTAGTCTGATTATGTGGGCCATGCAATTCAGCACCCTTATAGCAAAGGTAGCTGAAGTAAAAGTCTGCTTTCCAAGATGATTCATCACCCTGGACTCCTTGTCTGGGGGATGGACCGAGGAGCTTTCCTGGGTGAGTTCCCTTTTGGTGGCCACCGCCACCACCATGGCATCAACTGGGGAACCCTTGCTCCAAGTGGCTTTGTCTGCAGGAGGACTCAATACCTTATCGGGCTGCTTAGGTATTGGCTCTACAGTGTCCGGTTCCTTCCAGGCTCTGGTAGTGATAAGGTCCACCAGAGGGTCAGCCGGGGAGGAAATCCAAGAGGTAGATGGGTCTGTATCAAATGTCTCCAGAAATACTGACTCATCCGAGGTAGGTTTCTGAGCGGACCAACCTCCCATCTGGCGAAGAATTTCCATTAAAGTCTCCAAAGGAGATGTCTTCAGGGGTGATCTGGTGGAACCTACCCCTTCCTCCAAGTCAGTATCTTCTGTGAGGGACTCAGGAGTGTCCATGTGTTTCCTCTTGCATGGGTATTTGCAAGGAACCTCCTTGGGGGTGACTCACCGAAAAAACTAGATTAGACCTAACTAACCTCCTGGAGCTCAGAAATCTCTTGCTGGCGAAGACGCAGCACACGAGATCTGAAGATTGGAAGGAGGTTGCAGGGTAGTATGGGTAAGGGGGAGGAGCTTGGAGCTCAGATCTTTAGCTTGATAAGCTGCCGGCTCAGATCCGTATCGGATCCGGAACCCACAGGTTGATGAGCAAATGAAGTTAACTACTTCAGATCTATCTTTACAATTTCAAACATTTGGTGATTCATTTAACCAAATATTAACTAGAATGGAAAAATCTAAGGCAAAAATACTAGAAAATGAAATAAAAATAGACTCTGTTGCTCAAAGAACTGATTCCCATGACAAAGATCTGCAAAGTATATAAACAAAAATAACAGACCTTGAGGTAAGGTCACGAAGAAACAACATTATCATCAGAGGAATCCCTGAAACTGTGTCACATAATAATCTAATACCAACTATCAAACTCATAATAAAATCCCTGCTGGATGACCCTGAAGAAACTCAGCAGGTGATAATAGAGAGAGCCCACAAAGCTCGGAGAGAAACACAATCATCACTGAGACCAAGACCTGTTTATATTAAAATATTAAACTACCAAGATATAAATAAAATCCTATTTGAAGCCAAGAAAAAAGGTACACTCACCTGGAATAATAATAAAATTTCCTTTGCTCAGGACCTTCCCATCCAGATAAGGCAAGCAAGGCAACTTCTGTCTCCATGTTGCAGGTTTCTGATAGAAAAGAAAAATAATTCCAGATGAAATATCCAAATCAACTAATTTTCAATGTTAAAGAGGTTAAATACATGGTCACTAACCCCAAAGAGGCAAAAGAGACATTCCTATCTGTTTTCAAGCAGATTCCACCTCTGGAAATGAAATAAAACAAAAAAGTTGCAGGCGTCCCTTGAATGAAAAACGGACTGAATCATGACCATTTTGGATGGGATTCAACCCTGAGAGATTTCTCTTACTGCCTAGGCCCTTAAATCAATAGTTGGAGCCATGAGGAGCACAGGAAAGGGAAAAGAAAAATGGGTAGGAACCAAAATTTAACTGCCGTTTCCAATGTGCGATTTATAGGAAAGAACCACCTCCTGGGACTCTGGTATGCAAAATCATTCCCCCTTCAACCTCAAGGGCTCCACTACAAACTAAAAATGACCTGGAATGAAGATGAAAGAAGTTTAAGAAGTTAATCTTGCTATAGACACCCATACATCGACCTAAACAAGCTGATAAGGTAAACCAGACTGAAAGATGACCAGAAACCTGCTAAGCAATAATCTGAAGAATAAGGTATGATTTTACCAAAACAACCAATAAGACTGTGAATCTCTTACTAGGACTTATCATAAACAATCCAGACTTTATTACTACATGAGGGACTGTCAGAACCAGGCTATCGTAAGGATGTTTGACTTGAATAAAGATAAATAAAGTGTAAATACATTTTAGAAAGGAAAAATAGAAGAACACACAAATATGAACTATTTGACTGCAGGAAACATAAACATAATCTAAATATGTAGGCTTTGGCAGAATATATACCTGGCTAAGCCTGAAAAAATTTTTTTCTCTCTTCCCCTCATTTTCCTACTTCTGATTATAGGTGCTAATAATGTTTTTTTTTTTTTTCCGGGAATCTGCTATAGATTGACACAGAAGTCTGTATAGCCACTGAAGTAGGGGAGACAAACTGTTTAAAGGAGAGGGGAAGGTAAGAGAAGAATAAGGAAAAGAAAAATGTAAACAAGACAAATCTGGCTTAAAATCTGTGCTACATTGTTTTATACCTTGATATAGCTAACTGAGGATTTGAATACTAACATGTTGTTTAAAAATGCATTATTAGAAGGAATAAGCTGCATGTTAAAAAGCTATAAGTTCTGTGCTGTAACCATAATACTATAATTGTATAATAGTTTTAAGGAAGAGACTAGGGATACTTCACATCAGTGTTTTTTTAGGGAACTAGTTTGTTAAGCTTTGTGCATAGTGTATATAGTAACGTAAGGGGCTAACTTGCTTTCAACCTACACACAAAGAGAAAACACAACCAAAGATCAGAGAGAAACTAAAAGTATACGTTAATTTCTCACTTTATTCCACCTTTTATTCCTGGTCCAGGGGTACAGTGGTTAGGCACAGGGTAGGGACGGGAATAGTTACATGCTTTCCAAAAACACATATCAACATCACATACAAAGACCATAAAACCAAACTAACATACAAGTCATGTAGAACAAACATATTTAGCAATTAAATGTGGAAATAGAGACATGGAATGTTAAAGGACTCCAACATAAAGAAAAAAGAAAACTATTCTTGCATCTTACCATGAAAACCAAAGCCAGTCTTATATTAATACAAGAAACACACTTTACAGAACAGTGGACAGAAAGTGGGGAAAAAAATGGATAAGACAAATTATAGCAACAGGGGATAAAACAAACAGTGCTGGGGTTGCCGTAATAATTAAAAATCAATTCCATGACAAGATACTTGAGACTAAGGTGGACAAAGAGGGAAGATGGTGTTACATGACATTTACCAACCCAGGACTACCAAAACCCATAATGGTGCTTAAACTATATGCACCCTGTAGTAACTAACATCACTTTTTTATGTCACTTTACCCAATTTTAAGCCAACTTAAAGATCACTACCTAATAATTGGGGGTGACTGGAACACATATCAAAACACAGAAAAAGGCAAATCTAACCCGATTAAAACAAATAATAAAAAAGCCACAATAGCTCTAAATGAACTTAAGCAAGACTTTAAACTATATGACCCTTTTAAATATGGAAATAAAGAGAGTAAGTCAGGGAAATTCACATTCTACTCGCAGTGCCACAAAATGTGGTCAAGAATAGACTTCTTTTTAATCTCATAAATACTCATTAACATGGATCCAACAACAGTTATACACACTAGATTTTACTCGGATCATTCCAAAGTCACATTGTTTATCAACAGAGACAAAAAAACTGTACTTAGCTAATAGAGGTCATAACTAGTCATTGAATCCTAACCTGCTAATCAAAACAGATGTAATAAAAGAAGTGGAAGAAATATAAAAAGACAACCCTTGCAAATATCTCCAGATCCCATGTCCCAATAGGCATAGAATGGGCTGCAGCCAAATCACAAATCAGAGAAACATTCATCAAAAAAGCAGCATATTATAAAAAAAATACAAGTAAAAGAGAGGAGTATACTTTGAAAGGGAAAATAGAACAACTGGAAAGGGAACTACTAAATAACCCTAATAGCCAAACTGAAGTTGATCTCCTAAAACTACAGAGAGACCTCTATATGTTAGAAACCAGAAATCTGTCATTTTATGAGGTAAGAATGTTAGCTAATTATGCAGAAGAAGCCCAAATACCATCTAGAGCCTTGGCCAGAGTCATCTTTCAACACAAAACTACCTCAAATATATCAGAAATAAATTACAAGGACAAAAACTACACAAGAAATAAAGAAAGTATCAAAGCATTCAAACAAATATACTCTTGGATCTATGGAGAACAAACATTTCATACTAAAAGAACATGCAGACCCCAAAAACACAGAGAGTTATAGACCCAGCTCCCTTTTAAATATAGATACAAAGATTCTGACCTCAATATTCACAAATAGGTTAAAAAAACCTGATAGAGAAAATCATTTCTCCAGAGCAATCTGGGTTCATACCACAAAGACAGACCAGTGACAATACTCTAACACTGCATGCATTAATATCTTTTGCAAATCAGAGGGATATTAATATCTACGCAATAGTACTAGATATCCATAAGGCATTTGACAGGGTCAACCTAGAATTTTTACTTCAAACATTACCTTATTTTGACATACCTATCAATTTCATTCAGATCATCCAAATTCTCTATAGCAATCCATACACATCCCTATATATAAATAAAACATGGTCAAATAGAATTACGATAAAAAATGGAACAAGACAAGTATATCCGTTATCGCCCTTTCTAGTCAACATATACCTAGAACCCCTGTTTCTTTATATTAAACAAAACACATACCATAACCCCCCTCAACACACAACTTCAAAGTATATCTCATCGCCTTCGCAGATGATCTGAACATATACTTCACTACACCAAACTCAGACATAACCAAAATAATAACTGCAACTGAACAATTTTCAATCATGTCTAACTACAAATTAAACCTCAATAAAACTAATATCTGCCCCTTAAGGCCACCCAAACTTATTTCATTAGTACCAAAAAAAAAAAATTAAAGAAGAAACTAAATATCTGGTAATTACTTTCTTCCAGAGCAACAAGGAATTCTACCAGCATAACATAACTCTTAAATGGCAAAGCATAATGCAAGACTCTAAAAGGTGAATAACCTTAAGCTACCATTTCTGGGCAAAGTATCAATAATCAAAATGAACATTTTACCTAGACTAACATATATATATTCATGACATCACAGATAACTATACATAATAAATGTTTCAAACAAATTCATACCTTCCTAGCAAAATTCATATGAGAACCCAAAAAAAAAAAAAAAAACAGAATCTTGTATCAGAAACTAACACTTCCAAAGAGCAAAGGGGGTCTGAACCTGACAGAATTTAAAACGTATTACTGCATTATCAACACTAACAGAATATTGAGAATAGCAGAACATAACCCGACAATGAAAACTTGGTCACCTCCTTGGATGACAATATTCTATAGGTACATAAGCACTAGGCGTCAATCCCAAAGTGCTTTCCTTTTTAAACAAAAAGATTTATAAACCTATAGCATTATAGATCCCTTAAAACATTATATAAATATATCACAAAAACTCTTTTCTTCCTTAAACCTTGGGCAAGCTATGGTAACACTACAAACCATCCATAAAAATCCAAATCTAAAAATAAATAACAAGAACTTGACTCTTTTCCTTGATTAAAGGACAAAATAATCCAAGATATCTACCCATACCTTAACTGTACAATCCAATAAATGAGAAGTAACCTAAATCTACCCAAATCATATATAATAATTGTAAGAAAAATCAAAGAGTTGTGTTCCAGCTACCGCCAAGCTGTACTATACTTATTATTAAACATTTTTAAACCTCTCAAAGTGTGTGTGTGTGTATCAGCTACTTCCACAGGGACCCAAAGCACTGTTTAGACAGAGAGGTTTCTAGTGGTTTTAGCTTGCAGACTAGGCTGAGATCTGGACCCTATAGCTGTGCCAATGGGGAGTCTTATTGGGGATCTGGAGAGAAAGGGAGAAACCAGCCCCAGACTGACTCTGATCTCTGTGTTCTCTTAAGAGAAATTGCACTTTACTGTGTGTGTATTTATTATCCTTTCCCTATATGGACACCCCTCACTGGTGTTAGTGGTGAGGACTGAGGCTCCTTGATTGCTGGGCCAGTGCACAGGCATCACATATTAATTGTTTGGCAGTGGTGGGATATCCACACCACATATTAATTGGTTGGCAAATACTAATTGGCTTGTAGTGGTGTGGGTAGAGTCAATTCCTGTAGCTTGTGTACAGTGATCAGTGAAGGTGTATTGTACTCTAAATCAGCCATGCAGTGAATACTCAGAGTTCACATCACAATTGTTTTATTTATTTTGTTAGCTTAGTTAGTCAGGGAGAGGAGGTAGCATGTCAGTAAAGGAGTACGGAAAGCTGACAAGGAGCCAGCTGGCTGAGATGTGCCAGGCTTGGGGACTGGTGCATGGAAACTTGACTAAGGCAGACATGATTGCAACTTTGGTCACAGCTGCATCAGAAAACAGCACCCAGGAGGACGATCAGACTGGCAGTGGAGATGTACCACCCTCAGAGAATGGAGAGCTCAACCTTTCTGCAGAGGACTTAAAAATCCATCTGGAGCTAAAGCGACTTGGGTTGGAGACCAAGCATTTGGAAATAGAAGCAGCTGAGAGACTGAGATGTCTGCAGGCTGAGGAAAATGAGAAATTGCTATGTCTGGAAGTTGAGGAAAAGGAGAGGCAGACGTAGCATAAGAAGGAAATACTGAATCTTTCCCAGTGTCATGAGAGGTAATGGGGAAGGGAGTAACTGGACCCCAGATGCCCAAAAGGTCAGTAAATTTCTTCCACAGTTTAAAGAGGGGGATCATTTTGATAATTTTATGCATATGTTTGAGAGGGTATGTAAACAGTATGATGCTGACCAAAGGCTCTGGGTATGGTTCCTGACCCCCTTACTCCATGGTAAAGCTGTAACTGTGTTGTCTAAACTTGCTGATTGTGAATATTTTGATTATACTGCTGTTAAAAATCACTTGTTAGAATGTTTTAAGCTAACACCTGAAACTTATAGGAAAAAGTTTTGTGAGCATAGAAGCAAGGCAGATGAAAGTGTGTGTGAATATGTTGCTAAACTAAACAATTATTTTCATAGGTGGGTGAGTGGATGTCAGGTCACCACTTCTGAAGAGCTGGCAGACCTTTGGTTAGGGAACAAGCCCTTAGCACTTTGCCTGAGGACATGAGGATCTGGTTAGTTGACAGACAATGTGCTACTTCAGATGAGTTGGGGAAGAAGGGAGACCTATACGTAGCAAGCATGGCATCCCTGCACAGGAAAGGGACCCCCAGTACTGCTCATGGGTCTAAAGGAACCCATGGTGGACAGCACATACTGCCCCAACAGAATCTGCAGTAGCAGGGGAAGCCACTAGTCCAGGTACATGTCCAGGACCTAGGGTTAAATGTTTTGAATGCAACCAGTGGGGCCATGTGCCATACATATGTCCACAGAGGCAAGGTGGCGAAGAAAAGTTGAGTGAACCAGTAAGTGGGAAAGACAAAAAGCCAATAGTAAGGTTGCCTTGAGACAACAGGGGTACTGAACTACCATTCTGCAGATGTCTTGATAGAGAAGGATTTGGATGAGGCAGTACCGTGTGTTTATGCAGTTACACGCAGTCAGGCTAGGAGACAAGCATGTGGGTGTGGTAGCCTGGGGGAGACCCAGACAGACTGCATACTTGCAGCCAGGACTAGTGAGGTGGTTGTTTCAGGGCGGGAGCTACTCTGTCAGCCTGGGTACTACTACTCACCTCTACCTTTGCAGTCTCTCTGTCCAAGGAAACATCAGTACCCACAAGTAGCTGTGGGAGGGTTACAAAGAGAGAGTTGTGACAGGCTCAGCTCTCAGACCCTACATTGCAAGGCCTGAGGCAGGTAGCTAGGAAGGCACCTGATTCTCAAGGGAAAGGGGAATCTGTATACTGAGACAAGGGGTTACTGCCTGGACACTGGACCCCTGAGGGAGAGCTAGAAGGTGACATAATACAGCAGTTGGTAGTGCCTAGAGCCTACCATCTGGCGCTTCTAGCCATAGCCCATGATATTCTCTTTGCAGGTCATATGGGCATAAAACGTACAAAGAGACCTATTATGCAGAGCTTTTATTGACCTACATTTTCCAGAGATTTAACAGGGTACTGCAGGACCTGTGAGCAGTGCCAAAAGGTAGGCAAGGCAGGAGACAAGGTGAGAGCTCCTTTGATGCCTTTGTCTGTGATTGAGGAGCCATTTCAGAGGGTAGCTATGGATATTTTGGGGCCTTTGAGTACACCAATTTCCAAAGGGAAAAAGTATACACTAGTGGTAGTATATTATGCTACAAGATACCCTGAGGCAGTGGCTCTGTCCTCCATTGAGACAGAAAATGTAGCAAATGCTTTGTTAGAGATTTTAGCAGGGTGGTTTCCCAAAAGGAATACTGACTGACAGAGGTGCCAATTTCATGTCAGACCTGCTGACTTGTCTGTGAACATATTGTGGGGTGAAGCACCTGAAGACCACCCCCTACCAACCCCAGACTAATGGTCTTGTTGAGAGGTTAAACTCTACAATCAAGTCCATGCTATGGGCATTCCAGACCAGTTTAAGAGGGAGTGGGACAATTATTTGCCCCATCTGTTGTTTGCTTACAGAGCGGTTCCCCAGGAATCCACAGGTTTTTCACCCTTTGAGTTGCTGTATGGGTATTGGGTGAGGGGACATCCAGATTTAATTCAAGATGAGTGGGAAGGAGAGTGTGAACATCATAAGGAGTTTGTTATGGCATATGTTCTAAACCTCAGGACAAGGCTCAGGGAACTCATGGGCATGGACCAGGAGAACCTGGCAGAATCCCAACAACAGAAAAAGGTGTGGCATTACAGGAATGCTCGAGCTAGAGAGTATGCTGTGGGGCAGCAGGTAATGGTTCTCATTCCTGTCAGACACAACAAGCTGCAAGCAGCTTGGGAGAGACCCTACAAGCTGGTAAGAAAGGTAAGTGATGTTAACTACATGGTGGAACTGCTAGGCAGGAGGCAGGGGCACAAACTGTACCATGTTAACATGATGAAACCTTACCATGATATGGAGGTCCTTGTTCTGAGCATTTGCAATGGATTGAAAGAGGAGTCTGAGGGAGATCTGGTGACTGATCTCCTCAGTGAGGCTCAGACTGACACCTCAGTGGAAGGGGTAGCAATGTCCCAGCAGCTATCTCCTGCCAAGTTTGAGAAATCAGAGCAGTGTTACAGGAGTTTGGGGACATTTTCACCAGGAAACCAGGGTGCACCCACCTGGTGCAGCACCAGGTGGATACAGGACACCAAAGGCCTATTAGGCAGGCCCCTCATAGGGTGCCTGACAGAGACAAACAGACACTGAGGGAGGAGGTACAGGAAATGTTGGAACTAGGGGTGCTTCATGAGTCCAACTTTCCCTGGGCCTCTCCAGTGGTGCTGGTGCCAAAGAAGGATAGCAGCACCACATTTTGTGTAGACTACAGGAAATTATATAGTCACACAGAGTCAGATGCTTACCCTATGCCTAGGACAGATGAGACCCTAGAGCAGCTATGTGGGGCTGAGTATCTTACAACCATTGGGCTTACCAAGGGTTACTGGCAGGTGCCCTTGACTCCCAGTGCTAGAGAGAAGTCAGCCTTTGTGACTCCTTTTGGCTTGTATGAGTTCCGAAATATGCCCTTTGGGATGAAAAATGTCCCAGCATCTTTCCATAGGCTGGTAGATCATATCCTAGCAGGAGCAAGAGGGTTTTCCCTTGCTTACATGTATGATATTGCCATCTACAGCCATTCCTGGCAGGAGCACCTTCAACATGTCAGGGAGGTACTGGGCAGACTACAGAGGGCAGGGTTGACCATTAAGCCCAGCAAATGCCAGGTGGGTATGGCAGAGGTCTCCTACCTGGGACATAGAGTGGGGAGTGGTAAGATCAGGCCAGAACCTGCCAAAGTGGAAGCCATTCAGGCATGGCCTGCACCTGTTACCAAAAAACAGGTGAGGGCATTCTTAGGGACAGCAGGGTACTACAGAAAGTTTGTCCCCAGTTATAGTACCATAGCTGCTCCCCTCACAGACCTGACAAGGAAGAACAGGCCAGATAACGTAGTGTTTTCCCAAGCATGTGAGCAGGCATTCCAGGAGCTTAAGGAAGCTTTGGGAGGACCTCCTGTTTTAGCCAGTCCAGATTACAGCCAACAATTTGTTGTACAGGTGGATGCTTCGAACCATGGGGTGGGGGCTGTACATAGCCAGATTTCTTCAGAGGGAGAAGAGCACCAGTAGTATATCTCAGTTGTAGGCTCCAACCCAGGGAGGAATGCTATGCAGCTGTAGAAAAAGACATGTCTAGCCATAGTGTGGGAACTGCAGAAACTTCAGCCTTATCTGTGTGGAAGAAAATTCACTGTTGTGACAGATCACAACCCCCTAACATGGTTACACAGAGCCAGCCAGCAAAATGCCAAGTTGATAAGATGGAGCCTAGGGTTGCAAGGATATATGTCAGTGCAGCACCACAGTGGGCTTGGCAATACCAATGCAGATGGACTCTCAAGACAGGGAATGGGGTAAGGTATACTCAGATATACCTAACCTTTTCAAGCAACATTTCTCAAGGGTCACTTGAAAAACTAGATTGAGTTCCCCAGGGCAGATGTGTGACGATAGGGGAAGGCTGCCAGCCTAGCCACATAAAATTGTGTAGATAATTCTGTCATTTGTAAATATTAATATAAGCCAGAGGCTTGTTCTCTTAAATGGGAAAAATGGTGTTAAATGTAGAACTGCAAAAATGTAACAACAGTGCACACTGCTGTAACAAAGCTGATAAGTCAATTCTTTGATGTGAAAACTTGGAGCTGAGATGTCTAGATAAAAGCATTCTGCCTACTGTTTTGAGGACAGAGTTAATGGCTAGGATTTGCATGTATAATTTATTTTATTGCTTTGGTTCCTGACCAGCTGCAAGATCAAAAGGGCTATTAACCTCTGAGTGTTTGTTAGTCTGGGGAACCAGAAAGAAATTATGTAATCTGAAATGAATCAGTGGTACTGTGTTATCAATTTAAAGACAGAAAGAAGGAGAGCGTTTGAGCATTTGTCTTGAGAACATCCAACTCACCACTCTGCCTGTGTCTATATGTAAGTAGGATTTTAGAACTGTGTTTTCTCTTAGATATAGCTAGGAAATAGGAAGATTAGACTAGTTTGTTTTTCTGTGATGTCAGAACTTTTCTACTGTATCCTTTTAAGTTTTTCTCTGTGATCTCTGAACTCTTGACTAGAACTATGTAGTAAGAAGTATTGTCTTGTGTTTTTATTATTTATTGCTAAATATTTTTAAACCTTTCAACTGTGGCTGTTTTGTGTAGAGATAATTTAAGCTCTAAGGGTACATTGCATGTATATAGTGATACTGTACCAAGTCACTCCAAATAAGTCTTGACTGGTTGCACTTACCATTTGGTTAATAATATTGCACAGTATAATTGGACACCTTTTCATAAGGGCTTTTGAGTAGCTGATAAATATTAGCTGGGTGGTGGCAATGATTTCTACCGTATAGTCTGGGTAAAAGGGGCACAGCTGGAGAACCTGTGCCAGCCTTCCCCATGAGTGTCTGTGTCATTGTATATAACTCTTATCTCAAAGTGTGTGTGTGTGTCAGCTACTTGGGCAGGGACATGAAGCACTGTTTGGACAGAGAGGGTGCTGGAGGTTTTAGCTTGCCCGCTAGGCTGAGATCTGGACCCTATAGCTGTGCCAGTGGGGAGTCTTATTGGGGATCTGGAGAGAAAGGAAGAAACCAGTCCCAGACTGACTGTGATCTCTGTGCTATCTTAAGGGAAATTGTACTTTACTGTGCGTGTATTTTTTATCCTTTTCCTATATGGATGCCCCTCACTGGTGTTAGTGGTGAGGCTCCTAGATTGCTGGGCCAGTGCACAGGAATCACAGACACATACACTTGCAAGCAGTATTTGCAAAGGAATTGAGAAAAAACACAAAAAAGAAAGGCACTTGAGTGAGGATCCTCAAACTAAAATAAGCACAGAAATTGAGGCAAATAGGAGAATGCAGAGCCTAATTATACAAGTGTAAAACAAAGTTCTGTGGAAGGTGGCCTTTAAGCAACTGTGAACCAAGAAAGAATGAAATCATAGAAATACCACACACAGGCAGGACACAGGATTCAAAGAATGTATTCTTTAGTGCCTCGACTTAACCAGTCTTCAAGAAGTATAAAATAAAGTAGCAAAACATTCCCCTTAAATACCCAACCCTAATGAAACAATTAAAAATAACAATCAACTAATTACATCAAATATTTCCAATTAATTTTACAATTAAGGCCATGTGGAACCGTAGCATTATACTTCAAGATGAATAGAGATTCCTTAAATAATAATTTGTTCTTTAACGTTTCCTCATCTCCTAATTCAATAAAAACTTTGTCTAAAATAGTAGCCTGTAGCAACTTGTAATCACTTTTGTGATGCTACATAAAATGCACTGCAATGGAACTTTCCACTTGACATTTCTTTATGTCTCTGACATGTGCCTGTAATCGATGTTTAAACATTCTTTTAGTCTCCCCTATGTATATTAAATTACATGGACAATGTAAAGCATAGATAATACTTGTAGTAGTACATGACAAATGACCTAATACTGTAAAATTCTTATTCCCCAGTTTATAAAATGTTTGTACAAGCAGATCACAAATGTTACATTTTCCACAAGTAAAAGTACCCTTAGGTAACGGGTTATTTACTAAGCCTTCTGTAGAGGCAATGTAATAGGATTTTAATAAGTTTATTTGCTATACTGACTCCTTTCTTATGAAAAAATCAGGGCACCCATTCAGTAACTTATTTAGCTTCCCATCCCTTAATAAAAATTTCCAATAGTAACTAATTTGTTCTTGTATCTGTTCCCTCAAAATATTGTATAACATAACTATATAAAAATTATTTTATGACTGAGTACTCTTTCGATCACGCATACATCTTATATCTTTACATTTATCAACTTTAGATACATAATTTTCACTAATTTTATTTAGGGCATCAAAAATGATAGGTAATGAATACCCCCTATTCAAAAACATATGTGAAGTAGAAATAATAGCTTTTGATAAATCAGCTACATTATTACAAATTCTACATAAACGTAATAATTCCCCATATGGTAGGGAATTAATTAAGTGACTAGAATGAAAACTAGAACCATGTAGAAATTGCCCCCCATCATGAAACTTCCTAAATACTGAGGTAAAAATTTGACCAGTATTAGTACCTACCAAATGTATATCTAAAAAATCAACTGTCTGTCCAAATTGTAAGCCATCAAAGGACAAATTAAATTCATTACATTGGAGATCATTAATAAAGCTCTCAACCATCTCAATGCCATCTTGGCATAAAAAAAAAGAGATCGTCAATGTATCTGTAATATTTTTTTAACATACTTCTTATAGAATACATGTTGATAAATGTGCTTCTTTTCAAAAAAGGCCTTAAAAATATTAGCATAAGTAGGGGCAAAAGGTGCCCCCATAGCTGTGCCCTGTAATTGATGGAAAATCTGATTATTGAAAGAAAAGTAATTATTATTCAAACTGAATTCTATCCATTCAATAATATAATTTGACAATGGACATTCTTCTTACATAGACTGTAAAGCAGTGATGCCATCCCTATGTTTAATATTTGTGTATAGGCTTCTAACATCAAGGGTCACCCAATATATACTAGAATTCCAATTGATTCCAGAGATTTTATTAAGAAAATCAAAAGTGTTCTTGATGTAAGAGTCCAACTGCTGTACATACAGCAAAAGAAAATCATGTAAAACTATACCAATAAGAAAGTAAGTAAGACATAATTCGTAGCAGCCACTATAGGCCTGCCTGGTGGGTTAACCCCATTCTTATGTAACTTCGGCAGTCTATAAAAAGTTGCCATAGTACATTTATCTATGTTCAATTTTTTACTCACATCTTCCTTAGTCAAATATCCTAAATGTTGTCCCTTATCTATCAGTACTAAATATTGTTGAAGTGCCCCATAGTAAGTCTGAATATCAACAACTTTATAGACATCCATATCATGTAAATGTGTATAACACATTTCAAGATATTGCCTATAGTGTAAAATCACAATTTTATTACCTTTATCTGATGGCTTCACAATAAGATGTTTACTTTGAACCAATTATTTTAGTGCTAACCATTCACATTTGGTTAAATTATAACATGCCAGAGACTTATGCTGACTGAAATCACAGTAAATTTGTTCCAGTGCAAAACGTACCATGGCCATAAAGTTTTTAACACTTTCATTATTAAAAGCTGGTATAAAATTACTTCTATACTTAATACTAGATGTATTCATCTGACAATATGCATTAAAGACTGAAATCATACTGATAACAGATTTTCTTCGAAGATACAGTCTGTAGGAGGAGAGCAATATTGGGTAGGAAAAGAAAGTGAGAGGGATATATCCATTTACTCTGAGTTTGAAAGATGGAAGTTAAAAGAAATTAGAATGCTCAAGACTCCTAAAAAGTAAAGGAAAAACAAAAGATCACGTTTTGTTTAGAACAACACTTTACAGTAGAAAATATAGAAGCAGCAACACTACTGTTTTTGTGGAAGTAGCTATCTCATGGCAAGTAACTGAAAAAAGGAATCTTCTTGAGTTAGTGGATTCATTGATAAGCCACATAATCTGTAAAACAGCAAAATACAAATATGACATTTTAAGGAGAGTATGATACAATAAAACAAAGGTTGCAGGATAAGACAGAGAACAAGATGTTCCCATTACTCATTAAGACTATTTTGAGTTAAAAGATGAGCTCTCGTAGGAAGGTGACAATGACCCCAAACAAGGTGGCTGATTTAAGATCTGAATTCTGAGCAAAAAGCCCAAAAAAGACCAAAAAAGTAGCTCTCAGTCTGAAATTTCAAATAAATAAACAAAAAAGGATAACTAGAAAAGAAGGAAATCAAATAAAAGAATTCAGAGCTACCACAGAAGCTGGAATAACTATTTGTTAAGCTATTTCCATTTGTTTACTGGGAAATCCTAATTGGGCAAAGCCCCTTTTTCCCTATAGACCTGGAGAGAAAAGCATTACATGAAAATTTACATAGTAGTATATATATATATATATATATATATATATATATATATATATATATATGTATATAACTTGTCTGCTGTACAGAAACATTCTGTTGGTTTACATACAGGGTAAACATGATATTGTTAATTCTCAAACAAATATATAACAGTAAAATGTAACACAGAATGCAAGAATGTATGCATTTTAAACATTAATGAAAAACAGATTTCCTGGACTCACTTTTGATATAAGTTCATAGGTAGGTACTAGGCTATCAGCCCGAGGGCCTATGTAAGCCTAGCCAACAAGGTTCCCTGGCTTACGCCACCCAAGAAAGTTATTTTCCTGTGCCACTGTCGAGCAGAAACACAGAAGTGATCCCTGGGGTGTATTTCCTATTTCCCATCCACTCATCAAGATTTTTCTTGGAGTGCTAATGAAGAACTTTGCTATAGGTTCATATAAAGGTAGAAAAGAGAACACCAAAATAAAAGGAGTTGGTACAGAAGGGTGCATAGCAGTGGCATAACAAGTGGTCTTAGAGGCATAGTTTTATTTATTTTTTTAAATTGTGCAGTTTACTATTGAAGCAGATAGGGACAAATGAGTTCCAAGGCTTGGAGATACAATTGGAGTTCATAACTTCACTGGCTTTATTGAAGGCCTTGTGAAGTGTTAGGAGATGTTTTGTCAGTAGAGTAGAGAGTCCTACTGGTGGAGTAAGACTGGAGGATACCATTAAGGGCAGGGCATTTTTTCAGGGTGGAATACTAATCTGTGTGCAAACTGCAGATGAGAGTGGGTTAGGAGGTGAAATAGC
This sequence comes from Protopterus annectens, assembly GCF_019279795.1. NCBI lineage: Eukaryota > Metazoa > Chordata > Ceratodontiformes > Protopteridae > Protopterus > Protopterus annectens. The sequence continues at coordinate 675,661,203 of NC_056739.1, read as the reverse complement.
TCAAGCCAGTTCAGGTGCTTAAGGGGCAATACATTGATGTGTAGAGTAATCTTTGTTGGAAGCAAAGTCGGCTATTTTATTTTAGCATTGGTCTAGTTTACTCATTCGAGTGGACTGCAAGTTGATGAAGATTGCTGAAACATAAAAAAGTATTGCTGTTTTTTAAGGTTTTCCTGCTACTATCAGTAAGGTAATTATAAAAATTAGATAGATAGACAGATAGATAGATAGATAGATAGATAGATAGATAGATAGATAGATAGACAGACAGACAGACAGACAGACAGATAGATAGATAGATAGATAGATAGATAGATAGATAGATAGATAGATAGATAGATAGAATTTTTTAGAAGGACTTGCTGTCACATTTTCCAAACTGGCATGGTATGCTATTGCATATACATACAGGCAGACTTAGGCTTCCTTGAGGTACAAACACAAGGTCCTGCTTTTAGAACTCATAGAAGAATTCATTTCTATAGCCTGGTTCAAGAAACATCAACACTTAAGGTATGAATGTGAGACTGTTAGGGTGTGAATATGACATTAGCATTTCAAACTGATAACAGCCAGCGCTCATATCCACTTAGTACCCGGAAGCATATATATAAGTTAATGGAAACCTATGTATGAGCTTGTCACTGCTTGTTCATGGTAGTATGAATTTACATGTATTTTCTACACTTGCACATGTAGGTACTAATGTGATTCATAGAGCTACATGCAGACAAGTCTTATATTCATAGAAGCTTCCATAACTTGACTAAAACTTGCTGAAATTTTTTGAGTGTTGGCACTGCTAATTACTACAATTCTTCAAAGACTGACTGTAAGAAAAAAATATAAAGCCAATACTTTAAAATAGTTTCAAAGGTTGTTACAAGGCTAGTGACCACTAGGGCCCTTACAAGCCTAGCTGAGCACCTCACACCATTTGGGTCCCAAGTACCAAATTGGGGGGGGGGGTGGATATGTTAATAGGCATGTAGCTAAGGATTTGTAAGGATGGTGATAGTTAGGATAATACTTCTCTTATGATGGCCTCTGTCCATAAGGGATATGAGGGCCAGACAAAGGGAAAATTTATGATTTCCCATCCAATTGTCGCAGTTTATTTGAATTGGGTCTGGGATGAAGTATTTTTACATGAATGGGGAGCCTATTCTATAGTGTAGGGATCCTTTGGGACACACATCTGTTTCTCCAGCATGTTCTCTTTCTATGAAATTCAGATTCCTGGATCTAGTGTTTTTGGTGTTGCTTGTTTGTGCATGTGTAACAGTTCCATAAATGCTGGGTCTGAGGAAGCCCTGTAAACCAGGCAAAGAGTCGCTCTCAGCAGCCTGTAGGAGACTGAATACAGAGACAGAGCCATTAAATGATCAGTGTAGGACAGGATATTCATGTCCACAATTTTCCTGATGAAAAACCTTTGTGGGTGTTCCAACCATTGCAAACGTCTGGTTAGATACATGCCAAAGGGTGCACTTTATTCAATGACAGGACTGATAAAGGCTGAGTAGAGTGGTACTATAACTTCCATGATTCCTGGATGGCATACCCTTACTTATAAGTTGGGTGACACAGAATGATTTTCCCATTATTATATTCTTACTATCTTAGCTACATGTTGATTAAACACCAGCTTGCTGTTTACATATGCTCCCAGATCCCTTACTACTAGGTCAGCTCTTAGAGGCATTGTATTGATGTAGTAATTAACTTGCATTAACAGTTCCTAAAGGGCCTTATAATGCATTTTTTGGCATTGAGGTTTAGGTAATAGCTTTGGCACCACTTACAAGATGATTGTGTCTTGTGGGGAATCTATAATAGGATCATAAGAGGTTACTAGGCTATTGGCCCTGAGGCCCTTATAAGCCTAGCCAAGAATTTAGCCCATGTTTAGACAAGTCACCACCCAGAGCCTCTGTCCAGCAGGGACACAGGTGGAATCCCAGGAGTGTGTTTTCTGTTTCCCATCCAGTTATCCAGGTTGTGCTTAAAAATGGATAATGAGGTACTCTACTTGACGTGGAGAGGGAGTCTATTCAACAGATGGGGGAGTCTCTGGGACACAAATATGTCTGCCAACAAGTCCTATTGATATCATAGACCAGGTTGAGGTTGCTTGTATGGGTTGCTTGAGTGGAGCTTGATGTGTCACCTTTAAGGTTCCAGACGTAGCTGAAGAAGGTGTTCTGATTATTGTTATCCAACGAGGTTATCCTGACCTTATAGTTGGCCTTGTTGATCTTAATCAGATATCTTAGTTTCTTGTTCAGTTGTGTAAGAGAGCACTTTTCCTTATGGGAGTTGCTTTTCATCACCTTGGCCAAGAGTTTTCTTCTTTTATTATATCCCCTGTTCAGGTAAGTATTCCACCATTGGAGATTATTTTAGGGTTTGTTTGTGGTTAAATTCTGGTAGGTAGGCAGCCGCCAGGCAGCATATGTTTGTATAGTGACTTTGTGAGTAATTCTGCACAGGTAGATGTGGTCTCAGGATTGGGGGGAGTATTGAATTTTGACACACTGTCACTTAATAGGATGCAGTTTGCCTTTCAATAATTCCTATTACTGCTTTAACTTGATTTTCTGGATTGATTTTTTTACTTTAAATGAAACAGCTTTGTGATCTGGGACAAGAAAATGTCCCTCACTGAAAACAGAGGTAAATCCCAAAGATGAAATAAGAAATCCAAACCAACAAGTAGCTAGACAAAACGATCCTTTAATAACACATAAAAAAATCAACATGCACAAAGCACCTCAGACTGAGCGTTTTCACCTGCTAATAGTCAGGCATCATCAGAGTCATATTGATGTAGTTCAAAATGCATTTAAATGAGAAACTGAATACTGACATCATATCCTGCTAGTTTAACATGTAAAAAAAGACTTGAGTATTTAAATCCTTAGCATAGAAATTTTTTTTATAAAAATGCTGTTAAAATACACATAAAAATAATATGAATGTGGGGAAGACGGTTAGGAGGTTGTATCTGAGAATTATTCAGCACAATAGAGACATTAGAAATGCAAAACAACTAGTGCTTTATACACACATAGTCTTGTTTGTGCTAATTTTAAAAAGTTTATTTTCTTTGTAATAGACAGAGTACACATCAATGCCAGGGGAGGCAACCAGAATTTGTGTTTGCAGGTGAAGGAAATGGAATGGCAACTAAGGTTAAATGCCAAGGTTAAACCAGGCATTAATGAGTCCATTTCCATGCCTGGTGTATTAAAAATGAGGGTCCAATGTGTATAAGTGTGTATAAGTATAAGTGTGTTTTAGCATGCTTAAAGTGTTTGCGAAATATTTGAAAGACATCAAGAAATATTTTTGAAATGGGTATATGTCACATGCTATGTATTTTAACATCAGATGAAAAATGCATTTTAATTCACAAGTGTCTCAGTAGTAAGAACTGTGGTTTTAGGGCATTATGTTTGTGTATAAAAACAGTAGCTAATTTTACTTTATGCAAAGTATTTTTATGTGTTTTTTAACAGGTAGCATTTTTATAAAAAAAATGTTCTATGCTAAGGATTTAAATAATCAGTCTTTTTTACATGTTAAACTAGCAGGATATGATGACAGCATTTGGCTTCTCATTTAAATGCATTTTGAACTGCACCATATGACTGTGATGATGCCTGACTGTTAGCAGGCAAAAGCGCTCAGTCTGAGGTGCTTTGTGTATGTTGATTTTTTAATGTGTTAAAAGATCGTTTTGTCTAGCTACACGTTGGTTTGGATTTTTTATTTCATCTTTGGGATTTACCTCTATTTCTACTGAGGGACATTTTCTTGTCCTTGTTCTTGGTTGCTGAACCTCGTGCAGCATGGAGCGATCCATTACACTGGAAGAAAAGGTAGAAGAATTGACTTCCATGGTTTGTGAACTTACTGCTGGATTTAATGAATTAAAAAGGCAAAAGACGTTGAGATTGATCCTGACGACTAGTCAAGAGGAACTTTTTACTTTACATACACCTGGTTTGGGCTCTCAAAATGCAAAACACGTAAATCAAAATATGGCTCCCTCTGCTATTTCTAGACTGAATGGTTTATTCCAGCAGCCATGTTTGGAGTATACAGTGCAGGGAGAAAGGCAGAACAGCAATTTTAGATCTCTCAGCATACAGCTTTCCTCTTTTGAGAAATTGGCCAAGAAATATATATCTTTACAGTTGGACATTGCGTTTTTGATGGAATCGGCTAATTAAAGCTAATACCAAAGGGGCTTCGAATTTGGAAGTTTCCAGCTGGAACCAAGTGATGCATAAGTTAGAAAATGACATTAAAATGCTCAACAATAGCATTTTAAAAGATATTTTGTTTGAGCAGGTGTCAGAAAAATATAATAAGATATTTTCTGACATCAAAACTTTTGCTGACAATAATTATAAGAGAAAGTTGAATAAGTTAGATACAGACAGGCAGGATTTGTTACTTAAAAGAGCATACCCTGACCCCCCCCTCATTAATGTTTATGGTAATGAAACTAACACAGAAGGTTATGTTGAGAATAATGTCAGCCACAATGAAAATACAAGAATGGTGGATGAAAGTGATGAATATTTTTCAGAAGAGGAATGCCCCTGAGATGCTCCGAGCATTTGATGAACAGACAGCATCAAGGGCAACATGGTCATTCCTTTCGGGGACCACCCAGGGGTCATTCAATGAGGGGGAGGAATTGGGGAGGTTGATGCACTTTGACAAAGTTACATTGCCTTTTAATACAACTGCATTTGAAAGTGACACTACTTTTTCATTTAGTAGTTATTTTGACAACGTGAAACTTCAATAAATGTTGCTTGATCTGGTATCAATGAAATTTTTTTGAATGGACCTACTTTGAGATGTAAAACTGGCACTATTTATAATTTAAGTGATTTCAATTTAACAGTTGAACATACTATAGTGTTTTAGGAAAGGGTTTCAACTTTGTGCCTGTATTTAGAACAGACATTGCAAAATTACTTGTTAATTTAAGACTGTTTATGCGTCAATTAAACTTAAGGTTATTTTTTCTCATAAAAATCAAAGTCCAATTAGTGAATCATTTACATTAAAATGCAGAAGTACTTTTTTACCTTCCAGTAACTCAATGGTATGTTTGTTTGAATTGCTTGTCGAGAATGACGTTAGGGAAATTGTAAAGAATAGCAGATTTAGATGTAACAATCTCACTAAAGAAGAGAGTTTGGCATTGAAAGAATTATCTGCTAACAGGAATTACAGGGTGATGAAGCCAGACAAGGGGGGGTGCCATCATGTTTATAAAACAGATTGATTATGTATGCAAAATGTGTCATTTGCTGAACAAAGAAGAAAATTGCGAAAGGGTATCTTTAAATGAGATACATAGGGCATATTCCAAAACTGACATCATGCTATTTGACTCCCTCATGCAAGATGCACTTACCCTTGAGGAATATGATTTTCTGAAAGTGGATGTACCTAGGATTCCAATTATTTTCGGAATACCTAAGATACATAAGAATGTTACTGACCCTCCATTCAGGCCTATTGTTGCAGTACATAATTCTAAAACTGAACCACTAGCAGCCTTTATTGATCATTGTTGTAAAACTGTGATAGGTAGTTTTAAATATGTTTTGCGAGATTCTTGGCATTGACTGGAATTGTTAAGAGAGATTAACATAGAAAAAGATGATTGGTTTGTGGCTATTGATGTAGTGAGTTTATTCACAGTGATTCCCCAATGACACTGATTTGGAATATTTTATGGAGTGCATGACAAATAGTGGGATAATTAACCAAACATAGATCAACTTACTGACATAATTGTTAGAGGTAGTTCTCAAAAATAACTTTTTCATGTCCCAGGGGGAATATTTTTGACAGAAGTTAGGTGTGGCAATGGGAACAAAATGCGCCCCAGCATTTGCAAATTTATTTTTGGCCAAATGGGAAAGGAATAATATTTTTTCATCACACTTCACGTCCAAAAATCAAAGTGTATTATAGATTTTTGGATGACTTACTTGTGGTTTGGAAAGGTACACAAGAAGACGTTGTGGAATTCCTAGACTATATGAACAGAGAACCTAGTTATTTGAAATTTACTTATAGGGTTCATGCTCATAAAATACATTTCCTTTATATTCTATTAACTAAAGGCAACAACTCAGGAGAATTAATTTCAAACATATTTAGAAAGGAAACGTATAGTAATGCACGTTTACATTATGATAGTTGACACCCAGAACATCAACATAAGAGCATAGTGAAGGGTCAGATGGTTCGACTATCCAGATTGGTGAGTTTTGATTTAGATTTTGGCAAGGAACTTTACAAACTTATAGGAATGTTTAAGGAAAGAGGATACCCTATTAAGCTCTTGCTTGACACTCGAAAGGATGTCATTAGGAATCGGACCACTAAATTTAGTCCTATTCTGAAGATTAATTTGGATAATTCTGGGGGTGATTGTGTTGGTAGGAAGAATTTGGATACCAACTTGCATGGTACAAATAAGTTTGATTCTATGGTTGTTCCATACAATCATGATGCCCCTGATCTAAGATGAAGTATCAGGAGAGCTTAGAAAGGTGTATTTGATGCTGACTTTCAGAAAAGACTTGGCCTTGGGCCCAAAGTGGTTTATAGCAGGGGCAGGAATATCAAAGAGATTTTAGAAAAGGACACTGGTATGATTCGGAATTTGTTAGCATCCAAGATGCACAAGAGTGGAAGCTGTTCAACATGCAGGTTCATCAATGATGGACCATATGTTGAGGTAGATTCTTATGATAAGACTTTGACGTGTCCAGGGCATTACAACTGTAACACCAAGTTAGTGGTACACCTGGCTACATGCACCTCATGCCCCGATTTTATGTGGGGAAGATGGTTAGGAGGTTGCAAGTGAGAATTATGGATCACAACAGAGATACTAGAAATGCAAAAACAACTAGTGCTTTAGACACACATAGTCTTGTTTGTGCTAATTTCAAAAAGTTTATTTTCTTTGTAATAGACAGAGTACACATCGATGCCAGCGGAGGTGACCAGGATTTGGGTTTGCAGGTGAAGGAAATGGAATGGCAACTAAGGTTAAATGCCAAGGTTAAACCGGGCATTAATTAGTTCATTTCCATGCCTGGTGTATTAAAAAATGAGGGCCAAATGTGTATAAGTGTGTTTTAGCATGCTTAAAGTGTTTGCAAAATATTTGAAAGACATCAAGAAATATTTTTGAAATGAGTATATGAAACATGCTATGCATTTCAACATCAGTTGAAAAATGCATTTTAATTCACAAGTGTCTCAGTAGTAAGAATTGTGGTTTTAAGGCATTATGTTTGTGTATAAAAATAGTAGCTAATTTTACTTTATTCAAAGTAGTTTTATGTATATTTTAACAGTTAGCATTTTTTTTAAAAAATGTTTTTCTATGCTAGGGATTTAAATACTCAAGTCAACAAGGAAGCAAAGCATTTTAAATATCCACTCCACACTTGAGGAGAAATTGTTTTGTTCAAATACTGACATTTTAATGTCATCTGTTTGTCTGAACATTTCATTTCTCTGATACAGACAGGGTTGCCAGACTTCCCTATTTGGACAGGACTGTCCCGAGATCAGCAGCCTGATCCCGAGTCCCTCACTGCTGGTTTAAATCCCGGGCAGCCTCTGCTTTGTTTTGTTTTTGTTTTTTTTGATTGGCCCATATACCGGCATACAGGCCAATCAAAAATCACTAAACACGGAGCTTCTTGTGTTTAATGCAGAACATCGCAGTTCTGCATTAAACAGAAGTAGCTCCGTGTTTAGCGATTTTTTGATTGGCCCATATACCGGTATACGGGCCAATCAAAAAATCGCAAAACAGCGCTACTTCTGTTTAATGCGGAACTGCGATGTTCCGCATTAAACAGAAGTAGCTCCATGATTATTTATTTTTGATTGGCCCGGGCCAATCAAAAAAAAAAATAAACACAGAGCTACTTTTGTTTAATGCGGAACTCTGATGTTCCGCATTAAAGACCTAGCGTGGAAGACCTTCTTTTTTTTTTTTTTTAAGTGTTCACTTACTGTGAAAGACCTTTTTACCTTTTTTTTTAGTCTTCACTTTGTTTCTACCTGGCCAGTCGGAAATCTGTCAACCCTGGATACAGAGGTTTGTTATCCCCCCATTCCACATGCAGAAATTATAAAATAACTATGCTAAGTAGTATTAATCCCAATTAGTGAACCTTATAAATAATTATAATAATAATAATAATTAAAATATTATGCTACTCTAAACCCTTCAAAGAAAACTGTCATTTGTAGGTCAGATTTCAGAACATGGCATCAATCCTGCAAAATAAATAATCTAACCTTGGGGGCTCATAAACATAATTCCACACCTGAAATCAAAGAGGTTTGTTTGTTGATGTACTGAACACTGCAGTAAACCAGAGAACATTTTTTAAAACCCTGGTTTGGTTTGCAGTCATTACTTAGGTGAATGCTGATAACATTTAAACAGTACTGATAGCTTCCCTACTCTGAGTCTGTTTACATTTTCACAGTTCTTAACATGTCTGTGCTTAAAAAGATCAGCCTTATCTCGATTCACAACAGCAAAAACACCTACAGCAAAGTAAGGAAGGTAATGTATCATTACAAATTCTCTGCAGTGCTGGTATCAAAGGGGGACATTGTGACAAATAATTTCAAAGCCATGTGTCCCATGGTGACGGTGTTTTCTAACTATGTAATAACAGACTATCTCTATCATGAAGCTGAAACCCAATAAAAAGAAAATGAAGAAAGACCAAGTCTGGATGAATAAAACATTTTTTTAAATAACAATCTTGTTATTGAAGCCCTGCACTGTCTTAAGCCTGCTGTAGTCATTAGCTGTTTAAATTATTCAAGCTCCAGGCTTCAGGTCTGGTATAGGATAAAGTGTGCAACATTACTTCAAAAGAAGAGGCTACTCATTTTTTGCATACAACAATAAACAAATACTGTTAGCATAAATGTGAAATAGAGTTAAAACACAGACATATAAATTACATTACACAGAGAAAGAAAGAAAGATAAGTATTTTCATTTCTGTATCTCATTTTAAATTAATTGTAACAATCTGTATCTGCTTTTGCTAAGGTCTTTAAGCCTGTATTAGTTATTCCAGTACATAGTAGCACTGCATTTAGCTGCTTAAGTTGTCTAAATATTTGGATTGAGCCCTAGTTTCACTCTTATGTACTGAGTGTATGTCAGGCTAGTTAAGGATTTCTCTCTGCATTAAACAGTTCCATGACAGTCTCCTCAGAGCTAAACAAAGCTGCTGTTTGCTGCGATCTTTTAAATTATGCTTCATTGTTCATAGGTGTATACTAAGCTATTCATTACCTACCTCTCAACATATTACAGCAAGAAATCTGGACAAAGTCATAAATATAGGTGGGACAAAGGCCCCAAAATAGGAACAATTTATAAATATTGCTCATACGAATGTAGAAAAGTAATAGAATAACAGGCTTTGCATTATTATGAATTTTCTGAAAGTATGAAGTCTGAAACTGTCAATATTTTCTGACTTTATTTCTCACCAATTTGTCAAAGATTGACCAGCAAAACAAAACTGTATGATGAACAGACCAAAAATATGAGGCAAAAATCTGGATGGTTAAGAGATACTATAGCCCTTATAAACCTAGCTATGAAACCCAAATGTGACCCACAAATTTGATTTATATAGGGAGCGATTTACTGACTGAGTCTGTACATCACAGACCTAGGACACAGACCAGGGGTAAATTTCTGATTACTCATCCATTGGTTCAGGTTGTTCTGAAATAAGGTTTGGGAAGATCTCTACTTTAGATGTATGGGGAGCCTGTTCCTGAGAATGAGAATTCTCTGAGAACAGTATATCTGTCTCCAACATGTCCTATTTCTGTAAGAAGTATAATTTAGGTCTTTTAGTCTAGTAGTTATAATGGTATTTGCTTTGTGAATGTGTAAAAGTTTCATCAAAATGGTGTCCAATGATGTCTTGTATGCCAGGCAAAGATCACTCTCAGTATGATACAGAGCAGAGAGACAGGGCTTTGAGGCAATCAGTGTAGGATATTTTGTTTACTCTCTGTTTCCTTTTTGTAAGCAACCTTTGTGAACATTCCAGTTGATGCATGTCTCTAGTCAAGTACATACCAAAGGGGACATTATACTCTATGATGGGTATGATGAGGGCAGAGTAAGGTGATATGTTGACCTTTCTGGACCCAGACACCATGCCATTACTTATAAGTTGAGCAACACAGAAGGATTTTCTTACTACCTTCAACACTTTAGTTGAAGGCTAGGTTATATATCATTAGTTCCCAGATCCCTGACAAGTGAATCAACTTTTATGGGTGGTTTTATTGATGGTGTAGTTACCCGAGATGGGAGACTTCCAAAGGGTACCAAAATACTTTTCTTGGTACTGAGTTTTAAGCTATGGCTTTGGCAACAAGTGTTTTATCTGTATTAGACCTTCCTGAATGGTGTTCCCATCTTGGGAGGATTCAATGACTACTCCCAATTTGCAATCATCTGCCAACTTGGTCAGCCAAAGCCCTCTGCCATTGGTTTCAACTTCTGAGAAGTAGATGCCAAAGAGGAGAGGTCCCAGCACAGAGCCATGGGGGACTCCACTGGTGATTGGTCTCTTTGTGGAGGTAGCCTTACCATTTCTAATCTCCTAGGTCCTATTGGTGAGCCAGCTAGCTATCCAGAATGTTATAAAGGAGTTTATACCTAGTTCCATAAGCTTGTTGACTATGCCCGAGTGGGGTATTTTATCATATGCCTTAGCCAGATCTAGGTAAGCTGTATGCACCATTTTCTCCTCGTACATTGCCTTAGTGACCTTTTCAAAGAAGTCCACCAGATTCAGTAAGCATGACATTCCTTTAATAAAACCAAACTGGACTGGATCCAGAATCTGGATGTCTCCTACATCCCTGTTAATAATTTCCATGATAATTCTTTCCATTGTTTTGCAAATAAGACAAGTCAAATTAATGGGCCTACAGTTTCCAGAATCTGTTGAAGGTCCTCCCTTATGGTGGGGAATTACTGTTGCAGTCCTCCATCCACGTGGCATAAATCCTGTTTTAAGACTATAGTTAAATAATGACTCCAAGGATCCTGATAAATCATATTTTAGACAGATGACATCCTGGGATGTTATTGGGGTACACTGAGGCTTTGTTCTTGACTTTAGTGAATGCAACCAGTACATACTCCCTAGTTATAGTTGGAGGGGTTATGTTTGAGGGTATTTTTAAAGAGATGGTTGGGGGTGATAAGGGGGTAAAGCTGGAACTGATTTTTTATGCTAACAGTCTCACTGTACCATCAGGTTCAATGAAGGCAACACATTTGACAACTAGTTCAGCACATTGCCTTGGACTGCCCTTGAGGTTACTGACATAGCTGAAGAAAATCTTACAGTTATCATTCTGCTGGGAGGCTATCTTAACATCAAAGCTTGATTTAACTAGCCATCTTAGTTGCCTATTTACTTTTAGAGAATTTCTATCTTTATGGAATTAGCATTCATGATTTTTGCCACATATATTTTCATCTTTTGTTGAATATCCTGTTTTATTTGAGATGCCACCAGGTCTAGTCCTGGGCTTACTTCTGGTAGGTATAGCAGCATCTATACAGCCATTGACATGGCTGTACAGAGTTTCTGTGAGCAAATAATTACCTCTTCTACCAGATTTAATGTTTGTCTTTTCGGCTTTTCCTGGTTAGGGGTTGCCACAGCGGAACTCCGGTCCGCTAATGATTGGCAGTAGATTTTTATGGTGCCGAGTTGCCAGCCCGATGCCCAACCTTCAGCGAAGGCACGCCCATTCACGCATGTCTTTTTAACACCACTCGACCGCGGGGAGGACATGCAGACTCCACACAGAAGGCACTCCAGCCGAGAATCGAACAGGAGAACCTCTTGCTGTGAGGCAACAATGCTACCGCTGCACCACCATGGCTGCTCCTACCAGATTTAATAAAGATAACAATTCTGGCAGTATTTTGGACAGGATATTAGTTTCTCACCCCAACTCCATTCCTGATAGTGGTACCCTACCCGACTCCCTTAGTGATCATCTTCCTGTCTTTGCACGTCCTTCATCATCCTCCCTCCATCTACAACACAACTACATGTCAACCTATACCGTGAAAACGTCAACCCTCAAGCTTTCTCTGACTCATTCAAACATATGAATTGGAACCCTGTAATAACCCTTCCTCGATGACGCTATTACATACTTCAATACTTTATTCATTAACCTACTACATAGCTTTGCTCCACCCAGAACTAAAAGAATTAAAACCAAAATTGTCCCCTGGCTGACTAAAGAAACTATTACACTCACGCGTCTCCAAGATAAATTATGGAAACATTAACAAAAATTTAAAACATCCAACACCCTTACAGAATATAAGCAACTTTGCAATAAAGTGAAAAAACAAACTGCTTCCGACCGAAAATCCTACTACTGCAAATTTCAAAACAATCACAAATCCACCCCCCCAAAATTTTGGAACAGTATATATGTTCTCCTCTCTCCTGGCAAAAAAGACAACTCTTGCCCTGACCCTAACTCTTCAGATCACATCTTAGACACCCAGTTCAACTACTACTTTATAGACTCAATAGCCAAGCTCACCACATCATTCTCCAATAACACATCAACTCCAACCTCATCCTGCACTCTCAGCTATAGTCCTACAAATGCCATTACTGCTCATTTCCCCCTTTTACCATCCAACGCATTTCATTAAACACCATAAAAAAACTTCTACAAAAACTAAAACCATGCTCTTATGCCCCAGACAACCTTCTATCTAACTTTCTCAAGCTAGCTGCCATAGGCATAGCTCTTCCCATCACCATACTTATAAACTGTTCCATCCAAGAATCCTATGTGCCCCCTGGAAGAAAGTGTTCATCATTCCTCTCCACAAAGGGGAAAACAACACTGAAATCTCCAATTTTTGTCCTATAGTCATCCTGTCCCCTATCTCAAAAGTCCTAAGACCTTGAAAAATGTATACACGTGCAACTCCTTCCCTACCTCCTACACAATCAAGTTCTGTCCTCTACTCAACATTGATTTAGACCTAGACATAGCACTACTACTGCCCTGCTGTCCTTCCTTGAGATCATCAACTGTGCCGGCGACTCTGGCAACATTAAATCTACCATTCTTCTAGGCTTATCTAAGGCCTTCGATACTGTTTCCCATAACCTTCTCTTGTCCAAACTCTCTTTTCCCAGTCTCTCCCACCTCTATCTATTAACTGTTTTTTTCAGTTAATTCTCAAATAGACAACAAGCTGTCAAGTGGAAAAATTGTACCTCTTCCTTCCTTCGCACTCTGACAGATGTTCCACAAGGCTTGATACTGGGTCCCTTACTTTTTAGCATCTTCAATAATAACTTTCATCAGTGTATCCCTAATGCCAAACCTGTCCAATCCACAGAAAATTCTACCATAATTTCCTATGCTAAATCTCTCCCCAAACTCATGCAATTAACACAAGATGCCTTCTCTTGTACCAAGTCTTGGATGTTGAATAATCACCTTGCTTTCAATGCATCCAAAACCAAAATCATGATTTTTGCCCCATCTAAAAACACCTCAGTCGATAAAAATTCCTTCTCCATAGTCAACCAGAATATGATTCCCATTGAAACAGTCTCCCATACAAAACTTCTAGGTGTCATCATTGACGAGCAATTAAAGTTTGACATCCATATACAAACTAGTATTAAGAAAACACACCAGAAGCTTGGAATGCTGTATCAACACAGCTGTTATCTCACCCTCTCATCCAAGCATATACTTTCTATTTCCTACCTCATCCCCTCTCTCTTGTATGGAGCCCCTCTCCTCACTAATCTTCAATCCACCCTAAAGTCAAAACTGTCATCCTGCTCCAATAAAACCTCTAAGTTTGCTACTGGGTCCAAGTCCTCCTCCCACCACTGTGATGCGCTCCACTCCTTGAACTGGCTGGAACCTCCTCATCATTTCTGTTACATTCAGCTGGTATCTGCTCACAAACTTATTTTCAAACCCTCTAACTGCCCTTCCCTCTCTTCCATACTCACCATGCATCACCCTAACAGATTATTCAGGTCCACTAACCAGAACCTACTTGAAGTGTACAAACCCATACACACACCAGGGCAATTTCTCTTGTCTTTCTCCCTTGCTCGTCTATGGAATTCACTTCCATCCCACATTGAAGTCACCCAAAACCACTCAGCTTTCAAGACCTTGCTCAATTCCCATCTATCTCCTCACTGGGAATGCTCATGCTTTCACCCCACCTGACTCCCTGTATTTCATTTCTGCCCCCTCACCCTTTTTCTTTCTCAAAACTCAACCTAACACTACTCACTGTTCTACTCACCTCCCCCAGTTCTTCCTACCTCTCACCTTATGAAACTATCAGTACATATATGCCTATACTCCAAAATAATACTTATGTTCCCCATATTACTTATGTTTTACTTCATTCAATACTTTGTTACAATACCTTGCTCAAATGTTAATAATACTTATCTCCTATATCACTGTGTTTTGAATAGCTTTTGAAAACTGTATTATACTTGTTAACTTTGTTGATATCAGCATTGTAATAATGTGTGTGGAGCTTTTCTCCCAGGGCCTCCATTGAAAATGGGATCATTTCGGCCCAATGGACTTTCCCAGTTAACAAACTGCAAATAAATAAATAAATTCAGCACAGGCTGCCATGTTCTCTGGGTTTTAAGGGACATGGAATTTTGATAATCCACCACTTATCAAAATGTAATTTGGCTTAGAAAAATTCCTAAATGATATTGGTTTTAATGGGATTACGAAGTTGATTTTGATTTTAAAGGAGACCGCTTTATGGTTGGATCTTACCAGGGAGGATAAGACATTGGGGTTGCAGCATTTTCCCATATTTGTAAGCACAGGATCCAGTAGGTTGGAAGTTCTATTCAGCATATTCAATTTTTTGGTCAAGGGTGTTTGTATTTACGAAGCCCAGAGATTTCCGTTTCTTCAGATTTGAGGCTGTGTAGGATTCCCAGTTTATAGAGGAGTAATTAAAGTCTCCCATGAGTAGTGTATTAGGTTGGATGGTAAGTGTTTCCCATAGGTCCAAGTATGCACTGTGAGTGTCTTGCGACATGGAGGGTGACCTACATCTGGCTAGGGTATGGTATGGGATTTTGTCTATGGTGGTCTACATGTTGAGGAGCTCCAGCACATCATCATGTTTGACCACCCTAGAGGTATGCTTGTTATTGATGTATATTGAGACACCTCCTCCTTTAGCCCTTGCATGTGCAACTACTGGTCTAAAAGTGTGGAAAGCACTGAAATCTTGCATGCTTGGGTACTCTCTGCCTCTTTAAACCAGGTCTCAATAACTGCACAGATGTCTATATTCTCGGATGTGAGGAGGGCTTGGCAGGAGAGTATTTATTTTTAGGCTCCTGGGACTGAGCAGTAACATCTTCAGAATCAGTTGAGTTGATTTTGCTATGTTAGTAGACTTGTCAATCTGGCATTCCCTAAAAAAGGCACTATGGGGGTGGATAAAGTTTTAGCCAGAATTCGAAAGCCTAGATGGGAGAAGTGTAGACCATTCTTGGTAAAGCAATGTAGTCTGTTAACCATGTCCCCCCAAGGTGACAAAAACTGGATCCCCTTATAATGACATCCGAAAGACTGCCAGTTGTTCTTTAAGGATTAAGTGGTTGCCATATTGTGGCACCATCCTTGGTGATGGTAATATGATGCTCATTGCTAGGCTCACACCAGCATGAGACACATGTCTGAAAGTTCCATGATGTCTGTCTTCATATAGTCCAAGCAGGTACATCTCAGGTCATTTACACCTACATGGACTATGATGGAATCATACTGGTAAGTGTGGTGTAATGACTTGAGTGTGTGCATGATTTGGCAGATTCTGGCTCCTGATAAGAAACTAACAGTTATCTTCTCCTTGTTCAGCCTGGTTAGTGGGGCATAAATATATCTAATAATGGAGTTTCCTATGATGAGAGTCTTGGGAAGTGTGTTTGCTTGCCTTAGGGCTTAGTGTTTAGGGTTCCACTGAGAGTGACAGTATGCGTGATGTTAGGTATTTTTTCTGAGTGCCTTTGGGCTTGCTGAGGCATAGCTTTGACAATGGGTGGTCTAGGCAATCTTTGTTGTTTACAAAGATTGCTTTTAAGTGTGTCAGCATGCACTAGTTTGTGTGTGTGTGTGCTACTGTATATGAGGTGGGTGTTGTGCGCTTGGTTTCGACAATGTGATATGCACATGTATGTGTGAGTTTAGCACACACTGTGGTTGTATAAGTGCAACTCTTGGATACTGTGAATGCTTCTTTAAGGATTGTTTGTCAGTAAATATGAGACAATTGCTACATGTCTCAAGATGACTATCCACCAAGCTGGTTACAGAAAAGTTCAGAAATTGCATAACCATCCTGTTCGGCCTTTGATTAGTTAGCTACAGGGGGTGGTGTGCTGAGGATAGAAGACTATTAAGGGTGCTTTACTGATGCACATTATGCTAAACAGTACTAATTCTGCCAACTTTAATGTTTATGTACTGAATTCAACTAAATCAGTAGGTACTATCAATTGACTCCCAACTAGCTGTGCTAAGCTTGTCAGTGCTCAAGGTATTTCCACTGTATCACCACTTTACAGGGTACAGTTTTATGAACCATTCTTTGTAGGTGTTTGCAACTGCAGACGATACTGCTAACTCAAAATTTACAGTAACACAGAACCCCCCCCCAAAAAAAAAAAACTAAATAATGAGCCTGCTGGCCAATAAAATGACTACACTATGAGTCTTTTTGTGTATTCCCCAACTCAGACAGACCAAGCAAACAAAATGAATAAACCCAGGCCTCCTAATGTAAAAACACAGTAGAACAGAACCACAAGTGCAATGTTACCAAAAATCACTTAAACAACTAGCTGGAAATCCCTTGCTGAAGGCAATTTCAAGACAGTGTCACAGAAGAAACAGTGAGAGGAAGAGCATTTTTTCTTTTTTCATTTTTTTTTCCAAAAAAAAATAAAGAAAAGGAACAAAATCAATGGAATGCACACATAAAAACAGGAAACACTACCTACTGATCATTCAAAGTTACTTAACTTTGCCTAGATGTCACTGAATAAAAGGAAAACACTTCTGGAATGCAGGCTGGGACTTTGCTGATATCCTGGAAAATGAGCAGAAGACAATATGTAGTAAAGACTTACTGAAGATCGACACGTTTGCTGGGTGAGCACTCACTATCTATGGAAAACAAAGAGTGGGAAGAGTGCATAAATAGCTTATATGACAGCCTGTAACAATGAAAGAGGGGAGGAAGGGACTTTGGAAATCAGATTATCATAAGGGGTGGAGGCAAATGGATGGGAGGGGTGGGAAGAACTTACGGGCTACCTAGAGAGGAGTATAACTAAATAAAAGCAATATCGGAGTTGTTTCAGAAACGTTAGCTTAATGTACTAGTGGAGGATAAGGCAGACACAGAGTGCAGCTTTAAGCAGGTAATAAATAAGCAGTGTATATTAAAGCACTGAAGCACAAACTGGAATAGAGACAGTTCCCTCACTATTGACTATCTACCACAGATTAAGGCACCAGACTATGCAGAAATTGGCCAGTAACACTGTTTATGAAAAATGCAATAATAAATGACTAAGGCTCAAAACCCTAGCAGATATACACAGTTCTGCAATAGTTGTGAATTAAACTGCAATACTATGGGCCAGCAGAGTATAAAAAACAAACAAACAAACAGATTTTACAAGTAATTCTACTTGTGGAAATAGAAGTGCAGAATAACACAGAAACACAATATTCCCACATCTAATAATTAAAATACAAGACTAAGGCCCCAGAACAAACTTAAAAACCAATATTACCACACAGCTCTATAAGTGCAACTCAAATATTTAAGCATAATTGAAATAATTAAAATAATTTAATTTCTCTTCCCTTTTTTTATAGTAGGTGTTGCGTCTGTGGTTTTTGACAACCTTATGTAGACTTGTATGCAGTAGTTTAGCCTACAGTGTCATTGAGTAAGTGCACCTCTCGCATACTGTGTACTTCTTTAAGGATTAAGTGGTTATCTGCAAACATGAGATAATTCCTATATTTTCTCAAGATGCCCATATCCACAAAGCTGGCTACAGTGAAGTTAGGAAATTACATATCCATGCTGCCCAGACCTTTGATTGTTGAGTTACAAGGGGATGTTGTATTGGGGTTAGAAGGTTATTAAGGGTGCTTTGTTAGTGCAGACTAATAAGGGTGCTTTATTGGGACTGATTATGCTAAATAGTACTAAATTCTGCAAACTTTACTGTTTACATGATACTACACTAAAATTGCTTTATTGGAGTAAATTATCCTAAAAAGTGCTAAATTCTACTAATATTAATGTTTACACAGTACTGAATTCTACTAAATCATTAGGTATTATCACTTGACACCCAGCTAGCTGCTCTAAGCTTGTCAGCACCCAAGGTATTTACTCTATATTTACTGATTTACAGGGTACAGTTTTATGGACCATTCTATAGGAAAAGTTGCTTTTTGGGAGGAATCTATGGAAACAATGGGTGGGAAGAGTACTTAAATAGCTTATACAACAGACAATAGCAATGAAAGAGGGGAGGTTGTGACTTTGGAAGTCAGACTACAATAAGGGACAGAGGCCAGAGGCACAGCCTTATAAAACCGTGTTAGGAAAAGGGTGGGAGGGTTGAAAAATGTCAAGGAAGAAGCAGGTTAACTACAGAGGGATCCATTCAAATAAAGCCAGTACTGGTGCTCTTGCAGAAACTTTAGCTTAGTATCTCAGTGAAGGGTGAGGCAGACACAAAGAACAGTGGAACAAAATGCACTTGAATACAACTTCTCTGAGGTGCAGGTTGGAATTTCAGAAATGTAAGCTTAGTGTCTCAATAGGGGATACAATTTCTCTAAGCTGCAGGTTAGAATTTTAGAAACTTAAGCTTATAGTCTCAGTAAGGGATGGGGCAGACACAAAGAATAGGGGACCACAAAGGCAATGGAATGGAATTTTAAGCAGGCAAATAATAAGTAGAGTTTAAAATTGTAGGATCACAACTGCAATGTCAATAACTGCAAAAGCACTGAAGCACAAATGCTGGAGCAGGAAAAAAAACAATATGCTCACTACTAAATTCTAACAGATTTATGCAGAAATTTACCAGTAAAACTGTCTATGGAAAATTCAGTAATAAATGACTTAATAAGGTTCAAAGCTTGCAGTACTCCACAGTTCTGCCACATATATGAATGAAATTAAAAGCCTACGACCCAGCATGGTTTAAAAGACAAACAAACTAATTTTTACAGGTAATTATAGTTGTGGAGATAAAAGTGCAGTATCCCGCAACTGCAAATTAAAGTATGGGCCTAAGGTCCCAGAACTAAATAAAAAAAGTGCAAACAAATAAAGAAAAAAGTAAATAAATATATAAAGTAGTACTACCACACAGGTCATTATAAGTTCAGTTTAAATGTTTTAGCAGAATTGAAATAAAACCTCTTTTTTACTTCTTTTGTTTCTGATTAAAAACTTGTTACTCCCAGTTCAAGGCTTCCCCAAAATTCTACAAGTCAGTCATAAAAAGTTAGAAAAATAAGACCTTTCATTTGTTTGTCTGATTTTAAATTCATTTTAACAGTCTGTAGCTCCTTTACCTAAGGTGTTTAAGCATATATTAGTAATTCCAGTACATAGTTGTACTCCATTTAGCTGTTTAAGTGGTATAATTGATGGCATTAAACCCTAGTTTCATTCTTATGTACTGAGTATATGTCAGACTAGTTTACGACTTGTCTTTGCATTAAGGCAGTCCTAGGCCAGTCAGCTCAGAGGTAAGGATCTAATTGTTTTCTCCTCTTACCCATCCTGTTGCAGTCTTATCTATTGTAGCCTGCCTCTTATTATAATTTGATGACATAATTCCCTACATCACCCTCTTCCCTGGCTGTTGGCTATATGTACATGAGTGTCATTTGCAAAATCTCACCTTAAACTACTCACTAGGATAAAAGTCCTTTGATAAAACTGGTTAATATTGAGTGTACTGATACTGCTTACTGTTTGCACTTTACTATAATTAGTTTACTGGTTCTTGCTGGTGGCAGAAGGTTTCCAGGCTACTTGTTTTGTGTTGAACTTTAAATACTCAGTAGCAAGTCCACCCAAACATTATCCTAAAATCAAACTCCAAGCAGTTACACCTGCCCCAAGAGTCATTTATGTCAATCTGGACCAGCACTTCCCCAGAATTTCTCTAGCCAGCCTGATAGAGATAGGTATCTTGATCAAGTGTAAGTACTCTAATATGTGGTCTGATGCTCATCTATTACTCAAACAGCATAACGCAGTGTGAGAGATGTGCATGTAAAATATACTTGGAGGCAAAAACCTCACACACAGTAAACCAAAATTGTCTGCAGTACACCACAGATCACACTTTTCCCAGGCCATCAAATACATATAATTCATTATATATGCTGAGATTCTTAAGATTAACTCACCTACACCTCAAAGACCTCCTAAGCAAAACACAGACATAAAGCACATACATGCTTCATCTCAAAAAATCTAGATCCCTCAGAGCCACAAGGGCGGGAGACTTAAACCTCGACACGGTTATTAATAGGACGTGCTGGAGGGATAGATTCATCACCCAAAGACTCCCTATGCTGTGGAACAAAATCCCGGTTTATGTGAGGCAGAGCACCTCGCTGGCCTTGTTCAAGAGGAATCTTAACCAATGGATGGGAGATCGCAGATACACCCCAGGGGTTACCTCAGTGTCACTGCTCGACAGAGGCACAGCAAAATAATGGGCATAGTTTCTCCAAACTAAAGGGGTGGCATAAGCCACAAAACTATGGGCTAGGCTTATAAATGCCCTCGGGCAGATAGCCTAGTATGAACCTATGAACCTATGAACCATATTAACCCTACTTCCTCACATATCACAAGGAGTCCCAAATTCACAGATGCTGAGCCTGTACAACAGGCATCAACCCAACCAAACATTCTTGTTGTAATTTCCCCATTGTAAGATGCACAGATGTGCCTCTTACCAGGCAGATCAAGGACAGAGTGATAGTTTTGCATCAGATCACCCATGCACTCAGTCCTTGAACAATAAGTATCAGTATGATTCTGTCATAGTTCATGCTGGTGTCAATGGTGTGAGCTGTACCTCTCAGAACTATCTGAAAAGATACATTATTCAACTCTCAGACTGTGTGTCCAAGGCAGGTATAAGCCTAGCACTGAGCAGCATTCTACCTTCATCATGAATGATGCAGCAATTTGAGCAGAAAATAATTGACTTCAGTAATTGGCTTTGATGTCATTCAAAGGGAATCCTGTATTGTTAGCCTGGGAAGATATTATTGACAGACCATGCTGCTTCACTGGGGATAGCCTGCATCTGTCCCGTCTATGGTTTGAGTACTGGCAAAATCAATGTCCACCTCGAGTGCCTTTTTTTAGGCAATTCCAACCTGATAAACCTACCAAAAGAATAAAACAAGCAAATGAATATATAAAAATGTCACTGATCAATACTAGGAGCCTAAACAAGAAATTTCACTCCATACAAGAGAAAGAGATTGACATCTGCATAGAAACTGAGACATAGTCTATAATAGTGGAGAGCACTCTGGCTCTGCAGGGCTATGACACCTTCCACATGTTTAGACCAGCAACTGCGCAGGAGGAGAAAAAATGTGGGCATGTCTCAATAAACATCTAGAAGAGACTCACATTGAGACTGGTAATGCAGCATGATGCATTGGAGCATCTTCATGTCCAAATAACCTTCAGAAAGGACCTGTACCATATATTAGTAAGCTACAGAACTCCCACTGTAACAAAAGAAAGCCACAGTGCTTATCTACAGGAACTAGAATCACTTGGTATTAAACCCAATGTAATTTTCCCAAGGAGATCTAAAGTATCCAGTCACGGATTGGGAAACCTATACCACCACTAGTGCAGAAGCACAGATTCTTTGACTTTCTCAGTACAAATGCCCAATAACAATAAGTCAAAGTACCCACTAAGGGGACTAACATCTTTCATCTTATTCTTTCTAATATGTGATCATCTTGCACCATCCCTTGCATATTTTCATTGTTTGCTAGATCTGACCATAGAGTAATCTCCTTCTAAATAAAACTGAAACCCAAGATCCCTTCCACCCAAAGTACCTTTAGAAATTTCTTTAAGGCAAACTACCTACTCCTAAGTGATACAATGGAAACCTTCAAATCTCTACTAATCCCAGTTAACTCCACTGAATACAGAGACACCTACACCTCCACACTATACCAGCATGTGAATCCCATAGACACAAGTGCAGGACAAACTCCAGAAACAAACCCACATAGTGAAACCATAATGTCAACATGATTTATAATAAAAGGAAAATAATTTTGATGAAAAGTAAGAAGAGTAGCTTCCAGAATGTTAGAGCCTTTGTCACTTTAATAAATAAACTCAGGTGCTTAATAAAATACACCTAAGTCAGGTTTGAGGCTAAAATAGATACACAAGCCAAAGATAATCACAAGGCATTTTTAGTTATGTTTATAATCTGAAAAACATAATGCAGTGATGCACAAAACTGATTCTGAATGATGTTACCTACATTGAGACTGAAGATATAGCAAACCTACTGGCCAATAAATTTAGTTGTAACTTTGTCCCTCTCTCTTCCTTCAGTCTGTCCCTCAAAATATACCAGAAACTGGCTCGCCTCCAGCTATCACAAAGACCAAGTTCTAAAAGTGCTATGAAAAGCTAAAAGTACTGCATTGATGGGTCCTGACAATATCCTTGAATGCATCTTTAACAGTATGAAGCACGATTACCCTCACCCCTAACAACACTGTTCAATCTCAGCCTCCATACAGGTTTTGTGCCAGGCAGAAGAGCTATAATCACTCCCCTTCTTAAGGGAGGACCTTCCACAGACCCCCAAGTCTGATCAGCCTCATGTGCTAAACCAGAGAAAGACTCATCATGGATCTAATCAGTCAGGACATAAGGAAACTCCAAACACTGGACATTCTCAAAATGGTTTCATCAAGTGCAACTCATGTTTACTCAACCTGGTGGAATTTTTTGAAAAAGTCACCAAATTCATGGATGAAGGCAAAACAGTAAACACTGTATACCTCAACCTGGCGTAAGGTTTTGACCCAGTTCCCTATTCAGTCATAGTAGAAAAGCTAAATACACTAGGACTAGTACTACCTAGTAGCTCACAGATAGGTTGCAGGAAATCAAAATGGGGTAGTTAACTCCACGGAGAGATAGATCACCAGTTGAGTGCCCCAGGGTTCTGTACTGTGACCTGTCTGTTTGACACTGACATTTATGAAGTAAAAGCCAATACCAATGGGCTCTGACTGACTAAGTTTGCAGATGATTGCAAGCTAGTGGCAGTTATTTTATCACCAAATGACTTAGCCATCCTGTGGGAAGGTTTGTCCGAAATAAATAGCTGGTGCCAAAATAATGGAAAAAAATAAATGCCAAAAAATGCATTTTATGTCTAGATCTAGGGACACCATCATCCACATTTACTTATCCCTCATTAAGCCAAACATTGAATATAATGCCTCCTTTGGCATGTATCTGTCTGGACACATGCAACATCTGGAATGCCCAAAGAGTCACCTTACTAAAGGGATACAAGGCCTAAACAATATATTCTACATGGACTGGCACAAAGTCTTGTCAGTATACTCAGTATCCTACAGACCGGTGACCTCTAACTGGCATACAAGGCATCCTCTGACCCATTATTGATAGATTTACTACAAATCAGCAAGTAAATGGCATCAGAAATACTCGGTCTCGGGATCTAAGCCTCTTCTGCAACATTAACAAAACAGTTTGAAGGGACAGATATATATTGCAGAGGATACAGACCCCCCCCCCTTTAAAACAAAGTTCATGCTTGTCCATATTCAAATGTAACTTGGATCTATGGATGGGAAACTGAAAATGCACAACAGAACTGCTCCTATACATAGATTATTATAGAATACTCTATATATATATATATATATATATATACATATATATATATATATATATATATATATATATATATATATATATATATATATATATGTATATATATATATATGGTTCCCCTTTAGAAGGTCGAATGGCTGAAATTTTGAAATGCATATGGTCGAGACCATACGCTCGAAATTTCAGAAGCTCAACCTTCTGAATGGGGATCGGCATACAGTGCTGAATGGGAGATTTCCCTTTCTGGGCTGTAGTGCGATCTCGGAGTTGGAATAAATAAGTAGTGGGGGGTGTGGGGGTGCAGGGGGCTTGCCCCCCTGCAGAAACATTGTTTTGTGTTTTGTTGTTTTATTTTTTTTTTTCCTTTTAGAAGGTCGAGCTTCTGAAATTCGTGCATATGGCTTCGGCCATATGCATTTCGAGATTTCAGCCATTCGACCTTCTGAAGGGGAACCATATAGATATATATATATATATATATATATATATATATATATATATATATATATATATATATATATATATATATATATATAGTTATAAATAGAGAGAGACAAATATTAATGGCAGCAGTGACACCAGTCTTAGGAAAACAAACATAATTTAACAAGAAGAACAAGAATACATTTGGTTCCTCCAGCTGTCTTCTTATAGATCTTCAATTGCTCTATGGTATCACTTTCAGAGCTGTTACTCAGATGTCCCCTTCCTAGAAATGCCAAAATTCTCTGCACATGCCTACCATAGCCCTTCTATTATACATTAATTGTTTTGTTAACAAATCCGATCAAGCTAATACAGCAAATTTTCTCTCTCTTTCTCTCTCTTCTCTTAAAAAGACTCTCTCATTTAATTGGATTGTATTACTTTACTAGCTAATAGATGAAGAGTTCCTCATAAGTAAACAATTTAAGTGCAGTTCTGTTTGTATACTTTGCTCATAAACTACAGCACTATTTACAGCATTCACATTGTAGGATGGTATAGATTTCAGCACCAGTGTTGCAACATGATAGCCAAAGGTAAGTGAGTCATCTACCCATGTCTGAAGATGTTGTGCTAGACCTTGGAACATGGATTGGTAATTCCCTCTCCATTGATCATCATGTTGCGATAATGATGAGGAAATCTGTGTATCTGGAACAGCTGATCGCAAAAGGTTATTTTATCTAGGTCCAGAGAAGTCCTGTATGTTCTCCACTGATCAAGCCCATCATAGAATGTAATACCTCCTTTGGTATGTAACTGACTAAACATATCAAGCAGTTAGATAGACCCTGAAAGTTCCTAACAAAAAAGATTTTGGGACTAAGGGACCTGAGCTATCAAGACAGGCTGAAGGTCTTGTGCTTGTATTCACTATCCTACAGACAGACTCCTTTGAGTGATCTCTGCCTTGCCTTATGGGCCATTAGGGATCCAGTAGTCCAAGACCTCTTATTTTTCCATGTGAGCCTGCTTCAGCAAATAAACAAATCAGGGTGGAGAGAGACAGAGAGAGAGAGAGAGATTTGTTAAACAGTGACTACCTTTATTCTGGAATAAACTACCTCCCCAGATCAAGCAAACAGATTGATACCTTTAAGATGGAATTAGACAGTTGAAGGGATATTAATACATTCACCCATGGTATGATTGCCCTACTGTTCTGTTAAAAAGAGAGTAAGGATTAAAAGTGTGTACTGGCGAAGTATAAATGGTCACATGGCTTAATTGCATTGTACACCTATTTTGTAAGATCCACCACACTTTGCCAGAAATTCCCCTCCTCCCAAGCTTGATCGTGCCCATCGGATGGACTATATGCCCTCAACAGGCCATAAGTATTACAATTTATCAATCCAGATCAGTGGTTTACATTAAACCTGCATAATTGAAGTGAAAGAGGGTGTGGCAGAGCTTGGTGTTACCATCTTACATTCTTAGTGAAGCCACATGAAGGCATATGGTCAGTTATTGAGCTGAATTCTCTGCCCAGACTGAGTTTAATTTCAGGAAAGAGAAGCAATATTTTATCATTAAAGACTTTGTCTCAATAATGTAGTCTTTTGTTTCCACTTTATTTAACCTATTGGCTTAAGTAGCATACCGGGTGGCATTCTTCATCCCAGAGCTGTAAAGGCTCCACCCCTGGGCTGCCCTATTAAGTATCTATCTATCTATCTATCTATCTATCTATCTATCTATCTATCTATGTAACTATCTATCTATGTATGTATCTATCTATCTATCTATCTATCTATCTATCTATCTATCTATCTATCTATCTATCCATTCATCTGACTTCCAAAAGGGGAAGCTAGCATCGAGTTTAAGTATTGTATCCACTGTTACTGTATCTTTTATTTTTAGTGGCATTTTTCTATTTTCAGTAAGTTAAAGGACTTGCTATTATAACAAAGTGAGTTGAAACTTCTGGTAATACCCAACTAACTCCACACAATTTTATTTTTCTGTGCTTGGTGTAGGACACCTTCTTACTGTGTCAGATTTCTTGTTTTGGGCATGATCATTCTCCTTGCTCATTTCCAAAATACTTAATTTCTGTTATACTGAGTCTGATATGCAACCACTCATATTTAATCTGCCTTCTTTTAAGGATATCCAATACACCTTGTACTTTGACCGCAACATACCAGCTACAGGGCTTTAAGACTTGATCCATGTGTCACAGAAAGGTTGCAAGGGCATCATTCAAAACAAATAGGAGGTCAATATACTGGAATAATCACTCAGGTGTTAAAAACTTTGTTTTTTTTTCTTTAACTTCAGCTGTTGGGTGGATTTGTCAGTACCCCTAGCTGACTTTTAGGGCAGTCAGGGACCCCACCTTTGCTAATGTTTCTCTAAGCTTATGTAGCCTAGGTACTGATCACCTATTGAATTTCAAAGTGCTGTTCACCTTCATGATTTCAATACAGGTTACCAAAAGGTTCCACCAGATTTAGAGCCCAACACAGCAGGTCTGTTACATGCACTCTTGTCTTTTCTATTATTCCCATCTAATGCATCTTGCACACATTCCTTATACTGCTTTCCATTATGAGTCAGTATACAGTAAGGTTTTAAGTTAATGTTTTCTTCAGTTATAGTCTGAATCAGCTCTGAAAGCACTTCCTTTTTCCTTATTGGATTTTTTTATTTCTTATTTCAGAGAGTTTTTCATACACCTAGACAGCAGATATACAGGTCAGTTTTCTTTGACCTTCAGAATCACTAGTCTCTGCTACTAAACTAACTAACTAATCACATGTGAGCTTCTATACATGGATTTAGAACATCAGTTTGATAAGTCAGTTCTGGTTTTCCCATACCAGTCTACCTAACTTTGTAGTTTACCTCATTTTATTTTTCTGTTATTTCAAGTCAATCTTGGTACTTAGACAAAATTATGTTTTCTTCTAAGCATTATTCTGTAGCGTTAATGTTCCTGGTCCATGCTTTTCTATTACAGATGATTTCTTGTACAGAAAGGGAAATTTGTAGGTGTTCCTATATTAAGAGCATTTCTATTTTGAAACTATCTCTGAAGTCAACATAACTGTTCTATAATACTTTTAAATGAGGATTTCTCTTCTACCCAATTTAACACCGTACAACCCAAAAGGTACCTACCATACAATAATTGAAAATTACTTAACGCTGTCAAAGACTGCAAAATGTCTTGAATGGCAAACAGGATGTATGGTATTAACTGTCCCAGCTTCTGCCATCTTCCTTAATACCTTTTGTTCAGCATGGGGTTTAAGGTTCTGTTAGAAGGCTTGTAAGAGTTATTGCATTATTATGGACATAAATTGAGTTCCGTAGTCAGTGAGTATTTCTGTCACTATCCTTACTCAAGAAACAATGATAATACCTTCCTATCGCTAGCATTAGTCTTACATAGTGACCTAGCTTTCAATGTACTTAAAAGCATAGTCCAAAATAAGTAAATAAAACATATTGAAACTTAGTGCTGCATGTCATGAATGACAGAAGAATAGCCACTTTGATTACTTTCTGAGGAATTTAATGGAGGTGCAAATTAACTAATGCTTATACTTCAGCATGAAATTAATTATTTTATTTACAAACCTACTTGCAACAGTTTGAAGATGCACACCCTACCCCTGTATGGAATATCTTCCTTAATGATTTGGTGCATAACCTCATAGCTTGCCTTAACAATTGGCCAACTGCTTTTCCAGAATTTATTTGTTCATTTTTTTTTTGTTCTGAAGACATTGTTTCTTTAAAATGTTTTGAAAGAATACAGGAAAAACTGAAGATTAAGACAAACTGTGAGAAAAAGGAAGAAAAAAGTAATCTGGATGGTATAGGTAGACTAGGATGAGGGTACCTGGTGGTGTGTGTGTGTGGGGGGGGGGGTGCTGTGGATCCCTTTTGCCTAAGACACCAGTTGACCAAAGGCCAGCCCTGCATAGCCTTTACATGCAAGATGGTCTATACATGATCTAGTGCATAGACTAATATGTGGGTGCACAGCCTTTGCATGCTACATGCCCTATGCAGGATCTACTACACAGATTAATGTCTTAGTGGGTAGATTAATTTGTGTGAGTTCAGCATGTATATGCTCCATCTCTTACATAGGATCTTGTGCACAGATAAATGTGTTGCTGCATAGCCTGTATATGCTACTTGCCCTACATAGGATCTATTACACAGATTAATAGTGGACAACCTGTACAAGCCACATACCCTAAACAGGATCTAATGGTAAAATTAATATGTGGGTGCACAGCCTGTACATGCAACATGTCCTACACAAGATATACTGCACAGACTAATGTGTGGGCACTCAGTCTGTATATAATACATACTCTACACTGGATCTAGTGCACAGATTAATGTGGTACTTCACACCCTGTATATGCTACATGCTCTGCACAAGATAGGGTACAGTAATGTGTGTGTGTGCACAGCCTATAAATGCTACATGCCCTACACGAGATCTAGTGGACATATTAATGTGTGGGTGCACAGCCTGTACATGCAACATTTCCTACACAAGATATACTGCACACTTTAATGTGTGGGCACTCGTCCTGTATATGATACATACTCTATACTGGATCTAGTGCACAGATTAATGTGTGGTGCTTCACAGCCTGTATATGCTACATGCTCTGCACTAGATCTTGTACACAGAGTAATGTGCATGTGCACAGCCCATAAATGCTACATGCCCTACACAAGATCTAGTGGACAGATTGTTATTTATTTATTTTATTTGACATTTGTTTACCAGGAAGGTCCGACTGGACACATGTCCTTTTTCAGGGGAGGCCCGGGGAGAAATGCTCCACACTGAACATAAAATAATAGCTAATCCCGTAGTATACATGGGACAAAAAGTGAAATACAAGCTTAGACTAAGTTACATAATACATGATAAGTTTAAACAATTGCTAGGTAATCACAAAATTAAACAGATAAGTGTAATGAGCATTACAACATTATATCTTGTTGTTTAAAATTCCACTTCTTCAAATATTTTCAGCTAGGCTGCAATGATAACTCAAAATATTTCCACCCCTCAACAGTACTGTAGTGCTGAGAAGTGCTTATGTGCATTGAGGCATGTGTAGTTAAAATAGAAAGAGGGAGGTAATATAGTCATAATTTCCTATAGTGTACACCAAGGGAGTTGTAGTTTGTAGGTGAAGCAATACAGTAGCAGAGTCAGACAGACCTGTTAATCAGGAGTAGAGCAAGGACACAGCCATTTGTTGAATAAGTGGGTTTTTATTGTTACTTTGAACTGGGTTAGTGATGTAGTGGTTGTAATGTTATCTGGTAGTTCATTCCAGATTGTTCTTATATAATTTGAGAAGAGGGAATCTTCTGCTTGGTTTTTGGAAGCACTGATTTTTATGTGGTGTTTATTAGTAAAGAGTAAGGTTTTGTTAGTGGTATATGGTTGAAGTACTATTTGCAAGGCAGGTGTTTTCCTCATGTTCATGGAGGATATTATGTGCCCTGATTAACTGGATGCAGTGACGGAGTTGGAGAGCTCTAACCAGCTGAGTTGCTTGAGTGTTATACAGTGGTGAGTTCTAGCAGGTAAGTTTGTTGCATAGTAGGCAATTTTCTTATAACAAGATTCAAGTTTTGCTACCTCAGATTTTTTTTTTAGATTTGTGAGTACGGGAGCTGCATACAGTAGTGTGGAGATTACATGAGTTTGGGCAATGGCAGTCTTAGTATTTTTAGAGAAGTAGTGTTTGTTCCTATACAATGTTCCAAGTTTTTTATGTACTTTCTTTATAGTTTGAGAAATGTGAATCCCCGGGATTCATGAAGCTCGGCGCAAGGCCGGCATTATGCTTGCGCCGACCGTGCATCATGTAGATGGCACAGTAGCGCCAAATGCATATTAACAAAGGCGCGCTGCCGCCACAGCCACATGCATAGGAAATGAGCGCGAGTGCATAGGGCGTGTCGAAGTGCCGCAAAGAGGCATGGAAATGTAGGCTGTCTACGTGCAACCTAAAATGCTTGAATATAACAATTTGCCTGCAATAGTAATCACACCTGTCAGTATCCGTGGATACTGAAACGTATGCAAAGCATGCAAGACAGTCCTTGCGAACACAAAATTAAGAAGCAAATACAAATGAACGATAGCAAATATCGAGTCCCATCCCTTGAACAAATGACATTTAAAACCGTGTGCCTGTGTTCTAACGCAGTGTAGATAGTTATAACAAGTGGAACTGAAATGCATCATGTTAGCGCGCTGCCAATAGCTACGTCTAGATCAATGGTCAGGGTTACCACCTGTCCCACATTGTGAGGGATAGTACACAGCTGGGCAGCTTTGTCCATACCAAAACCATTATAAATGTAAAATATCCAGCGACTGTATGACATAATTATATTCCACATCGCATGTAATAGTCACATACGATAGGTATGTCCGTATGTAACATACCACATGTGACAAGAAATAGAATAAGCAAGAAAACGGAACAGAAGGAGCATATAAACTGCTACAACAATAGGCTAGCATGTAGGCAGAAAACAAAAGTATTATCCGTGGTACTGACCGTGGGTATGTGTTGTCCTGTAAAATCTGATTTGTGTCCGGACTATATCCCATCCTGGACATATGAAAAGGTGGCAACCCTACCAATGGTCAGAGCAATCGCACAATATCTGGCCAGAACAAAATCCGCCCATATGTGGTCCAAGCCGTCCTTGTCAGGATGTGTCACCATTGAACGGGTATTACTCGGGTGTACCAACCATGTCATAAATGTTAAGTATGTGCGTGTACCTATGTGCCTGATGTACAGCATGTGGAAGGTGAAAAATGCCAGGGTAGTCCACACAACCATACAGGTACCTGACATATGTAGTGTATGCAATGTGTTCCCTTGACCATGTCATGGGCCATCAACCAAAGAAGGGATGGATGGAGTGTCAGGAATATGTGTGTGTGGTGGATGGGTAATGGTATAATCCACAAAGGCGAGACTGTGTTGGATGCACAATAGGTGAACTGGAGGTGTATGAAGGAGCAGCGGGTGAATCAGAAAGAAACATAAAGAACAAGTATACACATCTGCAATACAACCTGACAGGTTATACTGTAGAACACAATCACACAAACATATGAATATTAAAATGTACGATACACATGTACAGACACGTCACCGGCACATATCCACAGAATGGTCTGGATGGAACTGGCCCATCCAAATGCAACACACCTGGATGCATAACTGAATCCCCATCATCCCCTCAACAGCACACAACCTGCCTCCATACCTGAACTTCCACCAAATCCAGCCATACTCGGCCTACTAGCTTGGCGCAGCCAGATCTACACATAGTGACCACTACTCATATGTTGTAGGCAGTGTCACCCTAGGCAGTGTCAGGATTGCAAACTATGTATCCCTTGCATGTAAAACCCTAACATATTTTCATAAATCCAAAAGAATGCTCGGTATTGGTCTTGTTCAATTTTTGGATATCCCTCATGGGATAAGTAATCTGTGTAAACATCAGACTTGGTAACACGACACGATGTCCAGTCCTGTAGACATCTGGACACAAGTTGAATGTGCAGTAGTGGTGCACGAGACTGTTCAGCCCTAGACGGTCATGCAGAACCTAGTACCCAGGATCAAACACCTGCCCATGACGCACGTCTCCCCATATGAATAATCAAGAGAATATATTGTACACATTCGCATAGTGGCACTTGGAAATACGGTGATTAAGGCACTGACTTGAACAGGGTAACTCCTGACCCACTGTGTGAGGGACAGTCACTGTTTGGGTAGGTGTGTCCTGACCAACAATGATACAATGGCAAATGTCCTGTGAATGTAGGAAATAACTATGTACCATACTTCATGTAACAGGTGCCTAAAGCAGTCATGTCTGGATATAAAATACGTAATTCGTATAAGAATCAGAATAAGCAACTAAAGTGCTAAAGAAATAGGCTCTCAGCTAGGAAAATATTGAATGTTCTAAACCCTGCACTAACCGTGGGTATGTGTTGGCCTAAACAATCTGGTGTCTCCAGAATATATCCCATCCTGTACATATGAAAATGTGGCAACCCTACCAATGGTCAGAGCATTCGCACAATATCTGGCCAGCCTCTTAATCACTCACAAAGCCAGTGACCTTTGGAGGAAAGGTGTTGAATGAGGATGAGTAATGACAATAATTAAGAGTAATAGATGCTTGTAACTGCAGAAAATAAGTAGTAATACATATGTCTCCGAATCTGTCAACATGTTCCAAGTTAATAGCACTAATATTGTAGAAGTGTCCGTGATTGTCCCTGTTTTGTCATTGCCTTGTCCCTGTCACTGTTGAAATTAGTCCCCGAGTATCACAGTGGTCTGTACACATATGTACACCAACCGTCACATTTGTTGACGGGACTATTGCATACCTGTAGTGAATTCATAAGTGATGTCCAGAATAATATTCATCATAGATATGAATGAATGAAATAGTCAAATGTGAAGGAAAATACCAGTGGAAACACCCCCCCACCCTGTATTATGTAGTGGATCCACCCCCACCCTATATTATGTATTGCCGACCTAAGAATGTGGTAAGAGGTGCCCAAACCCCTGCGTCTGTAAACACAGGTAGAATGTTAAAATCAGGACCAACTCTGTCCATGGGCTACTTCTGACATTTGAACAAGTACAGGGCAGTTCCAGTCAACAGTCGGACAAGCCTAAACCCAGACCAGCACCTGAATACCCTAAAAATCAAACAAACGTATGTGCCAGGACTATAAGTGTTGGAGTTCTGAATATCCTTGGAGTGAGTAAACATGCAGCATGGGTCCAGAGCAGCAGGGAATGTCGCATGTGTAGTACTGCGGTTTTCCCAGCAGGAGAATGGATGCCTGCTGTGAAAGTGAAGCAGTGAGGTGTATGTGAGGGTAGCTATGAACCATGGGTATACATATAAATGAGGCAGAACACCAATAGTGTAGTGGTTAGAGCATCCGCCTAACGTAAAGGCATTCCCGGTTCAAGTACAACTATAGCACATATCATTTTTTTGTGTAATGAATACCTCTGTGCTGTAAAGCCATCATTTAAACATGTAAAGGTGAATGCGTGTTTCGCATGGAGCCGTTAACCGGATTCCATCAATCAAAGTGGTACTGTCATAAGGAATAAGGCACATGTAAGCACAAAGATGTGGCAGTAAACATATGTAACTCACAATAAGGAGATGCAAGTGCACCTGCTCGGGTGTAAGCAGCTCCCAGCATAGCAAATGTATATTGTTTTGTACAGATGTAACATATATATATATATATATATATATATATATATATATATATATATAGATAGATAGATATAGATATATATGTGTGTTTAGATAAATATCCACAGACATAAAATAAATCTGCAATTATATATATATATATATATATATATATATATATATATATATATATATAGATATAGATATATATATATATATATATATATATATATATATATATATATAAAATGAACGCCGAAAGACGAAAACATACATAAGGGTTGTGAAGGGAATCTAGAGCAACTAAGGTATCATAAAGTGCTTGCAGCATATGTCAGATAAAGCTGAACAACAGTGAGTAGAGCACCACCATTCACACCAGAGGCAGGGTTATACCAGTGGCCATAATATCGTTGAAGGGCTACGTCAACATTACACACAGACGGAATGTAGTTCATGTTGTGACCACCTACACTTGTAACCCACAAAATGTTCATAATCCATAAAACCAGGAAAGGCACGTATGTGCAAATATAAATAGAGGGAGACCCTGTGAATACATGAGGTGGTACAAAATGTGTGTAGGGCCCCAATGCTCTGGAGAGGGCAATGTGTAAAGGTGTGTCATGGTTACGATATCAGGTGGATAATGGCTGTTACGAGTGGAAACTCAACACGGGTGGGCTGGAGAAACTATGGCTATGCAATTATGGACAAAGGAGTGCCAGCGTTGGCTGCACCGGTTGCAATGGAGCGGCCCGTGTAGGTCAGCTAGTAGGTAGGTGCGATTCCCAGCTAGAGCGTCTTCTGCGTGGAGACATGCATGAATGGGCGTACCTTCGTTGAAGGTTGTGCATCAGGGCTGGCATCTCGGTACGTAAAACCTATCTACCAACCATTAGCGGACCAGAGTTCTGCTGTGGCGACCCCTAACTGGGAAAATCCGAAAGACACAACAACATGCAGACATCAATATGTTGGCGTACATTCTCTGTAACACATGCACTCCATTTATTAACATAAATAATATGAACGTGCACAGAAACAAATACAGTAGCAGGAATAATAGGCTGTGCAGATGAGTAATAGGTCAAATGACACTGTAACACATCACACTTATCAGCAGTACTCCAGACATGAAAAAAGTGCGACATCTGTCCACTGTATAACGTGCTGTATACTGATTACAAGTTAACTAGAGTGAAGTGTCGGTGTCATAATGACTAAGGCAATAGCATGCTGTTGAAGCAGAGATAAAACCCAATACGCATGTGTAAGTGGGTATGTCTAGGAAATGTATTGGTTAACGGACACACAGATGTGTATATATATATATATATATATATATATATATATATATATATATATATATATATATATATATACATGGATCTACCTGACTACATCGAAACATCAAAAGAGCGAAAACGACTTCACCGACACCACATAATCGACAGTTCACAAACACGACACCTCATACACTCGACACATCATAACAACAAACAAAACAAATCCCCTATCCAAAACCCACACACACAACACAAGCACACCAAAATCCTTACAAACCAACACTAACCCATACATACACAACTATCTACAACCCTAACCCAAACCCTTACCTAAGGTCCGTCACTATCGCACACTCACCTAACCCGCCCCTAACCCTAACTCACTTAACCCACCCCTAACCCAAAACTATCACTACTGCACCCTTACCTAACCCGCGCCCTAACCCTAACTCACTTATCCCACCCCTATCCCTACAGACCGCCAACATCACACACTTACCTTACTCGCACCCTAACGTCCGTCACTACCGCATACTTACATCCTTTCCCCATCTCAGTGTTCTCAGCGCCGGTGTCTTCCTCCGGTCTTCTGCCTTGTCGATCTTCTGGCGTCGGTGAAGTCGTTTTCGCTC
The DNA here is from genome assembly GCF_019279795.1 of Protopterus annectens. Lineage (NCBI taxonomy): Eukaryota > Metazoa > Chordata > Ceratodontiformes > Protopteridae > Protopterus > Protopterus annectens. Next base: position 675,625,322 of record NC_056739.1, on the reverse strand, counting down.
TTCTGAAGTTTCGACGTAGTCAGGTAGATCCATATATATATATATATATATATATATATATATATATATATATATATACACACACACACACAAAATATATATATGTATATATATATATATATATATATATATATATATATATATATATATATATTTATAGATATAGATATATTAGATATATATATATATATACACATACAACAGTTATTGATATATACACATATACACACAAAACAAATATATATGTCATTGTAGATATACACATGTACATAACTAGGTTACTTTATAGCAATTACGGGTAACATATATTCAGACTGGGCATATGTTACTGGGAGGTCCAATAAACAAACGTTTACCTCCCACACTGCCCAGCTAGGCCAGTCAGAGACACAGACAAGCAATAAAGATAAATACACTGCTGCTGTCCAAACCACCTGCAGGAAAGTACCAGTGGGAGAGATCTGCAAGGTCTACACTTTAAACATGGATAACGGGGTCCCTTGCGGGACACCAAAAATTCACTTTACACGTGAACCCGTGGTTATCGAAGTGAGCAGGATGTAGGTGTACATGGAACAGTAGGTTGTGCAAGTGTAATAAAATATGGGTTGACAAAACGTACGACATGTGTCCCGAGATGGGAAGAGTGGGCAATATGTAGGGTTGTTCTCATACCCCAGCTGTGCTCACAGTAAGTATATGTCATGAGTGCTGTAGAGGGGTGCCAGGTAGGTGAATCATGGGTATGCAATAATGGGCCTAAGTGTGCAGGTGCTGGTTGGCAGAGATGTAGTAGGCCCGCCCAGTGGAAGTAATTAATATTCCTATGTGGGCATAGCAGATGCCTACACCTCCCAAACCTGAAGAGCACATCTACCGGATAGTCTGTAAACCATCGGGGGAATACATAGAGACCAAATCAGTGCCGTGTACCTGATTAGCATGGACGTCCATAGTTATGCATCAGAATGTAACAAAGTCCAACTAAACACTTCCAGAACTAGTGATATTAGGTGAACAGGTGGCAGAATACAGGTAATGACAGATGACAACATGTATGAGTCATAAACAACATGTACCTCAACAAACGTGAATGAATACATATGCCCTGTGACTGTCAATGTATCTGGTTAATAGAACTAATCATCTAAATGTGTCCCTCAGGGTGTTATGCAGTGTCCCTGATGCAGTGTTCATCCTCCCCCATTGGTATGTGAGGTCTGCTAGTGACGGAAAGTGCATATTCCGCTGACCACCTTAGGTAGATGATAGCATAATAGATTTGGATTACCACCTGTTTGCCTTTGTGAGGGACACACCACTCTGGTCAGTTGTGTCCTGCAAAATGAATGTTATGGCACATGGCCTGTGATTTCGGGAAAGGAAGTCATATATTCTGTGTAGTGGTGTCATAAAATGATTTTGTTGTATCAGAAACAGCTACATGTTATAGGAAACAGTATTAGCAACTATAATGCTAAAAGAATAACCTTAACGTATGCAAACCAGCGAAGTAGTCAGTTTACTACTGGCTGTGGGTATGTGTTGCCTTGCCAAATGTGATAGCTCTACATATAGGTCCTATAGGGCTGCCACCACTCCTAATGGCCAAAGTGGGACCTGCTCTGTAGAAATGACAGACATACCAGGGCAGAACATACCTACAACCATGCATAGTACAGAAATATACATATTAGCACAAACCAAAGCTTAGTCTAGAAGCAGTCAAGTTGCTTATGCTACTTCACATAACATATTGACGTGTCATGTATACAATAACCATTACATGCAACTATTGCAGACATGTAGAATATAAGAATGTCCTCTAATCAGGACAGTTGCAATAGCTAGAGTATTGTCGCATGACACATATGCCTAATGAGGTACTGTCCCATGCAAAGTGGGAAAGGTGTTACTCCTAGAGTCTCCCGTCGTCCAATCTAAAAGGCAGAAAACCTACATTAGGTATGCAGTAGCATGGCCCGGCAGAGAGCTGCGTTTCCCAAATAACATTTATATGTCTGCATTGCAGAGTATCGGTTCCCATGTATCAGCCAGATGGGAGCAGATTGTATGAGGAACATGCATATAATATGATTATGTCACTGGACAGGTCGCCGAGTCCGTACAGTCGAACGCCTTCCGTCACATAATAGTTAGACATACCCGATACTGTAATCATGTAGTCTGATGTAATAGGCATCACAAGGGATCACACCCACCCAGCGTGAGTGACAAATGTTAGCACAAATGTCGGTGAGCGAGCGGGTGTTTTCGTGTTTGTCTACCAGTATGCCAGTAGTGCACTGTTTAAGAAATGTGGATTCTAAATGAGTATAAGGAGCTGTAACCAGAGGTCAGCAGTGCTTAACACCGTGCAAACCCACACACAACCACTCCCACCTGCTGGAATGTGCCTTACCCACTCCGTATCCAAAGGCGTTGTTCTGGCCGCAAACAAAAAACCGTCCTTTGCACGTGTTGGTAGCAATACCCTGCACACACAGCTCATGTGAATTACCAATACACCATGGCATATGTGCAGACAATAGACAGTGCTACACACATACTATACAGCACAGTCATCCAATAGTATAGCAATGTACTGGCAGATATGTCTGGACCACTGCTGTTTGCAGACCTGGCCGTCCTGTGTTTCAGTGTGTGAGCATGCCCACTATAACTGTTACGCAAGTTGTCGACTGACATTACCTTCATACCTTCATGTGTTTGAGCATGCCAAGTATGGTCAACTGGATCGCATGTGTCACATGTCCAGATAGTCAGTACTGTGGTGCCAACCCCTGCGTTGTACACTGACAGGTGGCATACTGTGTCTGCAGGGTAGCAAACAGTCATGTGGCATTTACAGTTGCTACATTTCTGCACAGCGTGGGGGGACATCCAACTGTATCCACAGTCCTACACAGCACTGGGGGTGGCGCACATGACTCTCATATGTGTACGTAGGAAGGGGGGCACAGCTGACAGTTGTACACATTTGCCACTACTGTACTAGTATGCCAGGTACTCCATTTCAGTGTGTGGACCTACCTAAATTGCTGGTTGGAGGCATACCAGTGTACGTCAGATCCTAGCTTTAATTACCAGCATAGTGGTGTCGGACGTCCTAGCCTTCACAACCTACATCCAACATGGCTGGCCTGCTGTGGTCTGTGTGTGTCTGTGGGGGTTGGGGTCATTCATTGGGTGCATCCAGAGGCCATTGTATAGCATTTGTCTGTATTGGTCTACACCTGTCCAGCTGTATGAGACTTGTGTGGGCTGTATGGACACACATGATGTTCAACCCATAACCTGCAGTGGGTTAGGACACCCTGTGTACTACTGGCTACTATTGTGACCCTGGTATGTGCTACAGATGTCATGGTGCCACTATAGATGTGTACTGTCTGCTGCCCTAACAGTCGGCCACCAAATCCCCTTGTATGCTCACATCCATACCATAGAAATGGGTAAATACACATTCTAATACAACTGCTAATTGTTAGGTTGATTGACTTACCTTGGGGGTGTTCCGGACCTAAGGATGGTGCTGGAGGGCTGCCTATGTCAGATGCACACAGTGTACTTCCTATACATGGCTGAGCACCGGTAGTGTCATGTTTGGCATCCATTGTACTGTCTGTGCAAGTCAGAGAGGGTGAAATCCCTGGATACCTACTGTGTCAGTGCATATGCCATGTGTTGCCTCTTTGCCAAGGGCAGGTCATACTGTGCACGGCCCTTTCGCCTACTGGGCCCAGCTCAGGTAGTTCCTCCTCCAAGTCACACTGTGCCTGTACAGGCCTTGGCGTTGGTGGGGGGCTGTGTGGCGCTGTTCCTGCTGCAACTGTTACCGCAGGATCAGATTATGTAGCATAGCACATACCATAACAATTTGGGTGCATGTAGCTGGAGAATACTGCAGGGCTCCACCGGATGTATCCAGACACCAGACCCATGACCTGAGCATCCAAAACACATGCTCAATTATATGTCTTGCCTGTGCATCTGCCTCATTATGGTGTGATCATTCAGGTGTGTGTGCATTGCTGATGGGTATCATCAGCCACGACTCCGGTGGTTACCCAGCATCCCCCACTACGAGACTGCAGAGGATGTCCATATTGGCAAAGGTGTGGTACAGCTGCGTCAGCTGCCATATATTGGAATCGTCATAGTTTCCAGGGCAGACAGCACACACATTCAGTGTAATGCTCTGGCCATCGCATATGGCCTAGCTGTTGGAGGGTATGCCCCTGCAGTTAATGTAGGCTCCACCCCGCTCACTGGGTGGTGCTTTGATGCATACATGCGTACAGGCTACAGCACCCAGTACCCAGGGTAGTCAGCCATGTGGTGGAAGAGACGCATATTGCTGGTCTACAAATCACGTGTGTTGAGGACATGTACGTGCTCACTAGCATGTGTTGACATGGCATTTGTGAACTGGTGCAATACTCTGGATGCAGATGCCTGTGAGATCCCCATGATATCCCCAGTTGTGCTTTGGAAGGTACCTGTGGCTAGTATAGCTATGCCAACAATATCCACTGTGATGGGTTTCCCTCGGCCTGTTTGATGTGTCAGGTGTGGCCGGCACAGCTCAACAAGCTGCTGTAGGAGGTCTCTGTCCACCCCATAGCGCTCCACTATCTCCAGCTCATGTAGCCCCTGGTAAGTTACCCTGGGTCTGTAAAGTCTTATGTCACCTCACTAAGGGTTGTTTGGCAGCATACAATCCTCACCACCCTCAGCCTCCTGCACATGTTGTTCTATGTTGCCTGCTGCAGCCCTTCTCATTTGGTTGGAATGTGTTGTGAAATGTCCCCGCATGTATACACCAGTGGTGTAGAGTGTGGAAGAAACCTGGGTGTATGGTGCTTGCTCACATTACCGTAGTGTTCTGGGGTGGGCTGGCCATGTAATCTGCTGATTGTGCTGAACATCACCTGTTTGTGCAGCCTGTTCAACTTGACTACTCCACTACTGCTGTTGTCCCTCCCAATTTCACTAGGCAGGTATAGACACACCCCTAGCTTAGGCGTGCTAAGGAAGGAGCAGTCCCGAGGCACAGGTCTCCAATGTACGTACAGTATGCCTGACCCCCCCTCCCATGCTTACACCTATATTCGAGCCCTGCACCCGGCTATCTACACACATACACTTCTGGGATCTGCATCACACCCTGGGGATAAACGGGATTCACTATTGTCAACCTCATCTGCATATTATAGTCTTCTAATGCATAGTTATATGACCCATACTGACCCTCCATATTAATAACCACTGCTTACTGTTGCTCAGATCCGTACACAACTGGTTAAAGGTGCCTTACTATCACCGTATTCGATGTCCCTTGGTCTTCCCAGCAACAAAATAACCGGTGTCTACATGAGAAGAACCCGGGACCCTGCACAACACAGACGATGTGCTTTACCACTGCGCTATGGCAGATATACATACATCTCAGGTGATCACGTACAGATCATCCAGCACAAACATTCAATAGTGCTAATGTCCACATACATATATGTATATATCTATGTCTATCTAACTATATCTACATATATTTTATATATATATATATATATATATATATATATATATATATATAGATATAGATATATATATATACACACATACATACAAACAAATGCTACTTAAAGAATACCTTAAAACTCACTGGCTCTGTCCCTGCTCTAACCCTGACTAAAACCTCCTTCCCCATGCTGCTCTCTCTATTCTCCTGATCTACTGCACTATGAGTCCTTGTGGTTATGAAAGTATATTAGTCAATAATTTTATTAATTGTTATCTCTTAAATGCTCACTAAATGTATTTTGTTTTAGTATATCCTACTATACTGCTTTGTTTCAAGTCTAACTGAACCTCAATTATAAACCATCTACTGTATTTCTGTCAACTATTACTGTATATAATATTGATTGTCTGTGCCTTTGCTTGGAGCTTTTCTCCCCGGGCCTCTACTGAAAATGGACATATATCCAGCTAGACTAGCCCGGTCAACAAATGTAAAATAAAATAAATAAAAAATACACATACATATACATATAAACACACATACGTAGATATTGCATTTATATCACAACAGCGGACCACATGACACCAAAGCATTAGACAAGAATGAAAAGGAAACCACATCTGCCACCTGCATTATGTAGTGGTGTTACTATCAAGGCAAGTGTGTTTTGTTGCGTCACATGGGTCAGACTGTAATAAGGGTAAGAGTAGGGCTGCTGACATTTACTCACCAGACCTATTGGCGAATGTATGTGTTGACAACCCAGTGTCTTGGGCGATTATGATATCTGTGGACACTATATAGGAAAGCAACAAAACACACTCAACACATCCTGAAGCAAGCCACCAACAGATACTAACACATAGGGTATGACTACCAAACACACACACCTGTCATGCCTTGGAATTGAGCACCTACCTGTCTATTCTTTCACACTACAGCATTACGCAGTAACAGAACGCGCTACTGTGATTACTGGATCACAGCACTCCCAGAGGCATATTTCTAGGTGGGTGACATCATCAGCAAAGGGAAAGACACCGATAGGGATTGTTTAGAGAGTGAGCTGTCTAAAAGCATGACTCTGTCCCCAGGCAGCTGGAAACACACACTCACACATGGGAGGGATGGGATTAGAACATAGACCTGTCTATCTTATCACACTACAGTATTACGCAGTTACAGAACACGCTCCCGAAATTACTGAATCACAGCACTCCCAGAGGCATATTTCTAAGTGGGTGACATCATCAGCAAGGGCAAAGATGCCGATAGGGATTGTATGGAGAGTGAACTGTCTAAAAGCATTACTCTGTCCCCAAGCAGCTGGAAACACACACACACGGCAGGGCTGGGATTAGAACATAGACCTGACTAAATTATCACACTGCAGCATTACACAGTTACAGAACGCGCTACCAAGATTACTGAATCACAGCACTCCCAGAGGCATACTTCTAGGTGGGTGACATCATCAGCAAAGGCAAAGACGCCGATAGGGATTGTACGGAGAGTGAGCTGTCAAAAAACATTACTCTGTCCCCAGGCAGCTGGAAACACAAACACGGTAGGGCTGGGATTAGACCATAGACATGACTACCTTAACACACTACAGCATTACGCAGTTACAGAATGTGCTACCAAGATTACTGGATCACAGCATTCCCAGAGGCATACTTCTAGGTGGGTGGCATCATCAGCAAAGGCAAAGACGCCGATAGGGATTGTACGGAGAGTGATCTGTCTAAAAACATTACTCTGTGCCCAGGCAGCTGGAAACACAAACACACACACACACACGGCAGGGCTGGGATGAGAACATAGATCTGACTACCTTATCACACTACAGCATTACACAGTTACAGAACAAGCTACCGAGATTACTGGATCACAGCACTCCCAGAGGCATACTTCTAGGTGGGTGACATCATCAGCAAAGGCAAAGACGCCGATAGGGATTGTACAGAGTGTGAGCTGTCTAAAAGCATTACTCTGTCCCCAAGCAGCTGGAAATACAAACACACACACACACACACACACACACACACACACACACACACACACACACACACACACACGGGAGGGCTGGGATTAGAACATAGACCTGACTACCTTATCACACTACATCATTATGCAGTTACAGAACGCGTTACCGAGATTACTGGATCACAGCACTCCCAGAGGCATACATCTAGGTGGGTGACATTATCAGCAAAGGCAAAGATGCCGATAGGGATTGTATGGAGTGTGATCATTCTAAAAGCATATTAGTGTCCCAAGGCAGATGTAGATGAACACACGGCAGTGGTGTGAGCAGGACAACTGGCTATCTACGGAGCACTATTATAACACTACATAGATACGAGATGCGCCACAGACAGTACACCTTTCAAGACAGTCAATATGACCTTCTAGGAATGCAGACATCGACATGGATGCTGGCAGTTATGGTGTACATTCCTGTGAACCAGTGTGTTAAATGTAGGAATCCATCCTGATGTGGGGTATGGCCATCTGTTGCTTGGATGACCACTATCGCTATACAGGATAACAATGGTCATGCCCATACACAGAGGCACACAAGCAACACAAGGTGTCACTGGGCATGCTCACACACTTAGTAGCACACGTCAGTCTGGAATGCACTATGTGTCCATCTACACAATGGCATACTGGGCATGCTCACACACTTAGTAGCGAAGGGCTGACGTGTATGCACACAGATTCTAAACAGGGAAGGGCACAGTGTGTCGATAGTCATCATTGTTAGCATGAACGCTGTATGACATATGTCTGACACTGGTCTTATACACAACGTCTGCTGCTGTCCATCATCTTAGCTGTACCAATCACCTTAGCTGTACCAATCTAAGCCTGGCACACTAATACCACCCGTGGTGTTGTCCTGGCAGGAGTGGGTACTTCGCACATGTAGTACCATACATAGACGAAGAACCTGAGACCAGGTAAACACCCTGACACCTACAGGACAACTGCATTGTATGTGTATGCTAAATAGTGCTAGATAGTAGCGTATGTAATCATAGCTGCCAATCTAGATCCAACAATGGAGAATACTGACATCTGTGCAGTGAGGAACACCTGGCATAAGGCTTAGTTGTGCACAATAGAACTACCACTGTATACCTCATATACAGACATGTGGGCCATAAGACCGTTACGGACCGCTCCAGGTGTTAGTGTCCCCACGTATATGAAGGCCACTCACATGTACTGACCAGTACACTCTCAAAAGCCATCACATATGTGTCAGGTGCAGATCACAGTGGTAAATGCCGCACTGTAGTATGTAGCCCTCACACATCACCGTGTCCTTGGACCAGCAACACACATCCATACATTAGTACAACACCATGTTACTCATGACCAGTGGACTGTATCTAGCTCTACAGCAACTGTGCAGACTACCCATATACTGACAGGGTTCCATCTTGTGTTATGCAATGCACTGATACCACTATTCATAACCAGGATGGCTGTACACATAACAGGGGCCCTGGGTCTTAAACAGCTGTAACAGATAACTGTTGCTGTATACCAGGCTACACACCCATGTCTGGATGTGACATACATGTAACCGCCATGGATATGTACATGCCCCACACACACACAACACATATGTACATAGCATAGCTAATGCTGTCCTCCGTGCAGACACGTGGCTACAGCGATTACACGCATGCACATGGAAGGTGGGTCCATGGCTGTTGAATGCTAACAGTACATAAGGTAGCAATGTTGGCTCAGTTAACATTCCCTCTGTACTGGTTACCCATGACAACTATCATATCATACAACAGTCCATGTGTCATATATGTCACATATGTTCACCAATTGCAATGCATACAAACATGGCTACATGACAGGAATGTAGGACCTATACACATGTACATGTAGTGGTGTGCATTCAGCTACCATGCATGAGCAGTAGCTGATGTTTGCAGTCCATCTGTGTCCTACTACAACATGCAGTTGCAATGCAGTCCCATCATTGGCACCTGTATATGGTGAACTACTGACAGTACAGTAAGATGTACATCAGGTATGGATGGATGTGTGTACATAAAGTGATGGGCCACCTTTGCAGATGGATGTTTGCTGAAGACAGCTCACAGGTGTGTCACAAGCCGTCCTACCATAACATGTGCAAACAGTAAGCTATGTTTCAGGTAATTGAAGATGAGGATATACAACCTACACAGCGGTCAGTGTGTCACTGACTGTAAATCAGTTGACATCTGTAACACTTAAGTCCTCATGTGAGCATATAGCAGCACAATTGCCGAAGGTAGCGTCGGTACACATTGTAATGCGGGCAATACTGCTGCATGTCTGTCAGACCTATCAGAAGATAGCAGGTGTTTGATTCACAGTACTGCCATGTGTGTTTGCTTGTGTGACCATATATGCCATGTATGGTGGGGAATACATCCCAATTGTTACACAACCCTTTACACTGTTGTAGAGATCTGTACATACTGCAGTGTAGAAAGCAAGACATAGGCAGGGGTGGTGTGTGTGTGTATCACGCACATGTTAGCTATCTGTATGTGCATGACATGTGTGGACTCCACTGTGTGTATGTGTATGTATGTATGGCTGTCTGGTGCATGGAGTGAGGATGTATGCTACCATTGAGAACAGATAGGGCCCCTAACACCTCAAGGTGATGCAATCTACTGCCCTGTTGATGCTGTCAGTCTTAGGCATTACTGACTACCTGTACATGTTCATTCTCTGTGTCGCGTGATGTGGGTGCACAGTACTGTAATGGTGATTACCACATAGACAGGGGTCCTCACCTCAACACTATCAAGTGTGTGTTACAGTGTCATTGACCCCGTGAGTGTGGGTGTGTTATTGTGTGTCTGTGTATGTCTGTGTGTGTTCACATCCTGTATTGTGACAATGTTTTACTGCTACACAGTGAGTCCTCATGCTATCAACTGGCTCCTACCCTTGACATCAGCTAGACCGCTGTGTAAATCCCCCACACCATGTAGCTGTACCTGTGATGGCACCTTTTATGGATTTCACGTCTCTAGCCACTGTAGCCTAGTACACAGCTCACATACTCCTGGATCAGTAGGTGTGTAGAGATCTATGGAATGTCAACCTTTCTAACATTGAGGTTGAGGCTACGGATAGCATGCTGGTATTGCCAACCATGCCTGTGAGTACTCCACATTTACACGTGAAACTGCAAACACTGGTACGTAATGGCACATGCAATTAGACCTTAAGGAGGGATGCAGGGCATCATTACCAACATGCTGTTACTGTTGTTACCGAGACACATACTGTGAACATAAAACAATGCATTCTAACTGCAAACACTGTTACGTAATGGCACATGTAATCAGACCTTAAAGAGGGACGCAGGGCATCATTACCAACATGGTGTTACTGTTGTTACCAAGACACATACTGTGAACATAAAACAATGCATTCTAATCCTGTACTACATGGTATGTCTGCTGGGTGCCAACAGTACACAACAATTGTAATAGACACCTATCGCACTATTCTGTTCACCCTATGCATCAGACCATATGAGCATGTCCCTGCACCGATGGTGTGGATGACAGGGATGCAGCACAGGCATCATCATATGCACAGGGTGATAATGTTTGCCAGGGGCTTAGGCTGCACCAGTGGATGACATCATGTGTGTGGGTTAGGGCCTGTGATCTACTTGGACATGTGTGGTTATTATGCATGTGGGTGTTGGTGCCCTACTGATGTTAATGGTGTGAGCGTATATGTGTGCACACAGTTCTGCCATGTATCTGGCGTACACAGGGGTATTATTGACAGCTCCAGATTGTACAGACCAGGATGTACAGCTCACTGTGTCCGGCCACGTGACCTGTGCTGGCCAGGGGTTGCACAGGCACTACCAGACAGAGGTACAGATTGGGTACTGTCCAATGACATATGTCCACTCGAACCGTGTCCCCGCTGGGACCGTCCAGGGCCACGTCCATGTGGCCTGCTGTGTCCTGGTGTGGACAGCGCAGCACCAGTTGCACTGCTGCTGCTGCCGGCACTATGGGAGCGGGCATGTGAGGTAGTACGTTCACGTAGACCTGCAACAGGTCGTGTAGCTGGCCTACATCCACGTAGCCTACGCCTCACTCCTAACAGATGTTCCAGCACAGACAGCTCACATTCACAGATCGCCATGCCATGGTCAAGGATTCCAACATATCTATCCCAATCGCCTGTCCAAAATGTCAGCAATCTGCTGTTGAGCATTTGCCAATGCCTGGATGTTTTCTTTTAAAGAATGGATAGCAGCTCTCTGAATCCTCTGCCCTTCTCTTTTCTGCTGTTCAGCACATACCTGTGCCGCCATTACAGTCTGAAACATGTGTCTGGTGACACCAGCTGCTGAGCTCTGTCGTGCAGGTGCATGTCGGCCAGAGGTCCTCCTATGAGCAGCACTGGTCATATGCCTGTGTGGCATATCTGCAGTCAATTCACTGACACCATGGTGTGAAGTCACACCTTCTTTAGCCACCACACGCTCCTGTTCCAAGCTAACACACGGTAACTGTCCTTCCTCTATGGCCACTGGTGATAGGGTATGTGTTGGCATGAGAACTGTGTGCGGGGAAGAGGGGGATATAGGTGGGATGGCAACCAAAGGCACAGATTCAGCCCCTGACAACCCTGCCTGTACCTCAAGCATATGTTCATCACTGCTAGAGTCTGTGGGGACACCAACATCAGATGGACCGCAGGAGGGTAACGCACCTACATCACCTGTGAAGGCAAACAAAGACTCTATATTACAATAGAGACACACACAGACACACACACAGACAACCATGCACACACACCGACACACACATGCAGACAACCATGCACACACACAGACAACCATGCACCACAGACAACCATGCATGAATTATGACAGAAGGCATGCAGCATGCATGTGATACAGCAGACGGCATGCAGCTCAGACATTAATAGTGTTAGTTACATTACATCCCTGGGTTGCACACAACAGCAAGCATGTGTCATAGCAGAAGCCATGCATTTCACACAATCATGGTAGTAAGCATGCACCCCGTGATACACCATGTGGACCAGCACAGGTTAACAGTACACATGGCTGATGTGAGGCATATGTCCTTGACATTAACATGTAGTATGACATGTAATCTGCTGATGTGTGCAGTTGCATGCATACATGTTTGACACAATGATGTCCTGACACATTTACAGTGGTGGAATGGTGTCACATTGCAGTGTTGTTTGTATGCCCTACAGATAGAATGCACTTTTAGCAGATGTGTATGACCATTGAGGGTGGTATGAGGTGTCTATATTGCCATACAGTGTGAAGTACAGATGCAGTACCATTGCATGGAATCATGAGGCATCTCTATTGCTATACAGTGTGGAATACACATACAGTGCATAGCCATGACTGCGTGCATACACAATACATACATACTGTGGATTATGACCCACATCGCTGAGGTGTATACACACTAAACCGTGCTGTGTCATGTGTGACAGGTCACCGGAAGACATACCAATGACACCCCTGTACAACTGCTAACATTTCTTTAATTGCCTGGCAACCATGTCCTCACATGGCAGACTGATCAATACACCATGTCCCACATGACATTTATGTACCACACACATGAGTTGCATGGCTGACAGTGATGTCCAACAGTAGCAAGGGAAATGTACGGTATCTCTGGCCTGATGTGGTGTCTGTGTATGTATGTGGAAGCTGTACAGGTGACTACTTTCATGCTGTGACACAGTCATGATGTGTAACACATCATATGTGGTCGGATTAAGTGACACCTCCATAAGCTGTGCACAGGCTGTTAGGATGTCCAGTGTTCCACATCTACTATATAACCATTCAACAAAGGCTATAGTTGGACCATGTGTAGACACTGCAACAGGATGTACACACATACACATCACATCTACTGTATGTTACTACATGTCTCTGGCCATCCTCCATGGCCATGTGTGAACATGTGTTGGCCAGATGTGTGTGATGGCCATCTATGTCACATGTCTGTGTTGTCCCATATGACATACACCCATAGATGTCAGATACTCCAGTGTCCACAGGGTTATACAGACAAAGGGTTGTATGTTTGGTATATGGGGTATGTTTTATGGGATAGTGTGACAATGTTGCAGTTGGACCACTACATTTCTGGGATATGTCAGATGGCACATCACAATGTCTGCACTGATTGCAGGGGCACATTCCACAATGGTGAATCATGTCGGCTGCCCATATCCCAGCTCACTGTGTAGTACTGTTTGCATACCCCACATGTGTTGTTCTGATGTATAGTACATATTCCTACATTGAACAACGCCTCCACCGTTGTATGCACAGCTGTCCACACATCTAGCAATGACAGTTACTGTGGTTTCATGTTGGTGTTTCATTTGATTTGTATATATTGCACATGGGTAGCCAGTGTGATTGATGAAAGCTGCGACCTGTATATCGTGACTGGACCATTCAGTATGTGTACATGTATTAACTGGCCACATGGCAAATAGATCTGTGCATTCACATGCCTGATACTGATAACTGTCTCACCTGCAACGGACTGCTGTCTCTGCAGCATGCCAGAAGTACCTGTATAGGGGTGACAGCAGTTTGATCATTATCCATGACTGTATGACAGCTACAGGGTGTACTTTGCATGTTAACACATTCACCAGTAAAATAGCATATAGTATGGAGTATGCACATGTGTGCATACACAGGGTAGCATACTATAGTATGCGGCATGTATGTAAACATACCTTGCATATGATGTTAAATTACATAGTGTACAGTGACACATGTGACTAAATGGGATATAATATTTATATGTGCAGTAGTGACTTACCAGGCAACTCCAGGCTCTGTGGTTGGGAGACTCCCACCTCCACGATGGCAGCTAGAGTTTGTGGATGCTGTTCTAATGGGGTCCCCAGGCTGGCCAGTAGCTCCTCGGTAGGTGTGAGTGGGGGCTGGGTTGGTGGCCCACCACCTGTTCTACCTTGTTCCCTGGTGATTGCATTGGCATGCTGTTTTCATGTCGGATCAGGTCTGTGCAGTGTCTGCACACCTGCTTGTTGGTGCGGTTATGGCCACCCACATCATTAACCCTCCTGTGAAGTTCCTGCCACAGGTCATCTTGCTGCTGGCCATGCTGTGGCACATGGCTGAACAATACCTTACCATGGAGGTATGGTATGAGGGCAAATCGTCATGACACTGACACAACTGACATGTTTGTTTCACACACATGTAACACCCGATGGGGACTGGATGTTATCACCATATACGTGTGTCACCTCATTACATTGCTCATACTCCATGTGAATGCTGTCTTGATGTAGGCATGTCTGTTTGCCTGTACTGGTGTTCTTACCTATCAGCACATGCCTGGATGTGTGCACATTAATGCTGTTGACCTTGATGCTGTGTATATGTCACATATCATCACATACACTGCCTTCATGGACATGGGCAGTGAAAATGCAGACATGTGCATATTAACCTTTACATACATGTGTTTTGCCATATACATCTACATGGCACTGTACAGCAGTTCAACATCCTGCCATGTATCGCTTGTGTTGTACATGTGATACACATGGGACAATGGCTAGCCAGATGATATTCGCAGGGATGGTTATCAACTATAGCATGTACGGCCAAGATCATGTAGTAGTGTGTATGCCCTGGGCCATGTATGGGCATAGGATGTAAGGTTTTCTAGCTGTATCCGACAGCCATGTTCCCGCCAACAGGTGAATCAGTGCCACATTACTGATCCAGACAGTCACTGATACATCTACCATGCAGTCATCGCACCATGTATGACAGAGATGACATGTGCAGCTTTGCTGGACATGGTTGCATGGCATGGCAGGAGTATGCCACATGTATGTCACATGTATGGCACAGGGATCTGTCCAGCATGTGAAGACCCTTGTACTAGGAAGGTGGCTGTCCATGACGTATGTCTTTCACATCAGGATATGTACGTGTAGCATGTCCAACATCACAGTGTTGCACATGTCTTTATGCAGGGTAGGCAGCATGCTGCATAGTGGAGATGAGGACTGTGAAGGCTGGTGTCACCCATCCAAGCATGGCCAATACACCTTAAAGGTGATATGTGATCCAATATTGGTCACTTGAGTGCTGAGTATGGCTGTCCAATGACCTCCATGCTCATGGATGTCACCCTGTCATGACTTGGGTTGCCTCTTATGACTACCTAATAGGCCTGGTGATGTCACTAGCTCAGGTAGGTAAACTGCACAGCACCATCCCTTACACACAGTGTCCATAATGTTGACCACTGCCTAGGTGGTAGTTAATGTGTACAGGGTTATTAACATAGCGGTGACAATGCAATAAGCAGCTGTCAGAGTGTGCACATATGTCACGCACCTCACCCACAAAGCCCATGCTGTATGTTGTCCACAACACTGAGTCAGCTATTGCTCCTAGGTCATGGCCATTCACATTCTCACATATGAAGACGCCTCCCATTTGTCTGTGTGATATGGGCTACAATGACAGGGGAGTACAAAACATTAACCCTGTTTTACTGTAGCTGCCACTGGTGTGATATGCACATGTCACTCAGACACCTTTTGTAGTGTTGCTTCTGTGAACAGGCCACTGGTAGAACACTCCTGTGACATACGAAGGTACGTGTAGTATACTGAATGTAGGTGGAACACAGTATGGGTGATGATGTCCTATGACCTGTCACAGATATGCTATGCAGTGTGAATTCATCGGGACTGTCATCTACATCTGTACTGCTAACAACATCTACGTTGATTAAGGTTCATAGACTTTCAGACCATACTCAGCAGGGTAATAGTGCTGTGCCTCCCATTATGAGTGGTGTCTCCACTTTGTGGGTTGTGCTAACTGTTAGTGTGATCCATTCAGTATTTTCACAGACTGCCATGAACCTATGTTTTACATGGCAGTGTATGTGTAGAGCAAACTGTTTTGCCATATGTGTATTATACAACCAGGGATTTGAACAGGTCATATGCAGCCTGAGTGCACCTTGTACCATCATAGTTATGGTTACAGGGGCTCTGTAGTGTTCATGGATATGTGATTGAGTACCTGTTGGGGGAGCAGTGAGTTTATATTATCCAACACCCTATCTGTATTGCTTATTCATGCTCAGCACTTATTCAGAACATGTACACACTTCATGAGCTACTAATTACTATAGCACTCAATCCTACTCATTTCCTACAGGTTAACACTGTTTGTCCTTACATTTCCAGCATGCTCACAGTACAACAGCTGTTGTACACACTTACCGCACATATCTTGTGAGAAATGGTTGAATATACAGGCATGTCCGAATGTCACTTACCAGTGGTATTGCCTGTCTATATGATGAATGTGGGCAACATGAGGCAATATAGCAATCGCCTCATGTACACAGTCAATGCTCACCTCCTAACATACGACACTACAGCCTGTGGGAGATGCACATGACTTAACCTGACAATCATGTGGGGCTGTTAAACATTTGCAGCACACCCCACTCATCACATAGTCTCAGTGGATCTCCACCACCACAGGCCACACATAGAAAGAGTACAACATTTGTGAAGCCTCTCCATACTCCTCTATGTAGGCAACAGAGGCAGCCCCCATCAATAAACACAACACCAATGACTTATAGCCCACAGACTCACGTGTGCCCGTCAATTACAGCCAATAGGGTGTTATAACATACCCAACACACTAGTCATAGGTGACTCTGTAGGCGGTTACACTGATATCCCACTCAGCAGGCCACACAAGGCAATAGTCACTGTCATCTGGCTGTCGGGTAACAGGATCCTCAACATAACCTATGCACACAGGTCACTCCTTAACAGGTACAATATGACTGTCATTCTCCACGTTAGTGTGAATGCCCTGAGATGTAACTTCCTGGACTCCATGTACAGGGACATGCAATAGCTCTCCGATCCTGTAGCCCAGGCAGGTATCGCCCAAGCCCTGAGAAGCATTCTGCATTAGCCCAGACTGATGACACAGTACAACAACAGCATTATTCACTTCAACAGTTGCCTCTGCTTCTGGTGTCATTCCAAAGCTATCCAGTATCTGTCTGCTTTGAATGACATGGTCAACAAACCACAATGCTTTGGCACAGATGGCCTGCACCTGTCAGCCGTGGGATTACGGATAACATCTAGGCCTCTTGATGCTCCTATACTGCCTGTTTTAGACATATTTCAAATAATATATTCATCACCAGAACAGGTACAGGCAAGCAAAGCCTGAGGGTAATGTTACTCAATGCTTGACATCTTTATCTCAAACGTACTCATCCGAGGCACTCCTTATAATGGACCACTTCGATGTCTCTGCAGTGACTGTGACCTGCCTCTAGGCTCCAGAGAGCACCCCTGCACTGATAGGCTATTACGCAGACCACACCTTTCAGTCATGTAACCAGGACCGGAACACCCACGGCGGAGGTGTGTCCATATTTCACAGGGATGTACACACCCCCATGCTGGTTGCTTAGCACGATGCATCAGAGGCAATCCAAGTGCAACTAACTGTGGCCAGAACTGCTATACAAATTGTAGCTTGCTACGGATTCCACACCATACCCCACAATTAACGGCCCTCATTTCTTGGTGTACTGGAAAGTAGGTTTCAAACAGGAACTATTGATCTGACACTGACACTACCCCACATCTAACTGTGATACCTACTCATGTACCAACACATTAGGCCAACACTTTCGTGGATTAATAAACTCCAATTGGCTGGATCAACCTATACACACCACCACCAAGGCCAGCAATATCCTAGACCTGGACATTACCAACATGTGTGACTGGTGTTACAAACCTGGGGATATCCCCTCGTTGGTCAGTTCCGATCGTATGCTAATCACCCTTGTTATCCACATCCCGGCACCACACCTTTCACGGAAAACAGAGTACAATATTTCTACAAAGCCAACTTCACACTTTGTATGATAGCAGACGTAAACGACATGACACCCATGCAGATGGACAATATCGTTGCAAACGCAAACATTCACAACTGCACTTCACGACTGCATGGATCATGCTATCCCAAATAGAGCCATGACGGTACCCACCACATAACGGACACCACTCTGGGGGTCCACTGCCATGGACATAATGCACGACAGAAGGTGACTGTTGCAAAGTAGGGTACACTCCCATGGGTGGGGTAGCTCCCTGGTCAGCCTCATTAGGATTCTGGGATCCCTTCTTACATCCTCCAAAGCTAGCTATGTAAACATTACTGTGACACATTCCAAGGACTACCACTAAGCATTACGGAGGTATGTCACTACTCTTGATGGCAATACCCACATCTGCTGTGACATACAACGGTTAGGCAGAAACATTACAGAGTCGACTGATATTGGCAACATCCTGGCAGCTAACTTTACACCCCTCTCACACCCTAAAGGGACCAAATCTATACAGGATCAATGCGGAGTCCCTGCAGTCACAACTATGCAGTTCAAACCTGCTCTCTCTAAAGCCTACAACACACACTCCATGTGACCATCCAACATCCCAGGCTGCGATTTACACAAACCTCAGAACAACATGGCTCCCCACTTGGGCACCAGATTCATTAATAGCCTTTTATCAGGCATTGTGGACCCTGAATGGCGCACAGCAACAGTTATCACACTCCACAAAGGTGGCGCCACAATGGACCAGAGGAACTATTGCCCTATACGCCTGACTAGACTGTTCTGAAAGGCTATGGAGAACATCATCATGGAAGTCATTCACAGAGACATTGTTGGCCTCCAAACCTTTGATATCACCCAGGTTGGATTTGTTAGGGCCACACCATGGCTCCTACATCTGGTGCAGTCCTTTGAGACAGTTACCAAGGTAGTAGATGATGGTAAGGAGGTTCACACAGCCTACCTTGTCCTCTCATTGGCTTTCAACACCGTTCACCATTCTGGTATTGTCAATATACACATCCACCTGCACAATGACCCATACGTCTTGAGATGTTATGCAAAGTGACTCACGGACAGGACACATGCGGTGAGTGTAGCATACTGCAATTCCTACTGTACATCAGTTACAATTGGCATACCCCAGTCCTCGGTCATAGGGCCCCTCATGTTCGTTATATGCTTCCCTGAAGTACAGTCTAGCACAGAAAGACTTTCCCTGCATAGGTTTCCAGACGACTGCAAACTAGGGGCCATGACTGTTTCACCAGCTAATACACACACCCTACATAAGGGTATCACTGTGACGGATACCTGGTGTCAGTAACATGGCCTCAAGCAGCATGCCACAAGGTGCATAGACATCCCCTTTGGATTACAACAATCACCCAGTGACTTTCACATAGGTGGTAGTCCCCTACATACATACGACATTATAAGGGATCTTAGTACACACGTAGATAGCACCCACTACTTTGATAACCTTATTGCCAAGGGGGCATGAATATCCTTCTACATGGCCACCCTAATCTGTAATAGGTGTGTAGCTGGGACAAAGGCTGCCATTGTACCTCTATACTCCTGACTTATGAAACACGTTCAAGGGTACAACACCCCATTTGGGGTGTACCTTATGGAACAGCAACGGCTTTAAATACCACAACATTAACACACCAACAGTATTACTCACCTCTGAAGGATGACGTATGCAGCTCAACTACTGAAACCCCAACTGTAGTCATTTGCATACTGCATACTCAGAGGTGACCTCTGCTGAACATGTCCACAACAATATTGATGGATATGATCCACATAAGCAACATAAGCGAAAGCCACTGAGAGCAACATGCTCTGGGATATGTACCCAAATGCAATGATGAGTAGCACGTGCTGGAGGGATACATTCCTGAAACGGACACTCACCATGCTTTGGAATATGATTCCTATGTACATCAGGCAGGGACCCTCACTAGCACTCTTCATGAGACACCTCGATGGGTGGATGGGGAAGAGATATACATGCCAGGGATCACTGCAGTGGCTGTACTGTACACAGGTGCAGGAAACAAATGGCTGTGCTGTTCACAGGCACAGGACACTAACCTAGGGAGGTGGCAACAGTGAAAACACTGTATTTGGGCTTACAAATGGACTTGGCCAGACAGCACAGTACCTAACTATGAACCTATGAAGCTATTACATGTCCTTTGTGCATGGATAATTGAGTAGCTCTTCCATTTCAATTGGCTATCATGCTGTTACACTGTCTGGTGACTACAAGACATATCTATCCTGTTATTGTGTATTGTACATTCCAATACACATACCTTATGTTTGCATACTATAACAGTAATGCTATGTAAAATATTTGACATATCTACCTACAATACTGTACTTTTCACATTTTTGAAACCATATCCCATAATGCAAAGCATAATTGCACAGCAGGACCACCTTAGGCATGTTATTCTCGTTATATGCCCATACATATGCCTACTGTTACAGTATATCAACATATACTATCCCCTGTTATAGCACGTACTTGTTGGACAAACCCTACCACCGACAGCAGCTGGAGTGGAATTGTTATGTTTAAAGCCCTTATGTAGCATCCCTTGTGGTGTATGAGCTGTTTACCTTGTGGCCCACAGCAGTACACACAATTTCTACAGGCGTTACTATGCTCAACAAGACATCACTACATAATACCTTTTCCCATTGTATGCATTGCGTACACTTTCATTAATACAGAACAGGCACTACATACACTAACATACTGAGTGTTCTGCATACCTTCTTAGTGGTCCGAGTTTACAATAATATCTGTGTTACTCCTTTCCTCCTTAAACGGTTCTATGGTATGAGCATACGGTTTGAATGTATGGCAAGCCATTGTTTTATACGTGGATACCTGTAACATGTGGTATTCTGCCACCAATTGGTGTTCTGGAGTAAATTATTACATGCACATCAGCTGTGCAGCTACTCCATTGGCCAATTACACGGCAACAGTGGGGTATAATTGAGTACTCCACTTGGGCGTTGTCCTTTTGCCCTACCTTCGAGGGAGACAGTCTGGATGTATTTTATTGTGATGAACTGCAACTGTTATATGGAGAGACACAGATACTTTGAATTCATGCCCCCCGTGGATTGTGTGTGACGGCTAGAGTATATAGTTCTACATGTGAGTGTAGCTGTTATCTCAACCATCTGATAAGAGACTATTGCAAACAAAACCTGTAACATTGGCGTCTGTTCCATTGTACAACAGCAATGATTTCACATGGTGCCATTACAAGTGTGTCTCTCACAAGGTATGTTAACACTTCTGCAGATGTCATTGAGTGAGTGGATGTTTGTGATGTTATTACAGTCTGTATTGCAATTGTTTTGGGTGTGGAGGAGATGTAGGCGGGTGTACATAGCGGATAAAGGTTTGTGGGGACTGCATTTATACATATTCCATATGTGTGTGGGGGCCCCTTCCCTAATTGAAGACCTGTCATTTAGTAGACTAATACTATGGTTATTGCAGGCTTATTCATTAAGCCATTGTTAATTAGTTCCTATATAGCATGCAGGTGATGTTGATCCTTAAATCCCTCCGAAATACATCAATATGTAATGAAATCTTGCTACACGAAAGCTGTCTTGTGTATTTCTGTCACAGATAATTTTACTCATTGCAGTTATGTTGGTGACTCAAACTATTTGGCTTGGGTTGCCACCTTTTCAAATGGCCATAGTGGGACATTTGCAGGACACACATTGAGGTTTAGAGGTCGACACATACCCACTGTCAGTACAAAGGATAGAACTTACTTTTGCCCTAAATAAAACCTTATTATTGTAGCACTTTAGTTGCTTATTATGTTTCTTGTACGATTTACGTATTTTAGAGACAGAAATATATATTTAATGCAACTATTATATAATATATGGGACATCATTATGTCCTACAATCTCGGTACATTTGCCCTTTTTAATATTTGTTTTCAGGACACAAGTGCCCAAAGAGGGACTGTCCCTCTCAAAGTGGGACAGGTGGTAACCGTATGCCTAAGGCCAGCTATGACCACACCTACTGTAATAATCTACCTCCGAGTTAGCACGAACAGACACATGATGCAAACACACACACACACATTACAGTCCCAAGGAAACACACACCGCACTCTCAACATGCACTTACACACACTACAGCAATCGGAACCACACTTCAACACAGTACCTACCTGGACCGCAGCACCAGCAGCAATAACTAAATGTCCCTTAACATTGTGATAATATTACTCGTGGTTATAGTGTTCCAGTACTGTGGTCTTTCAGTCTTTAAGCCTCGTGATTACGCGTGTTGGTATGTAAAGCATTCGGTAGTTGGCAATATCCTATTTATTTGTACCTCCATGGTTGTGTACAAGTTGTTAACGCAGATATATGTATATCCATATATATCAACATACATCTCTCTATCACCCTTTCCATCCCTTTTACACACACACACACATATATATATATATATATATATATATATATATATATATATATATATATATATATATATATATAGACAGGGGAGAGGGAGAGAGAGTGTACACACCTTTCGTTGGGTACATGGCGGTGTATACTGTTTGCTGAACTCCGCCCTTTTGTGTTTTTAGGCACTGTTAGTACAAGGGTGAATAATGCTGGTTTCACCTGTTCTGTACATCTTTCATCGTGATCTGCATGGAATTCTGCAAAGCTTAGACCTGTTTTGTGCATATCCATGTAGTCATGTTTAAACGTCGCTTACCATCACTTGCCGCCACATAAACCCGCTAATATGTGCTTAAACGTGCTCTAATGACCTGCATCCACCATCCATTATTCGTGCCATCGGGATTTTGTAACGGACCTTGCAGGACGTGGAACCGGGTACATACACAACACAGTCAGCGGCTTTACCACTTGGCCATCTGGGATTTGTACAGGTGTTAATGGTGTTTTGTATGTGGACTGTACTATGGCTGTTCCTCCATACTGCAGTCAAATGTGTAACTCAGTTAGTTTACATATGGATGATACCAATTAATGGTATGTCCAAGTGATGCTTAATGGATGTGCTCCAGCATTGGGAATCTGTGTCAGAGTGAGCCACACACTGTAATGTGCTACACCTTGACACAACCATAACTGGAGAATGATTGGGTGGCAGATATCTATCCTGGGTACTCTCCATGCTTTGGCACTACATCCCTAATTACTTTATATAGAGGCCCTCATTAACACACCGGGGAATCCATGCAGAGTAGGTGGGGAACAGCGGTTACACACATGGATCCCGCAATTGGCTCTGCTCCACAGAGGGACAGTTGGTTAATCGATGGGGTGGTGATAGCAGACACATTTTGCCTAGGCTGCTGACTGGCCTCTGACAATTGGGCATGTACCTACCGATGTACCTAGGAACCTATACATACAGTATCAACATATGCTGTTAGCTTCGTTTACTTTTCAGGTGTTGACTTTCCTTGTTCCAGTAGCTGTTGTGTGTGCAATAGTTGAGGGCTGCCTATGTAGGATTCACACAGTAGGCCACCTATACATTACAATTTGCAGGTGGTCGTGTGTGTGCCATCCGTTTTACTGTGTGTGCAGGTGGAGAAGTGTGTCAGTCCATAGGGGCCTACACTGTCAGTGTATGTGCTATACGTTCCCTCTTTGCCAAGGCGTGGGCATATTGGGCATGCCTCCATCTGCCTACTGGGGCTGGCACAGGTTGTTCATGGTCTGAATCCCTCTGTGCCTGTGATGGCCTTGGCAATTGTGGTGGTCTGTGAGGGCCTTCACCATTATGTCCCTGCTGCAGCTGTTTCCGCAAGATCATATTATGTAGCATGGCACATACTATGAAGATGTGGGCACACATGCCTGGAGAGTACTGCAAGACTCCACCAGATATGTCCAAGCAACGGAACCATGATTTCAGCATCCCAAACACACACTCTATGATGATTCTGGTTTGTGCATGTGCCTCATTATGGCATTCTTGCATGGGTGTGTGTGCATTTCTGATGGGAGTCATCATCCACGGCTCCAGTGCATATCCAGCATCCCCCACAAGGTGGCTATATAGGATGTCCCCCCTGACAAATACCTGATACAGCTGTGAGGCATGCCTGATGTGGGAGTCATGGTAGCTTCCAGGGCTGCCAGCACACACATCCGTGATAATGCCCTGGGGATTGCACATGACCTGGCAGTTGATGGAGTGGTATTCCTTGCGGTTTATGCAGCACCTACCATGCTCTCTGGGTGGTGACTTGATATGTATGTGCGTGCAGTCTATTGCACCCATTACCTCTGGGTAGTGTGCCACATGGTGGAAGAGATGCATATTGCTGGCCAACTCCTCCTGAGTTCAGGGGAAGTATATATGCTCATTGGCATGTGGTAACATGGCATCCAGGAACTGGTGGAGTACCCTGGATGCTGATGCCTGTGAGATCCCCATGATATCTCCAGTTGGCCTTTGAAAGGTACCTGTGGCTAGTATTCTCAAGCTTACTCATACCTTCGTGTCCACTGGGATGGGTTCCCCTCTGTTGTTTCTGGATCTCAGGCATGGCCGTCACAGCTCAACTATTTGCTGTATGATGTCCCTGTCCACCCTGTAACGCTCTACTATCTCCAGATCATGTAGCCCCTGGTAGGTTACCCTTGGTCTGAACACTCTTCTCCTCCTCTGGGGCCTGAGGTGGTTGTCAGCATCATCCTCCACAACACTTTCAGTTTCCAACACATGCTGATGAATCAGAGCTATGGCAGCTCCCAACAAGTACATTGTAAAAGTTCCCTGTCTGTTTACACCGATGGTGCAGTGTTTGGGAATACACAAGTGTGTGTGAGGTGCCCTCACACTTTATACTATTGTGCTTTGAACACTGATGATGTCATAGGGTGTGTATGTACATTCGGAGCTGCAGGGTATCTTGTGTTTTACCACAGGTACTGCTATTGTGCTGCCTTTGGTGTTGAATTACAATTAGCTGCCGTGGATTACCTCTTGCCCTTGCCTCAACTTTTCTTAACGATTCCCCTCCCATTGTCTGGCATGCATCCAGCAACCTGCTTTCTTGTTTTGTACTTTCCCGAACCAGGATTGTCTTGTGAAATGTGTTCTATTGCCGATCTACTGCAGGTTTGCTTTGCTCGGCAGTTACAGTTCTATTTTCTTTGCAATCCGACACCTCCCCTATCCTGTTCTGCAGGTTGCTGCTAGCAGTTTTGTTAGCTGCCGTCAATGGCCCACTGTGAGTTAATAGGTGTTAATTGCTCAGTTGTACTCCAATTACCCTACTGCAGCATTTCCTTATTGGCTTCCCCTAAAATTCCTTTTTGGGCTGTGGTGTGCGGCGCGTGCATCCGCTTACTGGGTTCGGGCTTGTTTTCATCCACGTACACATGCACTTTTGGGCACCATGTGTGCTCTCAGCTAAGCAAAGCTATACCTACATCCACGCCCCTATCCTGCAACTTTGCTTAGCAACAGGCAACCCAGATTTGCATTGCCCCAATGTCCTTACAGCTGCAGTGGCACACCCCGCTGCTGATGTCATGTATTTCTCCAGACCACTCCTCAGTGTTGTAGTGCTGCGCCGTATGGTACATCCTTAGGCCGGCGGGACGTTTGCAATTCAGTGTTACTTGCCTCATTTGCATGGCATTGACTACTAATTCATAGTTACCACGCCAAACACTGTCACAGGCCCTTAGCAACCCTTACAGCTTGGTTGTGGTGTAGCATGCATACCATTGACTATTATGGTGAAATCATGATTTGTGTTACATTGTTATTTTATGACATTTGTATATATTTTCCTTGTGTTCCCATTTGCGCACACATGCCTTACGGTTGTACTTTGCGTTACTGTGGCCATGACATTAAATGTTATTTTTTATGTGTTGTGCATCTTTTCTTATGCCATTGGGTGTATATTTAGCCATTGCATATGTTAACTTTGTAATACACGAGTCTGGTCTGCTTTCAAGGCTCCGATGTTCTGTTTGTCAAAATGTAAACATTTTTTTTTTGGTTTACATTTCTGTAGCATTACACTACGCCTACGCCACTTCATGAATCACTATGTACCTTCATTTGCATGCTGCAGTACTGCGCATGGGGTGATTTGCATACCTACACCAGGAGCTGCGGAGATCTGGCGTACGCTGGTAGTGCACGTGGAATTGGATCGTACCTGAATCTCTCACCAGCTATATATGGCGTTATACCGCCTACACCATGCTTGCGCCTGGCGCAAGCTTCATGAATCCCGGGGAATATCAAATTTTACTTTACAGTCAATTTCAACTCCTAAAATTTTAGTGTGAGGGATGGGGATATGATGGTGTTATTTAGTGATGAAATGTTGAAAGTATTAGTGGGTGGGGCTGATTTAGTGGGATAGAAGATCATAATTTATTTTTTCTTTCGGGTTTAATATTAGTTGAGCGTGTGTGAGCCAGGACTCGATGGCTAGAAAGGATTCTTGTGTTACAGTTTGAAGTTCATTAAGTGAGGGAGCAGCACATATCACTGTTGAGTCATCTGCATATTGGATGAGCGAGGTTTGAGGGGGTTGACATTTGAAGGTTATTTGTAAATATTGACAAATAGTAAACGGTCTAAGATAGAGCCTTGAGGGACTTCTAGGGTCACTGGCAGTAAGGATGATAAAGTTTGTTGCCAAGAAACTGCTTGCTGGTGCCTAGTAAGGTAATCCTGGAAACAGAATTACAAAAGTTTAGCTCAGAGAGGACATTTAGAAGTTTAGTATGAGAAACCATATTGAAGGTTTTGGATAGGTCAAGGAAAATTGAAGATTCATAATTACTGTGGTTCCTCTGATGGCTGACATTATTGGCAAAAGTCATTACGGCGGTTGATGTGCTATGAAATTGACAAAAGTGTTGAGTGTTTGCTAGAAGTTTGTTAGAATGAAGAAAATCAATAACTTGCATGTGACTGACCTTCTCTAGTATTTTGGACAGTGGTGATAATATTGTGATTGGGTGGTAGTTAGAGAGATCAGTTGTGGAACCACCTTTATGTAGAGGTATAAAATATGAGGTTTTCCAAATGCGAGGAACTTGTTGTTCTGCTATGGATCTGTTGATAAGAATTGATATGTGATAAGCTATTCTGTCTGGTGTTAGTTTTAGGAACTCAGCAGGTAAGTTGTCTACAGCTAATATAGTGGGTTTTAGCTTTTCAGTAGTTTTTTTTAAACAATTTTATTGATTTTAAAGAAGTAAATATAAATGATTATATGTTGTTTTAACATAAGGATATTTACAATTCAAAAAGTGTTCACATAAGCATTCACATAACAATGTTTAACAAATAAAGTGAAATTACTAAAACTATATACAAAAACATCCATTGAATATCATTAAGTTGCCTAGTATTTGATTATTCCATATATATAACATGTAGAGAGGTTGAAATTTGATTTATATGATATCACTGTCAATCTCTTTTCAACAAATTCTGTAGATTAACCCATATATGATAGTTGTAAGTTTTTCTAGATGTTCTAGATGTCATAGTTGCAATCTGCAATTGACAAACTTCCATTAGAATTTTGTTAAAATCATTATAGGAAGGAGGGAATTCAGATATCCAATTTCTTGTTATAGTTTTCCTGGCTACTGCCATTATTGCCAAAAGTAAGGAATGTTTAACTTTTTTTACACAACCAGGTATGGGTGTATTGAAGAATACTAATAATTTGGTCAAAATAAAATTATATGTGAATATTGCTTGTAGGAGTTCTTTAATGTTTTCCCAAAATACACTTAAAGCAGGGCAGTCATAAAACATATGGTTCCAGTCAATGTTTGTGTTAGACTTACATCTGTTGCAAATATTTAGTTTACCATTAATTTTGTTCATTAGTTGAGGAGTGTAGAAGGATCTAAATAAAAATCTCCAGGAATATATTTTCCATTTGAGTGAAAGTGTTGTTTTCCCTGCAGATTCTAATATATTTGTTGTATCTAGATCCCTTGGAAGTGTGTTACTATCTGTATAAAAATGGTTCCAGAAATTAGCAGGACAACAATATGTTTCATCTCTGATAAGTCTGTATATAAATGCCATGTTGTCTGAATAAGTTTGTTTATGTTGAATAACTGAATTAAAGAAATCTAGCAGTATACTAGTGACCTGTTTATTAGCATAAGTGATCGGATTCATCTTATTTTGTAAGAATAGTCTGAGGGATTGTATGTTAAGCCATAGGGAGTTGTCTAACTGATATTCACTTATTATCTGATCTACATCCTTCACCCTATCACCTGTAATAAGTTGAAACCAATACAAAATACCTTTTTGTTTAAGCAACGTAATTTTATCTATATCTGAGGATTGTAAGGATTCTTGAGTAAAGGCTATCAGGAAAATTGTAAAAAAAAGTTTCTTGTACTTAGTGTGTCCAAATATAAAGTTTCTAAAATTTATTAGTATGTTGTGTAAGTAGCTAAATTAATGTTTGGGTATGCTGTGTAACATGAAGTAATCTTTAAGTATCCATAATATTGGGTTATTTATGAATTCTAATTTGTATGGCTGTGGTTTCGATATTAATAGCGTAGCTAAGGATTCCCAGAATATTTTCCATTTGGCCTGATATGGTGTATCTAAAAGTTGTGCTATGGACCTAATAATAGCTGCATTAGAATAAAGGTTCAAATCAGGAAAGGCTATGCCCCCTTTGTTCCAACTATGAAGGTGATGTTTAAATGCTATTCTAGGTTTCCTGGGAAGCCAAAAAAGCTTTAATAACAGAGAATTGATATTATTAATGAAAACCTTACTGGGAAGTATTAAAATAGATTGTATAATATATAGAATTTTAGGAAGGATTATCATTTTAGTGATAGTTAACCTTTCTTCAGTTGTAAATATAATTGTATTCCATTGTGTTAATAAAGTTTGAATATTTACATAACATCTATTATAATTTAGTTTTGTGATTAATTTAATATCTTTAGCAAGAATGATGCCTAAATATGTAATCTGATCTGTGATGTATTTGTAATGTTTCTCTTATTATTGTGTAGATAGGTAGGATCTTAGTTTTATTATCATTGGATTTCAGTCCAGATATAAATTGAAATGTGTTAACAGCTTCAAATAAGGCTGTTATGGAAGAATTATCTCCTTTAGTAGTGATGAGCACATCATCAGCAAATAACTGAATTTTAGAAGTTATTTCATCATTAATTTCTAAACCTTCTATGTTTTTATGTCCTCGTGTATCATTAGCCCATGGTTCCAATATGAGAGTAAACAATAAGGGAGATAAGGGACATCCTTGTTTTGTTCCTTTAGTGATGGGTATTTGAGTCGATGTGTATGATCCAATTTTGATATAAGCCAGAGTGCCTTTATAAAGATGTAATAGTAAATTAATAAAATTATCTGAAAAGTTTAAACATTGTAATAATGTGAATAGATAATCCCAATGCATTGAATCGAATGTTGAGTTAATGTCAAGACTAATTAAAGACAAGTTTTTTTTTTCTTTCTGTGTGAATAATCAATTAAAATAAGAGACCGTTTGATGTTATCATATGTACTTCTATTAGTTACAAAACCTGTTTGGTCATCATTAATTAACTGGGGTAAGAATTTTTTTAGTCTATCAGCATAAATGTTCATAAACATTTTGTAATCAATATTTAAAAGAGTTATGGGCCTATATGACTTACATAATTTAGTGCCCATACTAGATTTAAGAATGGGTGAAATAAAAGTATATTTCCAGGATGGTGGCAAAATAATGTCATTCTGGGCTTTATGGAATACATTATGTAGTAAAGAAATAGCTGTTTTAGGCATGATTTTATACAATTCAGGTATGATGCCATCGTTGCCTGGTGCTTTGTTCTGTTTAAGTTTGTTAATTTGAGTTTGTATGTCCAGTAAAGATATGTGTTTATCTATGATTTCTGAATGTTGTTTGTTGAGTGTGACATGCAGGTTATTTTAATGTATTGTTTTATCTTATCTAATGGTTGAATGATCTGAGATGCTTGATTTATCGTGTGAAAATGATGTCTAAATTCATCAATTATGTCATATATATTATAAACCTTTTTCTTTTTTCTAGACAAATATATTTCTTTAATATGATTATGTTTAATGATTCTTTTTGTTTTATTTGCAAGATTAATTAAATGTTTCAGGTTTATTGAATAGGCTAAGAATTTAAATTTCTCTAAGGAAATCATAGTCTTCTGATGTAAGATTGCATTATATTCTTCCTTAGTTTTATTTATTTCATCTCTAATATTTTTAGATGCGGACTTGTCATTAATTTTAAGAAGTAATCTATCTAATTTGTCTTGTATTTTTTTTTAAGTCTTCATCCCAGGACTGCCTTTTGTTATAATACCATTTATTTATTTGTCCGTATAAGTAAGCTTTTAATGCATCCCATACATAAATGTCATGAGACTTGGATGTTTGATTGAATTTTATAAAATTTTGTGTTTCTTCTTCAAAAAATGTTTGAAATTCTTTTAATTGAGTTATATATGCAGGTATTCTTCTTATCTGAGTCACTGGGGTGTCATAGGGCAAGCCACAATCTTGATGTTTTTTAAATCATTTATTATTTGTGTGGATATGATTACCCTATCTATTCTAGAGTATGATTTGAATCTATTAGAACAGAATGTAAACTGAGGTGAGCTCAGGTCTGTGTAGTCATGAATATCTTTTAGATGATAATGTATCCATCAACTGTATTAGTTGTTTAGCTTGTGAGGATATTTTCCTTTTTCCTGAAGTGCTAGAGACCTTTTAATTTAAAACACAGTTAAAATCCCCTGCCATAATAATATTACCTCAGATTGAGATACAATTTGGTTCAGTTGTTGTTTAATAGTGTTGGTTCCAATACCCGGTAACCAATAATTGTTTACTAAAGTGAACATTTTTGTATTTATTTTAATTGTCACCAAGCACAACATCCGTTTATCATCTTGATAAGATTTAATAATTCTAGGTAAAGGGAGAGTTTTATTCCAGAGAATTGCTACTCATCTTTTCTTTTTAGAATGTTCAGAACTGGCAATGACTATATATTTATTAATATTTAAAAAGTTTATATTTTCTTTTAAAAGATGTGTTTCTTGTAGAAATATTATGTTTGGTTTGTGTATATTTAAGTATTTAAGTAAACTTCCTCTTTTAATAGGGTTATTCAGACCATTTATGTTGATGGATAAACCTTTTAGTGAAGTCATAATATCTCTATAAATGAGTAAGGTATATAAATATGAGATAGGTAAAATAATAACTCCATATATATTTACATATTCATTAAAACAAGTCGAACAGATCTGTAATCAGTGTAACTCATCTGATATTACTTGTAACAAAATGTCATTCGGAATAAATGTCTAACTGTAGCAACTAAGCATAACCTTCACTATATATGAATGTTAAACATACAAAATATTAACTCTATATATGATTGCATATTCATTAACACAGGTAAGGCATAGTTATAATCAGTGTAACTCATCAAGTATTGCTTAAACCATTTTGTCATTCAGAGCTGACCTTTAAACAACAGCAACAGAACATATCTTCTTTGTATATAAAAATTAAACAGATTAAATAATAACTTCATATGTGATTATATGTACCTTAAAACTGGTCTGAAATCTATGAAAGCAGCATTCTGATATAGAAGCCTGTCAATTGAAGTTACTACTAGCCATTTAACACATATGCTATATGTTGGTGTAATATTTAAAACAAATCAATATGAGTATCATTAGAGTGAAAGGTCAGGTGACACCTTAAGCACTTGTGATAGAAAATGCCATCATGCATTAAGTGAGCTTATTTTAACCCATATTATTTTCTACCTAGCTATCAGCCTCTGAATGGAAAATCAATTGTAATTTGTAATAAGATTAGTTTATCCTGTTAAGTAAGGCACAATAATATAAATAACATGGGATACATTAATTTAAAAGGAAAAAAATGCACAATTACTTTTCCCTTTTTTTCCTTCCCCTTCAGTTTACTATAAACATAAATAAAAATAAGATAATTGAAGATTTCTTTCTGGAGAATCAAATTGAGTCCAAATGGTGTAGTCAGCAAGTTTAAAATACATTTTTTAAAGTAAATACAACCTTTCCCAGCATTTCTGATGCTTTTTCAATGAAATTACATGTAGTGACTTCCTGGTTGAGCAGATCGACTAGCTCTGACTTCATCAAAATGTGTTGCGATGTCGTGGAGTTCATTTGAGAATGCAAAGAAGATTTTTAGTGAAAATAAGGTAGTTCATAAAGAAATAAGCTCGTGTACATCAAGCTCGAGCTTCACAAAGTCTCTGGAAGATGTTTTTTCATTATTTTGAGTGAAAAAAAACGCCAAAAATAACAAGTATGTAACTGTATTTAAAATGTATAAGGAAGGATCATATGAGTAACATCTGCATGCTTCCCATAGCCTGCTCACACATGCACAGCTAATTTGAACTGTCCTTTACAAATAAACAGCACCACAGAACTCCAAATGTAGCAGAAAGTATTTTAAATAAATCACATAGCCTTATTAATCCATTTTATATTCACATGACAGAAAACAAGTGTATTTAAAAGTGTATTTAAAACTGTAAAGGAGTTCACTTATGAGTCATATAAAAATGTTAAGAGACTGTCAAATCATATTATCCCCACATGAATTAAACATATATACAAGTTTTAAATTAACCCCCAGGGCATAAACTATAAAATAAATAAATAAATAAATAAATAAAAACAGTGTTCAGTATGAATTACAGAGAATGATAATTGAATGTGTGGTGAGCTCTTATTTACTAACTATGTCAGTTTAACTGATCTGACTGTAAATAGTTAAAAAATAAATTAGAGATTATAAAGGGAATTTAGAATGTTTATATACGGGAAGTACTTATTTTACTGTCACAATGGCACCATTTGTTTACCCTTCACTCTTAAGATATCTTTATAACAATACCCATAACTATATATTTACCATTAGTATACACTTTTACCACAGTATAAGTAAAAATGAAATTATGAAATTATGTGTATACTTAAGGTCATGTGTGAATGGTATGAAAAAAGGAAAAAGCAGACTTACCTTGTAAGTGAAAAATCAACATATAATTAACACAGTGACAGGGTTTCTAGAAACATAACAAACTGCAAACCTAGATATTTAAGTCACTTGTTTCTTAGTCTTTTTTATTTCTCCGAAGTCTTCCAAGTGGGATTAGAAGCCATTCTCTTAAGCGTGGGATTAGCCCATTCCATCTCTTCTATTTTTTTCAAGATCTTATGGACTTTTACATAGTTCAGAGCTGATTCTAAGTCTTCAAACATTTTGGGACCTTCCAATGAGAATATCTTCAGCTTTGCAGGGAACAAAAGGTGTGTTTTCACCTGTGCTTTCTTCAATTTTTTTATCAAAGGTAAGAATATTTTTCTTTTTGCTATACTGCTGATGAATAATCATTGTCAAAATGTATTGTAGCTTAATTTAATTTAATTGTTGACTTGGACCAGGCAGTTTTTAACACTAATTCCCTGTCTGAGGATGAGAGGAATTTGACAGTGATAGCTCTAGGTTGCTTTTTGTTAGCAGTATTCACTGTGGCAAGGGAACAATGTGCCCTCTCAATACCAAAGGACATAGCTTCAGTAAGATCAAGAGTCTTAGGTAACCAAGTATTGAGAAAGTTAGTCATGTTGTTCTCTTCTGTGCCTTCTGGTAGTCCAAATATTCTTAGGTTGTTGCATCTGGATCTGTTTTCTAGATCATCTAACTTATTTTGTAGAGAAGTATTTTGTTTGAGTAAGAATTCCACATTGTTTTAATTTTCAATAATTCTCCCATCCATATCGGTCAGAGCTTCTTCAATACCTGTTATCTGTGACTTTTGTTGTAGCAAGTCTTGGTGAAGTAAATCCATTTGTTTGGTAGTTTTTTTCCTTGAAATTATCTATTTTCATATCCAGCTTATCAATTTTTGTAGTAAGATCCTGTATATTTGTTATCAAAGTCTGAATCTTTCTTTTGAGGCTGGAATCTTGGTTGCTGGATTTAGTGAAGCTTATGATGAATTCTTTCAGATGAGGAGAAATTATCCAGGAATAATTTGACAAGAAAATCTGCCTTTTTTTTTGTTTCTAACTAGATGTTATTATAGATGAAGTTAAGTTCTTTCAAATCATATATAAAGGTATTTTCAGTTTTTAGTTTGAAGGCAGAATTCCTGTCAGAATAATATTTCTTTAGTAGAGCTGTTGAAATCTGCTGCTACTCAGAGCCCATCTTGGACATGCCCCCTCCTTCAGTATTTTTTTGATTGTGTCAGTGGATACGGGTTGCAGGGGGAAGGTTGCTTTAATATTCGGAAAGGCAGTGATAGGTTTGATAGGTGAGGAGGTTTGATTGTTGGACAGTGCTAAGATGGTTTCAGTTAATTATTTATTAAATTGGGTAGCTATATCTTCTGAGTTGTTAGTAGTGGTGGTGTGGGGGGTGTACTGATTTTGCCAGGTAGAAGTATATAGTTTATTGCTGACCAGAAATTTAGTGGATTATTACGGCGCTTTGATTGGATTTCAGAGTAGTAATTTATTTTGTCTTGTATAACTTGCATCTTTGCTTCGTTTCTAAGTTCTCGATAGGTTTGTAGAGTGGGTTGGGACCTTGTTTTAATCCAAGTTGCCCAGGCCTTGTCTCTAGATTTAAGTAGTGATTGTGTTTCTTTTGTTAACCATGGTGCATAGTTAGATTTAACATGTATATATCTGCTGGGGCCTAAGTGTTTAGTAAAGATAGGAAGGTGGAGTAAAAGTAGTCAATGGCTTTCTGTAGGGTAGCAGTTTCAGGAGTATCTCTATAAGGTTATTGGGGTTCTGGTGTTTTTTTGTTTCTTATTTGTTTAATTGTTTGTTTTGATGGGTTAGTTCTTTTCCTGATTAAATAGGTTGGGAATTGATCACTGAGACTATCTGGTAGACAGCCAGAGTAGGAATAGAGGGCTGGCCTATTTGTTAAAATCCAGTCTAGAGTGGAGTGTTTGTTGGACGTCTTATTAAACCTAGTGGGTGACTGGATGAGTTGTGTGAAGCCATGCAGGTTGATGCAGTTTTTGGGATTTGGGGAATTGCAGTCTAACCAGTCTACGCTGAAGTCGCCCATAATGATTGTTTCCTGAGGTAATGTTTTGCTGCACCAGTGTAATACATTTTCTAGTTTTTTGATATTATCTCCTGGTGGCATATAGATACCTATTATGTATATATGTGTTTGGGAGTTAATGTGTAGTTTGTAAATAGTACTTCAGCCTTTTTAAGGTTCAGAGTTTTTTCATCTAATGTTACTATAGAGAGATGGCTTTTAAAGAGTACGACAATGTCTCCTCCTCTTTTACTTAATCTATCTATATGTACGATATTATACCTTGTGGGGTGGTAGGTTTTAACTAGGTTTCACTTAGACATACAATATGAGGGGAGTAAAGGGAGAGGTTAGCATGTTGTTGTTTGTCTTTCGGCTTTTCCCGGTTAGGGGTCACCACAGCGGAACTCTGGTCCGCTAATGATTGGCAGTAGATTTTCACGAACGCCGAGGTGCCAGCTCGACATCCAACCTTCAATGAAGGCATGCCCTTACGCATGTCTTTCGAGTGCCACCCAACCATGGGGAGGACATGCATACTCCACACAGAAGGCTCTCCCCACACTCCAGCCAAGAATCGAACGGGAGAACCTCTTGCTGTGAGGGAACAACGCTACAGCTGCACCACCGCTGCAGATGCAGCTCATGAATTTTACTGTTGACACTTCTCATATTAATATTTAATAGTAGAATATCAGATTTGTCTGTAGTGGGAATGATTATCGTTTGAGTGTTGTTCATTTGAATGTCAGTTTGTGAGATTGAGTTGTAGGGTTCACAGGTTGAGCCGGGGTTTGGGTGTACATCCCCATTAAGAGTTAGTTTTGATGCCATGTTGACTAAAGGTATGTTTGGATGAGGACGGAGGGAAAATTGTGCATGCTACAGAGTTGAGTTATTGAAGATGGAGATATATATATATATGGGGATGTTTACTAGCTTGGGTTTTAGGGGTCAGCTACTAGAGGTGGAGTGAGAAGGGGATGGTTCATTTAACATGGAATGATAAGAGATGTTATATGCTGCCAATATTAAAAGAGTCAGAGTGGTAGTCAGTAAGTGCTGAGGGATCATAAACGTTATTGAGGGTTGGAAGATTTTGGTTTTATTTGTTTTTAGAGTTCTTTTAATAACAGGCATTTTACCTAAATTGATTTAGGTAAGGGTATGTTGAATGTAGTGGTGGTTGGAGTGGGAGAGGTTTAGAAGATTAGTTTAGGGGTGGAGAGTGATGGGTGTGGTGTTGTGATTGGATGATTTGTCAAAGAGGGTGTGGCTAGAGAATTATAAGTCTAGGGAAAGTGGGGGTGAGTGGGAATGGGGGTAGGGTAGGGTAGCGTAGTGAGCCTGAGCATAGTGAGGGTGAATGGAGCGGGCAGATCCCGGCCTCTGTTATAGCTGGATTACAAAAAACAATCAGCAAGGTAGGTTAAGATAGATAACAGAATGCTTTTAGATTATAAGGAGGAATCTACAGAGGCTGTTTTAGAGGTTTTACAGACCTGAGCGGATGGGGGAGGAAAGTGTTGGCTGGACTGAGAGATACTTAAGGAGGGGAATATAGGCATGAAACATATGGTCAATAGCTATTTTAATAGGAAACAATACTTTATGTCTCAACAGGTATAATAACAAGCACAAGAGATATAGTCAGTCTTGGGGCAAGAAGATAGGGGGCAGCAGCAGGGAGAGGGGGGGTCAAAGTGGAGAGAGGTGATGTATGAAGGGGCTATCTGTTAAGGGTCAAGGAATAGTGCTATATAACAATAACAATATAAGTAGTAATTTGATTTTACATACATTAAACGTTTAGGACTAAGACCCTAGGTAGTAGGTTCAGGAGTGCAGTGAGAGGAAGGTAAGCTTTCCCATTGGGGTTAGCCTGGTTCTTTGGACTTACAGAGACCACCGTGTAGAAGGCTGGTTAGGTTATTGTGTTGGTGCACAGCCTGTATATTCTGCATGCACCACACAGGAACTATGCACAGATTAATCTGTGGGTGCACAGCCTGGACATGCTGCATGCCCCACACAGGAATTATGCACATATTAATCTGTGGGTGCACAGGCTGTATCGGCGGCATGACCTTCTCAGGATCCAGTGCATAAATCAGTGAGTTTGTGCTCAGCATGTGCATGCTACATGACTGACACAGGATAAACTACTGGTTGTACTTCAGCAAGAAAAGGAGTATTTAATTTACAAACCTATTTCAACAATTCAATCATGCATATCCTACCCCTGTACAAAGTGCCTTGCTTAAAGATTTAGTGGATAGCCTGTACATATGGCATGCCCTATACAGGATCCAGTGCACAGATTAATGTGTCGATACACAGCCTCTACATGTTATATGCTCTACAGAGGATTTACTGTACAGATTAATGTGTGGGAGTTTAGCTAATACATGCCCCATGCCCTAAACAGAATCTAGCGTACAGTTTAATGTGTTAGTGCACAGTCTGTACATGCTACATGCTCAACACTGTATCAAGTCACAGACTAATGTGTGGGCTCACAGCCTGTATATGCCACATGGCCTATGTAGGATCTAGTGCACAGATTAATGTGTAGGTACACATCCTGTACATACAACATGCCCTTTACCAGCACCCTGTTTAACAATTAGTACGTGGTTACTCAGCATGCACATGCTGCATACCTTCATAGGGTACGTGACTACTGCTTACAGCATGGGTGCACAGCTTGCATATGCTGTGGACCCCACCCAAGCACCTGCTGCACCACTTAATAAGTGTTAATAATCATGGATGTCAGAAGCCTTATTTATCTCATAGGGGAGGCCTAAAGCAATAGCCAGACTGACAAGTAATATTACAGATAG
Organism: Protopterus annectens; assembly: GCF_019279795.1. Classification (NCBI taxonomy): domain Eukaryota; kingdom Metazoa; phylum Chordata; order Ceratodontiformes; family Protopteridae; genus Protopterus; species Protopterus annectens. The sequence continues at coordinate 675,586,652 of NC_056739.1, read as the reverse complement.
AAGATCATCAGCTAGGACTGTTTAGCCAGACCAATGTGGAACTGTGGTCAGAGATGTATTTTCATGTTCAAGAATACTGTACATATGCAAAGAATACTTGCTACACAGTTGGAGAAATTGCAATAACAGGTGATTGACTAAGGACAGCCAGTCTTATTGTAAGTTGAGAAATGACTAACAAACCAATAATTATGATCACACATATATGGAATATGTACTGCTGCAGTGATATTGCTGGACAGAAAAGTAAACATGAAAGGTTTTTCATGATCAAAATAGTGTGTGGGGATGGAAATTGAATAAAATTACATTTTCATCAATGTGAGAACAATACAGGAAGAGGCATGAAGAAATACTCCTTGTCATGCTGAATACAACCAGGAGTTTATTTGCACCTCCATTCGAGAGAGAGGTAGATACATAGACAGATAGATAGATAGATAGAGAGATAGATAGATAGATACATAGATAGATACATAGATAGATACTTAAGAGGTTAGCCAAGTGGTGGAGCACTTTCAGCTCTGGGATGAAGAACATCACCCTGTATGTTACTTAAGCCAAAGAGTTTAACATTGTATAGGCATGCTAATACATTTTTTTCCTATTGCACTACTGACAGATTTGGCACCGGTATACAAAAGTTATACATTATTTGTAATTCCTACATCTGTTACTGTTAAAGGCCAGAAATTTTTATGAAAGCATGTATAGTCATCCCAGCATTCTTTTGTTGCTCCATTGAACCTTCCACAATGTTTGCTAGCTGACTACGGGTGGCAAACTTGCCAATTGTACACATATTGCTACTGATCGTCTCATCTTCTTAAAAATATCCCACTTCAACATGATTTACTTTGTGTAGTTGCAACAGAACTGTTTTTATCAACATTAGCATCCTGGTAGCAATGTGACACCCATCGTCAGCTGGTAGACATTGTTGGGTATATCTTAACAGGAAGTTGAATGCCTACATCAATCATGTGGTGATGATGCTCCAGTGGCAACAAAAATCAAAATAATCAAAGAGGAAACCATTTAGTTTCTTTTTCCAAATATACTGTTTATGTGAATTAGAAAGTTTGAGAAGAAACATAGGCATGGTGCTGTGCACAGAACAGACTTGTACAGACTGGTATGGCAGCTATTGATATTGGGTTTCTTACCCTACAGGAATGTTGATCTTTATTAAGACAGTTCTAATATAAGTACACAAACTAAATTCCATAAAAGTGAGACATTTTAGAGAGATAAGAAAAATAATGTTGTAACATATTTCTTTATTTACTACATGTATGTTATTCATTTATCCTTTGTTAAGCAGGTAAATGAGCTGGCCCATGGAACCTTTCAGCCACTATCATGCTACAGCAAAGGTAAATACAAAACATACATAGGCTTTACTGTTAATGCATTTAATAAGACAGCAGAAGAGTGCTCAGACTTAATGTTGTAGTGTTGGTAGAGACTCATTAGAGTATAATAGAAGCATTTAAGCAGCATATAGTAAGAGGGACAGATGAGGCAGATCAAGTGGGAGTTTGTTAAAGTAGGCAGAGATTAAGGGGGAGAATGTAACTTTTTGGAATACCTTTAAGAAGGAGCAAATATAAATGAGGTTAAAGATTGAAAATGACAGAGAAATGACAGTTACTGAGATAATTTTGTAAGAGGGATGAGATCTCTGCTGACACCTGTTTTGACTATGACTGGTGGCTGTGTATCATACATTTAAGAAAATGCTAAAGATTGAAACACCATAGTATTATGCATTCATCTAAAATCCTTAACTACAATCTTCCGTTTGATGCTCTGTTCTAATTTTTTGTTAAGTAACTTTTTTTTTTTATTTTTCCTTTTGTTATTATTCATTATATTTTCTCTGGTGCATATGCTTACTGTATTATAAGATATCTCTCTCTCTCTATATATATATATATATATATATATATATATATAAATACATGGAGTAGATTAATAATCAAAATGCAGGAGCATTAAAGGAAAGTAACCAATGCTAGAGTAATACAATCACTGAAAACGAAAAACAACCAAAATAAAAAAAAGATCAAAAAGGAAACCATTTAGATTCCTTTTTGATCATGCCACACAAGCTTACTACCACATTCAGAACTAACAAACTAACAAAGGTCTGCATATAATTTTAATATTTACAAGCATATTATTTCCTTCTAACTAACTACCCCAAATATTACGAATGAGTAGTCTCATCCAAAAAAAAAAAAAAAAAAAAAAAAAATTTCGTTTTCTTTGCTTGATCAATTTATTTTTTTTCTTTTCTCTCTATACCCTAAAAATTGCTACTGTAATTCCAATATTTATCGTTATTGTGTATAATGTTTTGTCTGGAGCTTTTCTCCCCGGGCCTCTACTGAAAATGGACATGTATCCAGTTAGACTAGCCCGGTCAACAAATGTAAAATAAAATAAAATAAATAAACTTGTCTGATGAGTAGTAACGGTATGGAATGGATTTTCCTAAATTAGCTGCAGTGGATAATAAATGCAGATAAGACTGCTGTCTAACCATTTTATTATGCTGCCATTAATGCCTATACACAAATGGCTCCCTTTAAGACTGTACCAATCATATTAGGTTTCCAGTGTTGATATTGTCAGCTCAGAAGTAAGTATAATTAGCTTTGCAAAGCTTGTAGAACAGGGTAAGACCTTTTTTGAAAGATAAAGGTAACTGATCTTCTCTATTTAGCAGCTGGTACTGGCTGTTCAGATGACCCATCCATACATCCATCCACAACCCCTTTTTCCCATTTTTGCACTAGGGGTTGGGGTATCACTTCAACAGTGACAATCGTCTTAAGCCAAGGTTCACACATCTGGGATTAACCCTGCCCCAGTTGTTCTTCCATACCACACACTGACACACACACTCACACCTGCAGCCAGTTTATGGTGTGCAGCTGACTTACTGCATGCCTTTAGAATGCGGAAGGAAACTAGACCACCTGCAGGCAACCCATACAAATACAGGGAGGACATGCAGACTCCACGCAGAAGCCACCCCAGCCAAGAGTCAAATCAAGAAACCTCGGTGACAATGCTACTGCTGAGCAACTGTGTCACTCTAGAGGCTCTCTTCCCCAATGACTGAGTGTATGCAGTGTTTTTTCTATCTGTGCAGTCTTTTGCAGATTAGGTGGATAGATACGCCAGATTTGGTTAGATTCATTTGGAAGATGACACAGTGTATATGACTTGGAAAGTATAAGTAGCTGAGTTGAGTACTTAATGCTGGCTTGTGGTAATTCCAAAGAGAGAGAGAGAGAGAAGAAGTCATTTAAAGATGATGTTGTTAAGAAGAGGTTAGTACACTACGGAAGTTCAAAAAGCTTTGGAAAAACTCACAGAAGACACTCCAGCCAAGATTCAAAGCAAAGAAACCTCTTTCTGTAAGGTGACAATGGTACTTCTGAGCCACTCTATCATCTAGAGGCCCTCCTCCCTAATTACTGAGTGTATGCCTTATCTTAGGTTCATCTCCCTCTAAGAAGATATACATTGCTGGCAACTTGCCAAATGTAGTTTTGGCAAACAGAAAAAAAAATTGAAAATAGTTCAGTGAAATTACCTAAGGCAAACAATGGAGGAAAAAATCTTCAGGTGTGGGTATGCCCACCCACCACTTTATATATACCAACTTCAATGTCACACAACAGTAGAGAAAGAAGCAATATCCACTGTCAGAGAAAGTAATTTCAAAAAACAGTGTTCAAACATGTTAAGTTTGCTGAAAGTACCTTCAGCGACTTGACAGACTCCTATAGATATTATCTTCATGGAGGTCACTAGTAATGAAATTTATTTTGTGGCCAGGGAAAATTTTTTCCTAGCTGACTATCTGTGCAGTATTTTGCAGATTAGGTGGATAGATATGCCAGATTTGGTTAGTTTCATTTGGAAGATGACACAGTGTATATGACTTGGAAAGTATTAGTAGCTGAGTTGAATCCTTAATGCTGGCGTGTGGCAATTTCAAAAAGAGAGAGAGAGAGAGAGAGAGAGAGAGAGAATGGCAATTTGGTAGATACTGTGAAAAAGTTTAAATTGTTCACTAGGAAGCTCAATTTGTCCCATAATTTCAGAGGAAGTGGTGATTCTCAACAGCCATCGATGAAATTAGGAGTACCTATAACCCCCCTCCACACACACACAGACACACACACACACACACACACACACACACACACACACACACACACACACACACACACACACACACACACACAATCTACTTTTATAAGTATTTTAATGTGTTTGTGAGATGGAAATTTATGAAATTTATAAAGGGAAAGGCCACAACATCCTAAGAAATATAACTGCCAAAGAAAATGAAGCTTTGAAAACTTTTACAACTGAACATGATACTAGGGTTAATAAAGCTCAATAAAGGGGGAGCAGTTGTCATGTACAGTATTACCTACTAGTAAGATGTCATTGTTATTAAATGATAGTAACTATTCACGTGTTTCCTGTAATGAAATTAATATTACTTATAAGAAGACAGATTTTTTATATGATAGCCTGATGCAAGGAATCATCAGCAGTGATGAATTTTAATTTTTTGACATTAAAAAAAACAAATACCTTCTATTTTTGTGATACTCAAGGTTTGCAAAAATATCTTGAATCCCTCCAGATCCATATTAGCTGCACAGAGGATACAAAATATACCCATTAGCAGTTTTTAAAGGGTGAGATTTTTTTCACAATTATTGTCTACATATTTTAAAAGGCATTTGCAGTTTTCTAATGAGAATAACCAGTGATTTATGGGACTCCAACCTATCATTTTTTAACTGTTGATGTAGATGATTTGCTCCCTAGCATATCACAGGAAGAAGGGTTGAAAATGTTTAGGGAAGCCCTAGTGTCCTGTGTTTATTTGTGATACAGCTACTCTTAGTTTTCTGGTAGATTTGAAGGCTTTAGTATTAAGAAAACAAATTATATTTTGAAGGTGAATTTTTTAAACATATACAAGAAGTGGTGATAGGTGCTACTTGTGCACTGATATTTGCTGACATAGTGATGTTGAAATGGGAACAAGAGCACACATTAAAATCTGATTGTGCTAACAGCTAGAAATGTTATTATAGATATCGTGATGATATATGCATGTTATGGTATAATACTCCATTAAGTATTCAGGAATTAACCAACTATATTAATGGGACTACCGATTTCCTTGAGTTTATGCATTCCCACAGAAACCAAGAAATTAATTTCCCATATATCACTTTAATTAAAAATACTGAAAGGGGTTTTACATATAAAAATCTACTGAAAACCGACCTTTTCAAGATATTATTTGCATTATAAAATGTCCCATTCTTCTTGGCAGAAAAAAAAAACTATTTAAAGAACAGTTTGTTATGTTTTTAATGATAAAATATTTGAAAAAGAGAAAATTAAGCAAAGGGGTTACCCCACTGAATTGGTGACTAGAGTGAGTGATGAAATATGACAAATAAGACATGATAAACTTAAACTATTACTAGAAGAAGCACAGGTTCCATAGCCCCAGTATCTCACAAGGGACAGGGTTAAGACTTTAAAAGATCTGAAATAGTGCTCTAACATTGCAACACTTCCCCTTTAGTGAAAAACATTAAGTGGTTTGTAATTACAACTGATATGAATATATTACATTTTGCAAAAAGCAATCCAAAGAGTTAAGAATCTCAAAAATAAATTTGAAAATAAAAATGAAAACAGGAATAGTGCTATTGGCTCTAGAAACAGAAGTTTGCCATAAGAAAATATGAAATGTGTATGAATTGCCATTATATTTGACAGGTTGTCATTCTACTGGGAGCAGCTCTTGATATTAAAAACTCCAGTACTTGTAATTCCTGTGGAGTTGCTTACATTGCAGTTTGCCAAGAATGGATGGCTATTATATATGCAAAACCAAATCTCCTAACCAGGAATGGATCTTATATGACATCGAGAGAGCTAATCCCAACAATGCATTTTTTAAACATACACAACAATGTACTGAGAAGGCAGATATTAAGTTTGCTGTCCTTAAAGGGTAACCAGACAGCCAAGGAAAGCCTTGTTGAATACAATCAACTAATTTGTCATCTGAGGCTAAATGCAACAGTACAGCCAGAGCTGAATGATCATATTTCAATACAGAGCATTTACGGCTGCATTCAGCAAAACTGTGATTCCCACCATATATATTTTTATAAAATTTTTATACGTATAAATGCATTATACACAAAAAATAAGTATATTTTGTTATATTTATGTGGTTCAGAAGTAGCTTTTAGACAAGGTATTGTATCTAATTTATTATAGTATTTTTAGGGGTTGTTGATGTTGGAGACTTTTATCAACATGTATATATATATATATATATATATATATATATATATATATATATAGTTATAAATTTACCATGGTTTCTACTGATATATTTATCACTACGCTTAAAAATTTTCCCCATGACTATCTTAGAGCTTAGGATAGAGTTACAACTGCAGTCACCTTTCTATATGATCACTATTTGTAGATGTAGTTTTTGATCTATTAGATTATTTCTTCACTCATATTTCTTTCCATACTTATATTTGCTTTGACTGGTTTTGATGTTCATTTTTCAGTGAACCATATATGAAATTTGATGTAATTAATTAACTTTCTAATCTAAAAGGATTTTTACATATAATAAAAAATGCTGGTCATTTTAGTGTTGCATGTCTTTTAAAGAATATGTTTTACGTGACTGGATAATTTAACTAATGGGTGTGTTTATGAATACATTTCACCTCCTATATATAATAAGGTAATATTTTTCAACTTTAATTCCAATTAAGTCGTAATAATAGGATAAATGCACTCAACTAAAGTTATAAAATTGTGGACAATTCTACTTTAGGTGATTTTTACTTCCTCATTACCTACCTAGTACAATTTTTGTTTTTATGTCTTTGGAATGAAAAAAAAAAACACTCCTTAAATGAAAAGGGTATTTTAATAAAATTAGCCAAATATTTTAATTTTAACACATCTGGAACTTCATCAGAACTGCAGTAAAATCAGAAAACATTAATGATATTGGGCTTTTCACTAAAACTGCATTTTTAATTTAAATGTTTGATGTTTTTAGATATCCTACTTAGTGTAAGTTGGGTGCAGATAAAAAAACATACCTCCACTTTTCATACTTCCTTACTTACAAGAAACATACCCCAGTACTGGTTACCTTCATTCTTTTATTAATCAGCCATGATACCCACCTTTGTGTCTTCTGTGACAACGATCTCCTTACAATTTTGCACTTGGAAAGCACTTGGTACATATTACCCAAGTTTAAATTAATCATGGAGTCTTACAGGTCACTGGTTGGGGTCACTCATAGCTGTCCAACCATTAGCCTGTTTCCTGCTTCAGCAAAGTACTGGCTAGAATTAAGTGGTGTGAGTTGTCTGCAGTAAAACCATGCTCCCAGATAAATTGAAATTGAGGAGAATTTTTTTTTAAATAAAAAAAGTAACCCGAACTTTGAGTTTTTTAAATAACTGTGGCGGCATGTTGTCTATATGCACATTATTTAACCTTTGCTTACCTGAATGCTGTCATAAGAATGTTGTCATGAATGAGTGTTAAAATAACCTTAGCTGGTGTACTGAGATATTACTAGCTGGAGCCATGAGTTTTAATAGCAGCAATAACACTTGCACAATTAAACAATTGTATGTGGAAGGTCACAACCATACCTCTCAACCACTTTATACAAGATATCTGGACAAAGCCAAAATAATGGGGAGACAAAACACCCAAAAATAAGGAAACATTTTAAATATTGCTCATATACATAAAGGAAGTCACTAGAAAAAAGATTTTATGTTGCTATACACTTCTGAAGGATATGAAGTCTGAAACTGAAATGTCTGCCATTATTTAATGAATTCAATCCTCTCTCATTTGCCAGAAAACCACAAATTGTTTGAGGAGCAGAACAAACTGTGAGGATAAAATCTGGACATTCTCTGAAAATCTGGGTAGCTGAAAGGTATGGCCACACAAATACAGTACTGCTAAGTTCCATATGTAGAACCTGTATGTTATGTATTTACTGAGACATGATATCCTTAAGGCTTATATTAGTTCTGGATGTAGCTTATTATTTTTAATTTTTAATTTCTTATTTTAAATTGGTTAACTGGTGTAAGACACTAATCACATACAACAAATCCTGGATAGGATACAATCAGGACAGAAAAAGAAACCTTTATATGCTTTATCATGGCATAATAAAACACAATTACCTTGCTCTATTGCTTTGGCAAATGACATTTAATCTGTACTGATGTCTTCCAGTGAGACTGAATTTGAAAATACTGAGACCTCCCTTAAGGTATAAATGCAGAGTTTACTGATACCTACATGTTGGCTAATGGCTTCCCAGTGCTGATACTTTGCAAAACATTGGTGGTGACACACTAAGTAGCCGCTCTGTGTGCCACTCATGTGACTCTAATGCTGAGGATGATTCCACTAATTACTCAGATATACCTCTGGCCACAGCAGATTTGTAAATCTGTCCACACTGAAATGATTCATGGACTAATGCCCAGAAATTTCTGTATCATGCAGTTTACATAATCACTGCAGTAAAGTTTGTAGTTATGCTACTTTGACAAAATTAATAGAACATAATGCTTCATAGAGACAGTAGGGGGGTTGCCTTTCAGTGGCTAAAACATTGTCTTTCAACTCACCATTTTTTAAAAGATGAAGACTGAAAACAGTGAATTGAAAACCTTAAAAAAACACAAAATATCTTTTTGCAGGGGGTAAGACCTCCCTGCCCCCAATTTATATATATATATATATATATATATATATATGGGTCTACTTTGTTTGGTCAAAAACACATTTGGTTGAAATTCACTTGACTAAGAACACTTGACTGAAATGTCACTTCACTGAAAACTCATTTCGTTGAAACTCATTTTGTCGAAAGTTATATATGGCCTTTTCCCCACTGTAGTGTGATCCTGGAGTTAGAATATAAAGTAAGGGGAGTGTGGGAGCACAGCCCCCCACATTGGAGGGGTGTGGGACGTAGTCCCCCACCTATTTTAAATGTTTTAAACCATAGACATGTATATTCACAAGTGCAATGAACAACTCTTTCCACAAGACAATATAAACTCAAAGTATGTGGGGGCTATGCCCGTCACACCCCCAAAGGAGGGGCGCTGTGCCACCCCACACCCCCCCTTTACTTTATATTCTAACTCCAGGATCGCACTACAGTGGGGTAAAGGCCATATATTACTTTCGACTAAATGTGTTTTGACCAAATGAGTTTTCATTGAAGTGAGCCTTCAGTCAGATGTGCTTAGTGAAGTCAGTTTCGACCAAAGTAGATCCCTATATATATATATATATATATATATATATATATATATATATATATATATATATATACTGGAAAAAAAGTAAAACCCCCAAAAAAGTGCTCTACTGGCACTAACAATATAATACATTCCTGTGAAACCCATCTTGACAGTCAACATTTGTTCTAAAGCTTCCACAAAGCCTGCACATTGACTACTCATAGGTAAGCCATAGTGAGGACTTCAGTGATTATTATTACAGTTAACTGTACATTTTTCCTACTTCTTTGGCAACACTGTTGCAAAGTCATGTCTGAAAACTTTTTTTAGATTTGCATACTAAAACAAAGTCTTTTAATGTGTTCTGCTTGGGCTTTCACAATTTCTAAGTGGTCTGTTATAGTATTTCTATCTTTGTAAAGCAAGCCAGTGTCACAGGAAGAGTGCGGGTGAAAAGGACACCTGCCCTTGCTGAGAACTTGGATGAAGATGTTGAAACTTTAAGATAGTATTTGAAAGGCAACGGCATTCAAAGCCATCACATAACTCAGGTATTGTAGATAAAGTATCCCAGCTACATGTCACCCCTTATTAACCTCATTAGATAGCAAATTGACTGACAGATACAGCCCAGGAAGTTAGGGTCAATGGCTATACTTCCTCCAAAAGACCTGTCACTAGTGGTATATCCCAAGGATCAGTACTTGCGCCAGTCTTCTTTGGCATTTACAACTCCGAGATCAAAGCTAATGTTAAACATTTTTGGCTGATCAAGTTTACAGATGATGGCAAGCAAACTTGGCACCATCATAAACTCCCCAGTGGTATCCAAGATCCTCAAAGAAGCCTGTCTGAAACAGAAAACAAGTGTCAAAACCAAGGGATAAAATTAAATGCCAAGAAGTACATAATCATATCCTTTGGTAAGCATGACTCCAGATGGGACTATCATGTTCACAACACACCTCTGAAAACTGATCCCATAATTGTAGACTTAGTAATCTGTTTTAGCAGTGAACTTTGATCACAACATCTCCATTTTTGTTAGGAAGTCTGTTTTTCATTACTCTGTGTATATCCAATGATATTGCTTCCAGATCTAAGGATAAAATTATTCTACTGTACTTGTGTAGCGTATAATCTCCGTGGTGGTGGTGCTGTGGTAGCGTTGTTGCCTCACAGTAAGACGCTGACTGGTTCGACTCTCAGCTAGAGCGTCTTCTGCATGGAGACATGCGTGAATGGGTGTACCTTCGTTGAAGGTTGTGCGTTAGGGCTGGCAACTCAGCACGTAAAATCAACTGCCAATCATTAGCGGACCGGAGTTCCGCTGTGGCGACCCCTAACCGGGAGAAGCCAAAAGACACAACAACAACTTGTATAGTGTATAATGACCATTTTACTACACACCTGCCCAAACACATCACAATGGAACAACCATAATCCTTTCTCACTGAAAAAAAATCAAAGGCCTAAACCATAAAAACTATGCAGACCATCTCAAGTCTTTGTCCCTCTTCCCAATATCATACAGGCTATTGAAATGCAGCCTTGATCTTGCATTTAGAGCTTCTTTTGTGTCAGATCTATTACACACTCAAAAGTCCAATGCTATCATAAACACCCACTGAAGATATCTCCATTTCTTTTGCAAAATAAATAGAACATGATAGAGAGAGATGTTTGTGTCATAGAGAATACCACTTCTACAGAACCATCTTCCACTCATCATAAAGCAAAGTACTTCTCTTACTTTATTCAAATGTAATTTGGATGAACGGATGGGTAAGTGAAATTCACACCCAGTTTAGCAGCATTGTCTCTTATGTATAGAAGAAACATGTAAATGTCCCGGCATACCTTTGTTCGGCCCACTTCTGCATTATTGCTATGGAAAATGTAAGCACTACAAACTATTATGGGAATGTAAGACTAGGTGTCTTACGATCTTCGCAGATCAATGACCTGCTAAGTACCTACAAATTTATAAAGCTTAGAAGCTGTTAATAAGTGTTCACAAATGTTGATAGACATATCATAAATCACCTCTCAAAGTACTGTGTTATTAAATATAGTTAAACTACTTTAAAACACAACATTTTGACAGTTATACATAAGTGATTAATAACATCTTGTAAACTCTCAAACTGTTCTTAAAACAAGGTGGCATTTTAGAAGCTGTCATTAAGAGATCATAATTTCCCAGAGACAGCTGGAGTCACCAAGTGGGTTTGCTGTGTGAAGCATCAAATTCCCTTGCTACAGCTTTGAGGCTTATTTCAAGTTGCCAAACTTAAAACTGCATAACTTTGCAAGGCTGTGTAACTGTTGCCAAGTAAATTTACATAAACAGAAAGATTACATCTTTTTATCCATAACTACCTAAATAAAATTTGATCTGAAATGCATGTTGGGGTTATATGGCTCAAGTTTATAATATACTCATGAAAAAAATGACATTTTTGATCTGTGTTTCGGCCAATGCAGGCAAATGAATCAATATGATTACTCAGCCTGCTACACTATTAAAAGACCTATAAGATTCCTCACTGAAATGTTGGCACTCAATTGACAACAAGACAAAAAAACAAAATACTCAAAACACGGAAGAGTAAATCTTGAAAATAGCTCTACTCCTTAAAATTCCTTTTTGCAAGGCACACACTAATTTATATATGCCAACTCAAAGTGCGGCTTACCTTTGAGAAAAGGGAATATTCCAAGAAATAGCATCTTGGACTTTATTGTAAGTCTGTTCTTTCAGCCATTCATACGTGATTATACGTACCTTAAAACTGGTCTGAAATCTATGAAAGCAGCATTCTGATATAGAAGCCTGTCAATTGAAGTTACTACTAGCCATTTAACACATATGCTATATGTTGGTGTAATATTTAAAACAAATCAATATGAGTATCATTAGAGTGAAAGGTCAGGTGACACCTTAAGCAGTTGTGATAGAAAATGCCATCATGCATTAAGTGAGCTTATTTTAACCCATATTATTTTCTATCTAGCTATCAGCCTCTGAATGGAAAATAAATTGTAATTTGTAATAAGATTAGTTTATCCTGTTAAGTAAGGCACAACAATATAAATAACATGTGATACATTAATTTAAAAGAAAAAAAAAATGCACACTTACTTTTCCCTTTTTTTCCTTCCCCTTCAGTTTACCATAAACATAAATAAAAATAAGATAATTGAAGATTTCTTTCTTGAGAATCAAACTGAGTCCAAGTGGTGTAGTCAGCAAGTTTAAAATACATTTTTAAAGTAAATACAACCTTTCCCAGCATTTCTGATGCTTTTTCAACAAAATTACATGTACTGACTTCCTGGTTGAGCAGGTCGACTAGCTCTGATGTCATCAAAATGCGTTGCGATGTCGTGGAGCTCATTCGAGAATGCAGAGAAAATTGTTAGTGATAATAAGGTAGTTCATGAAGAAATAAGCTCGTGGGCATCAAGCTCGAGCTTCAGAAAGTCTCTGGAAGATGTTTTTTCATCATTTTGAGTGAAAAAAATCGCCAAAAAAAAAAAGTATGTAACTGTATTTAAAATGTATAAGGAAGGATCAAATGAGTAACATCTGCATGCTTCCCATAGCCTGCTCACACATGCACAGCTAGTTTGCACTGTCCTTTACAAATAAACAGCACCACAGAACTCCAAATGTAGCAGAAAATATTTTAAATAAATCACGTAGCCTTATTAATCCATTTTATATTCACATGACAGAAAAAAAAAGTGTATTTAAAACTATAAAGGAGTTCACTTATGAATCATATAAAAATTGTTAAGAGACTGTCAAATCATATTATCCCCATATAAAATAAACATATATACAAGTTTTAAATTAACCCCCAGGGCATAAACTATATAAAAAAAAAAAACGGTGCTCAGTATGAATTACAGAGAATGATACTTGAATGTGTGGTGAGCTCTTATTTACTAACTATGTCAGTTTAATTGATCTGACTGTAAATATTTAAAAAAAAAATTAGAGATTATAAAGGGAATCTAGAATGTTTATATACGGGAAGTACTTATTTTACTGTCACAATGGCACCATTTGTTTACCCTTCACTCTTAAGATATCTTTATAACAATACCCATAACTATATATTTACCATTAGTATACACTTTTACCACAGTATAAGTAAAAATGAAATTATGAAATTATGTGTATACTTAAGGTCACGTGTGAATGGTATGAAAAAAGGAAAAAGCAGACTTACCTTGTAAGTGAAAAATCAACATATAATTAACACAGTGACAGGGTTTCTAGAAACATAACAAACTGCAAACCTAGATATTTAAGTCACTTGTTTCTTAGTCTTTTTTATTTCTCCGAAGTCTTCCAAGTGGGATTAGAAGCCGTTCTCTTAAGCGTGGGATTAGCCCATTCCATCTCTTCTATTTTTTCAAGATCTTATGGACTTTTACATAGTTCAGAGCTGATTCTAAGTCTTCAAACATTTTGGGACCTTCCGATGAGAATATCTTCAGCTTCGCAGGGAACAAAAGGTGTGTTTTCACCTGTGCTTTCTTCAATTCTTTTATCAAAGGTAAGAATATTTTTCTTTTTGCTATAACTGCTGATGAATAATCATTGTCAAAACGCACCATAGCTTAATTTAATTTAATTGTTGACTTGGACCAGGCAGTTTTTAACACTAATTCCTTGTCTGAGGATGAGAGGAATTTGACAATGATAGATCTAGGTTGCTTTTTGTTAGCAATATTCACTGTGGCAAGGGAACGATGTGCGCTCTCAATACCAAAGGACATAGCTTCAGTAAGATCAAGAGTCTTAGGTAACCAAGTATTGAGAAAGTTAGTCATGTTGTTCTCTTCTGTGCCTTCTGGTAGTCCAAATATTCTTAGGTTGTTGCGTCTGTATCTGTTTTCTAGATTATCTAACTTATTTTGTAGAGAAGTATTTTGTTTGAGTAAGAATTCCACATTGTTTTCATTTTCAATAATTCTCCCTTCCATATCGGTCAGAGCTTCTTCAATACCTGTTATCTGTGACTTTTGTTGTAACAAGTCTTGGTGAAGTAAATCCATTTGTTTGGTAGTTTTTTCCTTGAAATGATCTATTTTCATATCCAGCTTATCAATTTTTGTAGTAAGATCCTGTATATTTGTTATCAAAGTCTGAATCTCTCTTTTGCAGCTGGAATCTTGGTTGCTGGATTTAGTGAAGCTTATGATGAATTCTTTCAGATCAGGAGAAATTATCCAGGAATAATTTCTCAAGAAAATCTGCCTGTTTTTTTTGTTTCTAACTAGATGTTATTATAGATGAAGTTAAGTTCTTTCAAATCATATATAAAGGTATTTTCAGTTTTTAGTTTGAAGGCAGAATTCCTGTCAGAATAATATTTCTTTAGTAGAGCTGCTGAAATCTGCTGCTACTCAGAGCCCATCTTGGACATGCCCCCTCCTTCAGTAGTTTTTTGATTGTGTCAGAGGATACGGGTTGCAGGGGGAAGGTTGCTTTAATATTGGGAGAGGCAGTGGTAGGTTTGATAGGTGAGGAGGTTTGATTGTTGGACAGTGCTAAGATGGTTTCAGTTAAGTATTTATTAAATTGGGTAGCTATATCTTCTGAGTTGTTAGTAGTGGTGGTGTGGGGGGTACTGATTTTGCCAGGTAGAAGTATATAGTTTATTGCTGACCAGTAATTTAGTGGATTATTACGGTGCTTTGATTGGATTTCTGAGTAGTAATTTATTTTGTCTTGTTTAACTTGCCTCTTTGCTTTGTTTCTAAGTTCTCGATAGGTTTGTAGAGTGGGTTGGGACCTTGTTTTAATCCAAGTTGCCCAGGCCTTGTCTCTAGATTTAAGTAGTGATTGTGTTTCTTTTGTTAACCATGGTGCATAGTTAGATTTAACATGTATATATCTGTTGGAGCCTAAGTGTTTAGTAAAGATAGGAAGGTGGAGTTAAAGTAATCAATGGCTTTCTGTAGGGGTAGCAGTTTCAGGAGTATCTCTATAAGGTTATTGGGGTTATGTTTTTTTTTTGTTTCTTATTTGTTTAAATGTTATTTGTTTTGATGGGTTAGTTCTTTTCCTGATAAAATAGGTTGGGAATTGATCACTGAGACTATCTGGTAGACAGCCAGAGTAGGGATAAAGGGCTGGCCCATTTGTTAATGTCCAGTCTAGAGTGCAGTGTTTGTTGGATGGCTTATTAAACCTAGTGGGTGACTGGATGAGTTGTGTGAAGCCATGCAGGTTGATGCAATTTTTGGGTTTTGGGAAATTGCAGCCTAACCAGTCTACGTTGAAGTCACCCATAATGATAGTTTCCTGAGGTAATGTTTTGCTGCACCAGTGTAATACATTTTCTAGTGTTTGGATATTATCTCCTGGTGGCCTATAGATACCTATTATGTGTATATGTGTTTGATAGTTAATGTGTAGTTTGTAAATAGTACTTCAGCCTTTTTAAGGTTCAGAGTTTTTTCATCTAATGTTACTATAGAGAGATGGCTTTTAAAGAGTAGGACAATGCCTCCTCCTCTTTTACTTAATCTATCTATACATACAATATTATTCCCTGGTGGAATTATTTCATTGCTGGGCTGGTAGGTTTTATCTAGGTTTCACTTAGAAGTACAATATGAGGGGAGTAAAGGGAGAGCTTAGCATGTTGCTGTTTGTCTTTCAGCTTTTTCCGGTTAGTGGTTGCCACAGCGGAACTCTGGTCCGGTAATGATTGACAGTAGATTTTCATGAACGCCGAGGTGCCAGCTTGACGTCCAACCTTCAACGAAGGCACGCCCTTATGCATGTCTTTTGAATGCCACCCAACCGTGGGGAGGACATGCAGACTCCACAGTGAAGGCACTACCCTAACTCCAGCCAAGAATCAAATGGGAGAACCACTTGCTGTGAAACAACAATGCTACAGCTGCACCACCGCTGCAGATGCAGCTCATGAATTTTACTGTTGACACTTCTCATATTAATATTTCATAGTAGAATATCAGATTTGTCTGTAGTGGGAATGATTGTTGTTTGAGTGTTTTTTCATTTGAATGTCAGTTTGTGAGATTGAGTTGTAGGGTTCACAGGTTGAGCTGGGGTTTGGGTGTATGTCCCCACTAAGAGTTAGTTTTGATGCCATGTTGACTAAAGTTTTCAGGAATCTAAGCGTTTATCATATTTCTGGGAAATACTAGGTATGTTTGGATGAGGACGGAGGGAAAATCGTGCATGCTACAGAGTTGAGTTATTGAAGATGGAGATATATATGGGGATGTTTACTAGCTTGGGTTTTAGGGGTCAGCTACTAGCGGTAGAGTGAGAAGGGGATGGTTCATTTAACATGGAATGATAAGAGATGTTATATGCTGCCAATATTAAACGAGTCAGGGTGGTAGTCAGTAAGTGCTGAGGGATCATGAACGTTATTGAGGGTTGGAAGATTTTGGTTTTATTTGTTATTAGAGTCTTTTAATAATAGGCATTTTACCTAAATTGATTTAGGTAAGTGTATGTTGAATGTAGTGGTGGTTGGAGTGGGAGAGGTTTAGGAGATTAGTTTAGGGGTGGAGAGTGATAGGTGTGGTGTTGTGATTGGATAATTTGTCAAAGAGGGTGTGGCTAGAGAAGTAAAAGTGTAAGGAAAGTGGGGGTGAGTGAGAATGGGGGTAGGGTAGGGTAGCGTAGTGAGCCCAAGCGTAGTGAGGTTGAATGGAGCGGGCTGATCCCGGCCTCTGTTATAGCTGGATTACAAAAAACAATCAGCAAGTTAGGCTAAGATAGATAACAGAATGCTTTTACATTATAAGGAGAGAATAGGAATCTACAGAGGCTGTTTTAGAGGTTTTACAGACTTGGGTGGATGGGGGTGGAAAGTGTTGGCTGGACTGAGAGATACTTAAGAAGGGGAATATAGGCATGAAACGTATGGGCAATAGCTATTTTAATAGGAGACAATACGTTATGTCTCAACAGGTATAATAACAAGCACCAGAGATATAGCCAGTCTTGGGTCAAGAAGATAGGGGGCAGCAGCAGGGACAGGGGGTCAAAGTGGAGAGAGGTGATGTATGAGGGGCTTATCTGCTAAAGGTCAAGGAATAGTGCTATATCACAATAACAATATAACTAGAAATTTGATTTTACATATATTAAAAGTTTAGATCTAAGACCCTAGGTAGTAGGTTCAGGAGTGCAGTGAGAGGAAGGTAAGCTTTCCCATTGGGGTTAGCCTGGTTCTTTGGACTTACAGAGACCACCATGTAGAAGGCTGGTTAGATTATTGTGTTGGTGCACAGCCTGTACATGCTGCATGCCCCACATAGGAACTATGCACAGATTAATCTGTGAGTGCACAGCCTGGACATGTTGCATGCCCCACACAGGAACTATGCACATATTAAGCTATGGGTGCACAGGCTGTATCTGCTGCATGACCTTCTCAGGATCTAGTGCATAAATCAGTGAGTTTTAATTTACAAACCTATTTCAACAATTCAATCGTGCATATCCTACCCCTGTACAAAGTGCCTTGCTTAAAGATTTAGTGGATAGCCTGTACATATGGCATGCCCTATACAGGATCCAGTGCACAGATTAATGTGTCAGTACACAGCCTCTACATGCTATATGCTCTACAGAGGATTTACTGTACATATTAATGTGTGGGAGTTTAGTCAATACATGCCACATGCCCTAAACAGAATCTAGCATACAGTTTATTGTGTTAGTGCACAGTCTATACATGCTACATGCTCAACACTGTATCTACTCACAGACTAATATGTGGGCTCACAGCCTGTATATGCCACATGACATATGTAGGATCTAGTGCACAGATTAATGTGTAGGTACACATCCTGTACATACAACATGCCCTTTACCAGCACCCTGTTTAACAATTAGTACGTGGTTACTCAGCATGCACATGCTGCATACCTTCATAGGGTACGTGACTACTGCTTACAGCATGGGTGCACAGCTTGCATATGCTGTGGACCCCACCCAAGCACCTGCTGCACCACTTAATAAGTGTTAAATAATCATGGATGTCAGAAGCCTTATTTATCTCCTAGGGTAGGCCTAAAACAGTAGCCAGACTGACAAGCAATATTACAGATAGAAGATCATCAGCTGGGACTGTTTAGTCAGAATAATGTGGAACTGTGGTCAGAGATGTATTTTCATGTTCAAGAATACTGTACATATGCAAAGAATACTTGCTACACAGATGGAGAAATTTCAATAACAGGTGACTGACTAAGGACAACCAGTCTTATTGTAAGTTGAGAAATGTCTAACAAACCAATAATTATGATCATACATACATGGAATATGTACTGCTGCAGTGATATTGCTGGACAGAAGAGTAAACATGAAATGTTTTTTCATGATCAAAATAGTGTGTGGGAATGGAAATTGAATAAAATGACATTTTCATCAATGTGAGAACAATACAGGAAGAGGCATGAAGAAATACTTCTTGTCAGGCTGACGTACAACCAGGGGTTTATTTGCACCTCCATTAAAGAGATAGATAGATAGATAGATAGATAGATAGATAGATAGATAGATAGATAGATAGATAGATAGATTAGATACTTAAGAGGTTAGCCCAATGATGGAGCACTTACAGCTCTGGGGTGAAGAACATCACCCTGTATGTTACTTAAGCCAACGAGTTTAACCTTGTATAGGCATGCTAATACATTTTTCCTATTGCACTACTGAAAGATTGGGCACTGGTATACAAAAGTTATACATTATTTGTAATGCCTACATCTGTTACTGTTAATGGCCTGAAATTTTTATGAAAGCATGTATAGTCATCCCAGCATTCTTTTGTTGCTCCATTCAACCTTCCACAATGTCTGCTAGCTGACTACGGGTGGCAAACTTGCCAACTGTCCGCATACTGCTACTGATCATCTCATCTTCTTAAAAATATCCCACTTTAACATAATTTACTTTGTGTACTTGCAAAAGAACTGTCTTAATCAACATTAGCATCCGGGTAGCAATGTGACACCCATCGTCAGCTGGAAGACATTGTTGGGTATATCTTAACAGGAAGTTGGATGCCTACATCGATCATGTGGTGATGATGCTCCAGTGGCAACCAAATGATCAAAGAGGAAACCATTTAGTTTCTTTTTCCAAATATACTGTTCATGTGAATTAGAAAGTTTGAGAAGAAACATAGGCATGGTGCTGTGCACAGAACAGACTTGCACAGACAGGTAAGGCAGCTATTGATATTGGGTTTCTTACCCTACAGGAATGTTGATCTTTATTAAGAGAGTTCTAATATAAGTACACAAACTAAATTCCATAAAAGTGAGACATTTTAGAGAGATAAGAAAAATAATGTTGTAACATATTTCTTTATTTACTGCATGTATGTTATTCATTTATCCTTTGTTAAGCAGGTAAATGAGCTGGCTCATGGACCCTTTCTGCCACTATCACGCTACAGCAAAGGTAAATACAAAACATACATAGGCTTTACTGTTAATGCATTTAATAAGACAGCAGAAGAGTGCTCAGACTTAATGTTGTAGTGTTGGTAGAGACTCATTAGAGTATAATAGAACCATTTAATCAGCATATAGTAAGAGGGACAGATGAGGCAGATCAAGTGGGAGTTTGTTAAAATAGGCAGAGATTAAGGGGGAGAATGTAACTTTTTGGAATACCTTTAAGAAGCAGCAAATATAAATGAGGTTAAAGATTGAAAATGACAGAGAAATGACAGTTACTGAGATCATTTTGTAAGAGGGATGAGATCTCTGCTGACACCTGTTTTGACTATGACTGGTGGCTGTGTATCATACATTTAAGAAAATGCTAAAGATTGAAACACCATAGTATTATGCATTCATCTCAAATCCTTAACTACAATCTTCCGTTTGATGCTCTGTTCTCATTTTTTGTTAAGTAACTTTTTTTTTTCCTATTATTCACTACATTTTCTCTGGTGCATATGCTTACTGTATTATAAGATATATATATATATATATATATATATATATATATATATACACATAGAGTACAATTATAATCAAAATGCACGAGCATTAAAGCAAAGTAACCAATGCTAGAGCATTCCAATGAATACAATCACTGAAAAACAAAAACAACCAAAATAAAAAAAAGATCAAAAAGGAAACCATTTAGATTCCTTTTTGATCATGCCACACAAGCTTACTACCACATTCAGAACTAACTTGTCTGAAGAGTAGTAACGGTATGGAATGGATTTTCCTAAATTAGCTGCAGTGGACAATAAATGCAGATAAGACTGCTGTCTAACCATTTTATTATGCTGCCACTAATGCCTATACACAAATGGCTCCCTTTAAGACTGCACCAATCATATTAGGTTTCCAGTGTTGATATTGTCAGCTCAGAAGTAAGTATAATTAGCTTTGCAAAGCTTGTAGAACAGGGTAAGACCTTTTTTGAAAGAGAAAGGTAACTGACCTTCTCTTTTTAGCAGCTCGTACTGGCTGTTCAGATGACCCATCCATCCATCCATCCATCCATCCATCCATCCATCCATCCATCCATCCACAACCCCTTTTTCCCATTTTTGCACTAGGGGTTGGGGTGTCACTTCAACAGTGACAATCATCTTGAGCCAAGGTTCACACTTCTGGGATTAACCCTGCCCCAGTTGTTCTTCCATACCACACACTGACACACACACTCACACCTGCAGCCAGTTTAGGGGAGTGCAATTGACCTACTGCATGCCTTTAGAATGCGGAAGGAAACTGGACCACCTGGAGGCAACCCATGCAAATACAGGGAGGACATGCAGACTCCATGCATAAGGCACCCCAGCCAAGAGTCAAATCAAGAAATCTCTTTCTGTAAGGTGACAATGCTACAGCTGAGCAACTGTGTCACTCTAGAGACCCTCTTCCCTAATGATTGAGTGTATGCAGTGTCTTTTCTATCTGTGCAGTCTTTTGCAGATTAGGTGGATAGATACACCAGATTTGGTTAGATTCATTTGGAAGATGACACAGTGTATATGACTTGGAAAGTATAAGTAGCTGAGTTGAATCCTTAATGCTGGCTTGTGGTAATTTCAGAGAGAGAGAGAGAGAGATCAATCATTTAAAGATGATGTTGTTGAGAAGATGTTAGTACACTAGGGAAGTTCAAAAAGCTTTAGAAAAAGTCACAGATGGCACCCCAGCCAAGAGTCAAACCAAAGAAACCTCTTTCTGTAAGGTGACAATGGTACTTCTGAGCCACTATGTCATCTAGAGACCCTCTTCTTTAATTACTGAGTGTATGCCTTATCTTAGGTTCATCTCCCTCAAAGAAGATATACATTTCTGGCAACTTGCCAAATGTAGTTTTGGCAAACAAAAAAAAATTGAAAATAGTTCAGTGAGATTACCTAAAGCAAACAATGGAGGAAAACATCTTCAGGTGTGGGTATGCCCACCCATCACTTTATATATACCAACTTCAATGTCACACAGCAGTAGAGAAAGAAGCAATATCCACTGTCAGAGAAAGTAATTTCAAAAAACAGTGTTCAAACATTTTAAGTTTGCGGAAACTACCTTCAGCGAATTGACAGACTCCTATAGATATTATCTTCATGGAGGTCACTAGTAATGAAATTTATTTAGTGGCCAGGGGAATTTTTTTCCTAGCTGACTGTGCAGTCTTTTGCAGATTAGGTGGATAGATATGCCAGATTTGGTTAGATTCATTTGGTAGATGACACAGTGTATATGACATGGAAAGTATTAGTAGCTGAGGTGAATCCTTAATGCTGGCGTGTGGCAATTTCAAAAAGAGAGAGAGAGACAATGGCAATTTGGTAGATACTGTGAAAAAGTTTAAATTGTTTACTAGGAAGCTCAATTTGTCCCTAATTTCAGAGGAAGTGGTGATTTTCAACAGCCATCGATGAAATAAGGAGTACCTATAACCCCCCTCCACACACACACACACACACACACACACACACACACACACACACACACACACACACACACACACACACACACAATCTACTTTTATAAGTAATTTAATGTGTTTGTGAGATTGAAATGTAATTGTGAGATTGAAATTTATGAGATTTATAAAGAGAAAGGCCACAACATCCTAAGAAATATAACTGCCAAAGAAAATGAAGCTTTGCAAACGTTTACAACTGATCAAGATACTAGGGTTAATAAAGCTCAATAAGGGGGGCAGTTGTCATGTACAGTATTACCTACTAGTAAGATGTCATTGTTATTAAATGATAGTAATTATTCACGGGTTTCCTGTAATGAAATTAATATTACTTATAAGAAGACAGATTTTTCATATGATAGCCTGATGCAAGGAATCATCAGCAATGATGAAGTATTTTTTTTTTTACATTAAAAATACCCAGGTACCTTCTATTTTTGTGATACTCAAGGTTTGCAAAAATATCTTGAATCCCTCCAGATCCATATTAGCTGCACAGAGGATCCAAAATATACCCATTAGCAGTTTTTAAAGGGTGAGATTTTTTTCACAATTATTGTCTACATATTTTAAAAGGAATTTGCAGTTTTCTAATGAGAATAACCAGTGATTTATGGGACTCTAACCTATCATTTTTTAACTGTTGATGTAGATGATTTGCTCCCTAGCATACCACAGGAAGAAGGGTTGAAAATGTTTAGGGAATCCCTAGTGTCCTGTGCTTATTTGTGATACAGCTACTCTTAGTTTTGTGGTAGATTTGAAGGATTTAGTATTAAGAAAACAAGTTATATTCTGAAGGTGAATTTTTTAATCATATACAAGAAGTGGTAATGGGTGCTACTTGTGCACTGATATTTGCTGACATAGTAATGTTGAAATGGGAACAAGAGCACACATTAAAATCTGATTGTGCTAACAGCTAGAAATGTTATTACAGATATCGTGATGATATATGCATGTTATGGTATAATACTCCATTAAGTATTCAGGAAGTAACCAACTATATTAATGGGACTACCGATTTCCTTGAGTTTATGCATTCCCACAGAAACCAAGAAATTAATTTCCCATATATTACCTTAATTAAAAATATTGAAAGGGGTTTTACATCTAAAAATCTACTGAAAACCTACATTTTCAAGATATTATTTGCATTATAAAATGTCCCATTCTTCTTGGTAGAAAAAAAACTATATAAAGGACAGTTTGTTATGTTTTTAATGATAAAATATTTGAAAAAGAGAAAATTAAGCAAAGGGGTTAACCCACTGAATTGGTGACTAGAGTAAGTGATGAAATATGACAAATAAGACATGATAAACTTAAACTATTACTAGAAGAAGCACAGGTTCCATAGCCCCGGTATCTCACAAGGGACAGGGTTAAGACTTTAAAAGATCTGAAATAGTACTCTAACATTGTAACACTTCCCCTTTAGTGAAAAACATTAAGTGGTTTATAATTACAACTGATATGAATATATTACATTTTGCAGGAAGCAATCCAAAGAGTTAAGAATCTCAAAAATAAATTTGAAAATAAAAATGAAAACAGGAATAGTGCTATTGGCTCTAGAAACAGAAGTTTGCCATAAGAAAATATGAAATGTGTATGAACTGCCATTATATTTGACAGGTTGTCATTCTACTGGGAGTGGCCCTTGATATAAAAAACTCCAGTACTTGTAATTCCTGTGGAGTTGCTTACATTGCAGTTTGCTAAGAATGGATGGCTATTATATATGCAAAACCAAATCTCCTAACCAGGAATGGATCTTATATGACATTGAGAGAACTAATCCCAACAATGCATTTTTTAAACATACACAATAGTGTACTGAGAAGGCAGATATTAAGTTTGCTGTCCTTAAAGGGTACCCAGAGAGCCAAGGGAGGCCTTGTTGAATACAATCAACTAATTTGTCACCTGAGGCTAAATGCAACAGTACAGCCAGAGTTGAATGATCATATTGCAATACAGAGCATTTTAAGGCTGCATTCAGCAAAACTGTGATTCCCACCATATATATTTTTATAAAAGTTTAAGACGTATAAATGTATTATACACAAAAAATAAGTATATTTTGTTATATTTATGTGGTTCAGAAATAGCTTTTAGACAAGGTATTTTATCTAATTTATTATAGTATTTTTATGGGTTGTTGATGTTGGAGACTTTTATCAACATGTATATCTATATAGTTATAAATTTACCATGGTTTCTACTGATATATTTATCACTACGCTTAAACATTTTTCCCATGACTGTCTTAGAGCTTAGGATAGAGTTACAACTGCAGTCACCTTTCTATATGATCACTATTTGTAGATGTAGTTTTTGATCTATTAGATTATTTCTTCACTCATATTTCTTTCCATACTTATATTTGCTTTGACTGGTTTTGATGTTCATTTTTCAGTGAACCATATATGAAATTTGATGTAATTAATTAACTTTCTAATCTAAAAGGATTTTTACATATAATTAAAAATGCTGGTCATTTTAGTGTTGCATGTCTTTTAAAGAATATGTTTTACGTGACTGGATAATTTAACTAATGGGTGTGTTTATGAATACATTTCACCTCCTATATATAATAAGGTAATATTTTTCAACTTTAATTCCAATGAAGTCGTAATAATAGGATAAATGCACTCAACTAAAGTTATAAAATTGTGGACAATTCTACTTTAGGTGATTTTTACTTCCTCATTACCTACCTAGTACAATTTTTGTTTTTATGTCTTTGGAATGAAAAAAAAAACACTCCAAAAATGAAAAGGGTATTTTAATAAAATTAGCCAAATATTTTATTTTACAGATCTGGAACTTCATCAGAACTGCAGTAAAATCAGAAAACATTAAAGATATAGGGTTATTCACTAAAACTGCATTTTTTATTTAAATGTTTGATGTTTTTAGATATCCTACTTAGTGTAAGTTGGGTGCAGATAAAAAACATACCTCCGCTTTTCAAACTTCCTTACTTACAAGAAACATACCCCAGTACTGGTTACCTTCATTCTTTCATTAGTCAGCCATGATACCCACCTTTGTGTCTTCTGTGACAATGATCTCCTTACAATTTAGCACTTGGAAAGCACTTGGTAAATATTACCCAAGTTTAAATTCGAAATCGAGTCTTACAGATCACTGGTTGGGGTCACTCATAGCTGTCCAACCATTAGCCTGTTTCCTGCATCAGCAAAGTACTGGCTAGAATTAAGTGGTGTGAGTTGTCTGCAGTAAAACCATGCTCCCAGATAAATTGAAACTGAGGAGAAATTATTTTTATAAATAAAAAAAGTAACCTGAACTTTGAGTTTTTTAAATAACTGTGACGGCATGTTGTCTATATGCACGTTATTTAACCTTTGCTTACCTGAATGCTGTCATAAGAATTTTGTCGTGAATGAGTGTTAAAATAACCTTAGCTGGTGTACTGAGATATTACTAGCTGGAGCCATGAGTTTAATAGCAGCAATAACACTTGCACAATTAAACAATTGTACGTGGAAGGTCACAACCATACCTCTCAACCACTTTACACAAGACATCTGGACAAAGCCAAAATAATGGGGAGACAAAACACCCAAAAATAAGGAAACATTTTAAATATTGCTCATATACGTAAAGGAAGTTACTAGAATAAAGGATTTTATGTTGCTATACATTTCTGAAGGATATGAAGTCTGAAACTGAAATGTCTGTCATTATTTAATGAATTCAGTCCTCTCTCATTTGCCAGAAAACCACAAATTGTTTGAGGAGCAGAATAAATTATGAGACTAAAATCTGGACATTCTCTGAAAATCTGGGTAGCTGAAAGGTATGGCCACACAAATACAGTACTGCTAAGTTCCATATGTAGAACCTGTATGTTATGTATTTACTGAGACTTGATATCCTTGAGGCTTATATCAGTTCTGGATGTAGCTTATTTTTTTTTATTTTTAATTTCTTATGTTAAATTGGTTAACTGATGTAAGATAGTACTCGCATACAACAAATCCTGGATAGGATACAATCAGGACAGAAAAATAAACCTTTATATGCTTTATCATGGCATAACAAAACACAATTACCTTGCTCTATTGCTTAGGCAAATGACATCTAATCTGTACTGTCTTCCAGTGAGACTGAATTTGAAAATACTGAGACCTCCCTTAAGGTATAAATGTAGAGTTTACTGATACATCTATGTTGGCTAATGGCTTCTCAGTGCAGATACTTTGCAAAACATTGGTGGTGACCCACTAATTAGCCCCTCTGTGTGCCACTCATGTGACTCTAATGCTGAGGATGAATCCACTAATTACTCAGATATACCTCTGACCACAGCAGATTTGTAAATCTGTCCACACTGAAATGATTCATGGGCTAATGCTCAGAAATTTCTGTATCATGCAGTTTACATAATCACTGCAGTAAAGTTTGTAGTTATACTACTTTGACAAAATTAATAGAACATAATGCTTCATAGAGACAGTAGAGGGCGGTTGCCTTTCAGTGGCTAAAACATTGTCTTTCAACTCACTATTTTTTAAAAGATGAAGACTGAAAACAGTGAATTGAAAACCTTAAAAAAACACAAAATATCTTTTTGCAGGGGGTAAGACCTCCCTGGCCCCAATTTATATACATATATGTATATATATATATATATATATATATATATATATAAACACGAATACAGATATAAGGCTGAATTGACAACAAGCCAGAGCCAAATGGTAAAGTTTTATGCGTTTCGTTCAATTTATTTCACCATGAACTTCTTCAGAATAACAATCAAGTGACAAATGAACATTTAAGTAGTAATTCAATTTGTCCATGTGACTCTATTATCCAATAAAATAGACTAAAGCTTTCATTTTAAAATAAAATAATGTACAAAATACAAATATATATTGCACTTCACATAAACCATAAAATCTTGTAAATGTGACAGGTTACATAATTCATTAATATAAATATAAAATCTACATTTCTATCTTTTATGGTCTTTGTGCTTGTAAAAAACATTTGATGTTTATAACATCATTAAGCCCAGGAGGCTCATCAGCTCTAAGCAAAATTTGCCATAGTGCTTCTCTACATTCTAATTTAACCTTAAAATTCCCTGTAAACTGTGCGTCATCAACTTTTTCTAAAACTGAAAATCTAAACTTCTTAAAATTAACACAAGATGTAGCATGCCTATCCAATGCATTAGAACTATCATTTTTCTTGATAGCTGAAATGTGTTCGTAAATACGCTTACTTAATGCTCGAATGGTTTTACCTACATAAAAGTTTTCACATGTATCACAAATACAGATATATACAACATTCTGGGTTTTGCAAGTAAAGTGACCTTTACTAGAAATTGTCTTCTTTAAATGTTTTAAAAATATAGTGTTGTTACCAGAAATAAATCTACATTGTTTACAATGGTTGCATGGAAATGTACCGTAATTGCAACCATCATATCTAACAACTGTATTACTTTCTAGTAGGCTCTTAATATTCGCAACTTTCTTATATGTGAATAATGGATATTTACCTACAATAGAACATAAATCATTGTTTCCCAGAATGACCTTCCAGTTATTCTGTATAATGTTTTTGATACAAGCCATTTCATTAACAATAGGTATTGGGAAGGCAAGTTTGTAGTCTTTAATTAAATGAGAATCAACATTGCGGACTGTGTCTAATACACTGACTGCATGTTGCAAAATTGGACGTGCTTTATTTTCTCTAAGTTTAACTACCTCTTTTAAGATGTCTTCCAACACATGTATATGATAGCCTCTATCAACAAAAAATCTTGTCAATTTAGTTGCCTCCAAGAGAAAAACATCGTCCCTACTAGTCAGTCTGCTTAACCTAATGAATTGTCCCTTAACAATTCCACGTTTCTTAAAATCAGGATGCAGACTATTGAAGTGCAAATACTGATTTACGAAAGTTGATTTTCTAAAAATACTACTAACTAAACTACATCTATCATCACTATCATCACTAACACTTAAATAAATGTCTAGAAAATCAATTTCTTCACCAAAGTGACCTATCGTGAATTTTAAAAAACTAGTAGTATTGTTGAAATCCTCTACAAGTCTTTCAAACGATTCACGGTCACCGTCCCATAGGAAAATCAAATCATCTATATATCTGGATAATAGAGTCACATGGACAAATTGAATTACTACTTAAATGTTCATTTGTCACTTGATTGTTATTCTGAAGAAGTTCATGGTGAAATAAATTGAACGAAACGCGTAAAACTTTACCATTTGGCTCTGGCTTGTTGTCAATTCAGCCTTATATCTGTATTCGTGTTTATTTGGTTTTTGTGTGGAGTCTTTGTTTAAATTTCAAGATTTGTCGGATATGGCTGGAGTAGACTCAAGTCAAGAGTCTTTACTAAATTTATCTGTTTATCCAGTACCCGAGTCGGGAAGCAGTCTGTTTGATTTGGTTAACTCCGTTGTAAAGGAGGCAGTAGCAGCAGCGTTTGCCCGGCAGAAGGGAGAAGGCGGGACTGTTTTGGTGAACAACCACTGTCAGTCCAAGAGCCCAGGAAGCAAAGGTTTTTCCACTTCAC
Source organism: Protopterus annectens (assembly GCF_019279795.1). NCBI lineage: Eukaryota > Metazoa > Chordata > Ceratodontiformes > Protopteridae > Protopterus > Protopterus annectens. The sequence continues at coordinate 675,557,671 of NC_056739.1, read as the reverse complement.
GCACACCAGGAAATTCCAAACAAGTTTGTACTAACACAGCATTGAATTAGAACATCTCGGATGCTACAGGTTCTGTTAAACAAGCGGATTGTATTACCAACGAGAAGGTTTTTGAATTAACTTTCCGTGAACTTGGAAATCCATTTCAACATGTGGAAAACGTTGATAACACAGCGAAAGTAAGTGACAATACAAATTCGTTGTGTGTAGATTCCGTAGCTACTTGTAAGAAAGATATTTTTCAACTCGAAAAAGTGTGTATGAAGTGTGTCTCACTTCAAAATGAGGTACTTTATTTAGAAGAATGCGTGCGTTTAAAATGTGTACCGTTAGGCCTAAGAAATTACAAATTTCCTAACTGTGTGGTCGAAGGTGACTGCCTATATAAGAAACTAGTAGAAATATTCAACAATGCTGGTTTGGCTTATATGGGCGCCCTTATTGAACATTACAAAGCTGAATTATTAACTTTGAAAGAAAGCGTTGAACTTTTGGACAATAACATCAGAGGTTGCGAAGTTTTTAACAGTGTTTCTACCCTTTACTTTGGCATCAATGCCAAAGTAGACAGACTTCGTGCTTCTATTATTGACCATAAGCGAAAGAAGATCAAAAGGGACACTCTAGCTTATGCTAACAATTCCGCTTACCCATTAAACAAGAAAAAGAGTAATGTGGAGAATGTTTTGAAAGTCACTGACATTGTGGAACAGAATCAAAACAGTGACAACTTTTTGTCTAGAGATAATGGCTTACACGGCCAATCTAACGAAGTGACTGTTAGTAATGTTAATACATCTAGTGAGTCTGTCGATATGGGTAATGATAATAGTACTTATGCACATGCTGTTTCTGCTTCTACCTCTAATGCCACTTTTAACAGTAAAAATGTTGGTAAAATTAAATCTGGCAATCAACAAGGTCCTTTTTTAGTAGACATAGTAGGGAATGTCAAAACACCGAGGTGGTCAGGAAGAGTTCAGACGAGGAACAGGGGGAGAGGGAAGAACCGGAAAAAGAACTGAGAGTTTCAGTTTTGAATCTAACTGGTGAAACCTTGCCCTCAGATTTATACTCTGTTTTACAAAAAGGTTTTTCTTTTGTTCCCTCAAATAAAGTTAATACTAGTAAGCTTATAGTTGATTTAAAATTATATCTACGTAAGCTTAATTTGAAATTTATATTTGAGGGTATTACTAAGGTTGTTAATTGTGAAAACAATCTTAAGAAAAAAAGTACTTACAACCCCCTTTTAAATTCTACCCTATCTGTATTTGGTAAACTCTGTGAATATGATTTTAGAAAGTTTGACACGCAACGGTGTTGTTATGATTCTAACTTAACTGAGTCAGAGTTACAAGCATTAAAGTATGTGGCCAATAAAAGTGAATGGCGAGTGATGAAGGCAGATAAGGGGAGTACAGTAGTAATCATGAACACAAGTGATTGCAATAACAGCATTAAAGACATGTTAAGTGACAACAATAGTTATAGGTTGGTTTCGAGTGAATTCATTACATATTGTTTTCAGCAAGTTGACCTCTCTTTATTAGATCTTTTCACTCAAGGTAACATTGACAGAGAGACTTATGACTATTTGTATGTTGAATATCCTAAATTGGAAACCTTATTTGGCATTCCCAAATTACACAAACAGGCTACAAAAATACCTTTCAGACCTATTGTTGCAGCAGGCTACTCAAAGACTGAAACTATGTCCATATGGTTGGACAAATATTTAAATCCGGTAGTTCAAAATACGACATCCTTTCTGAGAGATTCGTGGCATTTATTAGAACTTTTAAGCCAGTTAAATTTGGAAGGAAAACATTTCTTTTTTGCTTCCCTGGATGTGACATCTTTATACACAAGTATTGATCAATCTATTGGAGTAGAATATTTAAGGGAATTTTTGAGTAGTAACACAGTTTTTAGTAACAATTTAGTCAACACTATTTGTGCTTTAATGTGTATAGTTTTAGAAAACAATTTTTTCCTATTTGAAAACTCCAAGTTTCAGCAAACGTTAGGTGTTGCTATGGGGTCCAGGGTTGCTCCCAGCTTTGCTAATTTAGTTATGACAATGTGGGAAATTAAATACTTATACCCACATCCATTAGCTGGGCACATCATCTCTTATAAAAGATATATAGATGATTTGATTTTCCTATGGGACAGTGACCGTGAATCTTTTGAAAGACTTGTAGAGGATTTCAACAATACTACTAGTTTTTTAAAATTCACGATAGGTCACTTTGGTGAAGAAATTGATTTTCTAGACATTCATTTAAGTGTTAGTGATGATAGATGTAGTTTAGTTCGTAGTATTTTTAGAAAATCAACTTTCGTAAATCAGTATTTGCACTTCAATAGTCTGCATCCTGATTTTATGAAACGTGGAATTGTTAAGGGGCAATTCATTAGGTTAAGCAGACTGACTAGTAGGGACGATGTTTTTCTCTTGGAGGCAACTAAATTGACAAGATTTTTTGTTGATAGAGGCTATCATATACATGTGTTGGGAGACATCTTAAAAGAGGTAGTTAAACTTAGAGAAAATAAAGCACGTCCAATTTTGCAACATGCAGTCAGTGTATTAGACACAGTCCGCAATGTTGATTCTCATTTAATTAAAGACTACAAACTTGCCTTCCCAATACCTATTGTTAATGAAATGGCTTATATCAAAAACATTATACAGAATAACTGGAAGGTCATTCTGGGAAACAATGATTTATGTTCTATTGTAGGTAAATATCCATTATTCACATATAAGAAAGTTGTGAATATTAAGAGCCTACTAGAAAGTAATACAGTTGTTAGATATGATGGTTGCAATTACGGTACATTTCCATGCAACCATTGTAAACAATGTAGATTTATTTCTGGTAACAACACTATATTTTTAAAACATTTAAAGAAGACAATTTCTAGTAAAGGTCACTTTACTTGCAAAACCCAGAATGTTGTATATATCTGTATTTGTGATACATGTGAAAACTTTTATGTAGGTAAAACCATTCGAGCATTAAGTAAGCGTATTTACGAACACATTTCAGCTATCAAGAAAAATGATAGTTCTAATGCATTGGCTAGGCATGCTACATCTTGTGTTAATTTTAAGAAGTTTAGATTTTCAGTTTTAGAAAAAGTTAATGACGCACAGTTTACAGGGAATTTTAAGGTTAAATTAGAATGTAGAGAAGCACTATGGCAAATTTTGCTTAGAGCTGATGAGCCACCTGGGCTTAATGATGTTATAAACATCAAATGTTTTTTACAAGCACAAAGACCATAAAAGATAGAAATGTAGATTTTATATTTATATTAATGAATTATGTAACCTGTCACATTTACAAGATTTTATGGTTTATGTGAAGTGCAATATATATTTGTATTTTGTACATTATTTTATTTTAAAATGAAAGCTTTAGTCTTTTTTATTGGATAATAGAGTCACATGGACAAATTGAATTACTACTTAAATGTTCATTTGTCACTTGATTGTTATTCTGAAGAAGTTCATGGTGAAATAAATTGAACGAAATGCGTAAAACTTTACCATTTGGCTCTGGCTTGTTGTCAATTCAGCCTTATATCTGTATTCCTGTTTATTTGGTTTTTGTGTGGAGTCTTCGTATATATATATATATATATATATATATATATATATATATATATATATATGGGTCTACTTTGTTTGTTTGGTCAAAAACACATTTGGTTGAAATTCACTTGACTAAGCACACGACTGAAAGGTCACTTCACTGAAAACTCATTTAGTTGAAACTCATTTTGTCGAAAGTTATATATCTCCTTTTCACCACTGTAGTGCAATCCTGGAGTTAGAATATAAAGTAAGGGGGGTGTGGGAGCACAGCCCCCAACATTGGAGGGGTGTGGGACGTAGCCTCCCACCTATTTTAAATGTTTTAAACCATAGATATGTGTATTCACAAGTGCAATTAACAACTCTTTCCACAAGACAATATAAACTCAAAGTATGTGGGGGGCTACGCCCGTCACACCCCCCTAGGTGGAGGGCTGTGCCACCTGACACACCCCCCTTACTTTATATTCAAACTCCAGGATCGCACTACAGTGGGGTAAAGGCCACATATTACTTTTGACTAAATGAGTTTCGACAAAATGAGTTTTCATTTAAGTGAGCCTTGAGTCAAATGTGCTAAGTGAAGTTAGTTTTGACCAAATGTGTTTTCGACCAAAGTAGATCCATATATATCTATATCTATATATACATATATATATATATATATATGTTTTATATATGTATATATATATATATATATATATATATATATATATATATATATATATATATATATATATATATATATATATATATATATATATATATATATATATATATATCAACTCCATTGTCACACCATACAGGAGAAAAAATAAAACCCCGCAAAAAGTGCACTACTGGCTCTAACAATACAATACATTCCTGGGAAACTCATCTTGACATTCAACATTTGTTCTAAAGCTTCCACAAAGCCTGCACATTGACTACTCATAGGTAAGCCATAATGAGGACTTCAGTGATTACTATTACAGTTAACTGTGCATTTTTCCTACTTCTTTGGCAACACTGTTGCAAAGTCGTGTCTGAAAACTTTTTTTAGATTTGCATACTAAAACCAAGTATTGTATTGTGTTCGGCTTGGGCTTTCACAATTTCTAAGTGGTTTGTTATAGTATTTCTATCTTTGTAAAGCAAGCCAGTGTCACAGGAAGAGTGTGGGTGAAAAGGACACCTGCCCTGGCTGAGAACTTGGACGAAGATGTTGAAACTTTAAGATAGTATTTGAAAGGCAACGGCATTCAAAACCATCCCATAACTCAGGTATTGTAGATAAAGTATCCCAGCTACATGTCACCCCTTATTAACCTCATTAGATAGCGAATTGACTGACAGATACAGCCCAGGAAGTTAGGGTCAATGGCTATACTTCCTCCAAAAGACCTGTCACTAGTGGTATATCCCAAGGATCAGTACTTGCGCCAGTCTTCTTTGGCATTTACAACTCCAAGATCAAAGCTAATTTTAAGCATTTTTGGCTGATCAAGTTTACAGATGATGGCAAGCAAACTTGGCACCATCATAATCTCCCCAGTGGTATCCAAGATCCTCAAAGAAGCCTGTCTGAAACAGAAAACAAGTGTCAAAACCAAGGGATAAAATTAAATGCCAAGAAGTACATAATCATATCCTTTGGTAAGCATGACTCCAGTTAGGACTATCATGTTCACAACACACCTCTGAAAACTGATCCCATAATTGTAGACTTAGTAATCTGTTTTAACAGTGAACTTTGATCACATCTCCATTTTTGTTAGGAAGTCTGTTTTTCATTGCTCAATGTATATCCAGTGATATTGCTTCCAGATCTAAGGATAAAATTATTCTACTGTACTTGTATAGTGTATAATGACCATTTTGCTACACACCTGTCCAAACACATCACAATGGAACAACCATAATCCTTTCTCACTGAAAAAAATCAAAGGCCTAAACCAGAAAAAACTATGCAGATCATCTCAAGTCCTTGTCCCTCTTCCCAGTATCATACAGGCTATTGAAATGCAGCCCTGATCTTGCATTTAGAGCTTCTTTTGTGTCAGATCTATTACACATTCAAAAGTCCAATGCTATCATAAACACCCACTGAAGATAACTCCATTTCTTTTGCAAAATAAGTAGAACATGTTAGAGAGAGATGTTTGTGTCATAGAGCATACCACTTCTACAGAACCATCTTCCACTCTTTATAAAACAAAGTACTTCTCTTACTTTATTCAAATATAATTTGGATGAACGGATGGGTAAGTGAAATTCAAACCCAGTTTAGCAGCATTGTCTCTTACGGATAGAAGGAACAAGTAAATGTCCCGGCATACCTTTGTTCAGCCCACTTCTGGATTATTGCTATGGAAAATGTAAGCATTACAAACTATTATGGGAATGTAAGACTAGGTATCTTACGATCTTCGCAGATCAATGACCTGCTAAGTACCTACAAATTTATAAAGCTTAGAAGCTGTTATTAAGTGTTCACAAATGTTGATAGACATATTATAAATCACCCCTCAAAGTACTGTGTTATTAAATATAGTTAAACTACTTTAAAACACAACATTTTGACAGTTATACATAAGTGATTAATAACATCTTGTAAACTCTCAAACTGTTCTTAAAACAAGGTGGCGTTTTAGAAGCTGTCATTAAGAGATGATAATTTCCCAGAGACAGCTGGAGTCACCACATGGGTTTGCTGTGTGAAGCATTAAATTCCTTGCTACAGCTTTGAGGCGTATTTCAAGTTGCCAAACTTAAAACTGCATAACTTTGCAAGGCTGTGTAACTGTTGCCAAGTAAATCTACGTAAGCAGAAAGATTACATCTTTTTATCCATAACCACCTAAATAAAATTTGATGTGAAATACATGTTGGGGTTATATGGCTCAAGAGTAAATCTTGAAAATAGCTCTTCTCCTTTAAACTCCTTTTTGCAAGGCACACATTAATTTATATATGCCAACTCAAAGTTCGCCATACCTTTAAGAAAAGGGAATATTCCAAGAAATGGCATCTTGGACTTTATTGTAAGTCTGTTCTTTCAGCCATTCAGTCTCCATATTTTGGGATTCGATCTACTAGGTCCTGATATTTCAAATACTCGCTGAACAGTCTATTCATCAGAGAGAGTCCTGTTTATATATAGCTTGAACTGATTCTGTTCTAAATGCATTCACACTGCAGATTTATGTAATTGTATTACAATTAATTTATTAATTAAGAAAGAAGTGTAGGAATTAATTTATTAATTAAGAAAGAAGTGTATGAACTCATGTCATGGAAATATATTTTTTAACAGACCCAACAGCAATGGTTAATGTTATCTCAATAAAAGACATATACAGACCTTTCTCTAGTTTCTTATTTTAAAATCTAGGCAGTAATGCAACTCACCACCAGACATACAAACTTGGTTTTATAACTATTAAGTTTAACATTTAGAAACAAAATATCCGATCCCAATCCAAGCAAGCTTTTATGAAATTTGTCTCTCAGTATCACTTCTCTAATTTCAGGATAACCAGATTCTTTTTCCATAATAAAACTAAAACACTGTCCCATCAACTTACTCCCCTCATCACAAAGGAGCATAGGGCTGCACTGTGAGATACTCTTGACTGGGTGAACCCAACTTCCCAACAAAGAACCCCAAGTCATTGTGCTAAAAGTTTCTGTGGTCTTGAGTTATCATCAGAAAGAGTTGCTTAATGGCAATCTTTTTAAACTCATGCATATTATTCAGATACTCCATTTTGTTCACGTTTGCACTGTGCATTTGCTCCTCCTCTCATTCTGTGAGATTCCCCTTATTCTGAAATACTTTATCCTTTTGTTAACCCCTCTAAGTAATTTCTATTACTTCTTTACCATATCATTTTTTTCTATTATTATACAACCCTATTTTTAAACTCCATTTTCATTTTAAACCCATCACTAGCTATAACTTAAGAAGATATTTATGTCTTCCCTAATAACTCTCATATAATTTTCACTACTTATTCCTTAAATTCCTCCCTTTTTAACAGGTAGGTGGGGAAGCACTAGTCTTTTATTTTTACTTCATCACCCTGCATTTTTATCTTAGTTTTTATTGGTGCATGATCAGAAATATTTATTGTATGTGTGTCAAAGCCTTTGATTAAACACACACGCTCCTGTGAAATATAATTTCTATCTAGAATACCCCAGTTATTGTACCTTGGGGAATAATATGTAAATTATGTCCAAGTTCCTACTACTGAATTCATATCTTACATACATGATATTTTCACAAATTTCTTCAGAAATCTACTGTCTTTTTTTATATTGTCCCTTCTAGGTCTCTCTAATACATCCTCACTATTGACAATCAAATTCCATTTGCCACCTATAAATAATATTGCCTGCTGAAAGCTGGTTATTTCCCCCCAAATTTTTCTTAAGGTCCATAATAGCAGTTTTCATTAGAATATAAATATACGCTATTGTAATTATCTTCTCTTGCCAGCATCCCCTTACTACCACAAATATACCATGTATCTTTTTCCCTTATTTCTCTCTATTTTAGCCTTTCTAGCAATTATTATAATTACTTCCCTTTTCCTCTCTTCCTAATATTCTGCTGAATATCTATTCTGAAATCCTCTCTTGTTCAAATTCACATGCTCATTCACCTCCAAATGCGTCTCCTGCAGCATTGCTGAGTGCACTCTGCATGTCTTAATAAAATTCAACATTTTTTCCTTTTTGAATATAGCTATAAGGCCATTTTCATGTTTCAGGATAATATGCACAGCATAGCCATTGTGATAAAAAGCTATTTCCCACCTATTATACATGACAGCTTTTTTTTTTAATGTGTATTTCCAGTTTTTGTGTTACATGCATAAACGAATACTTGGCAGGCTGATCTTTTGTACTGTTGTATCTTCTCATCTCCATTTGACCCTATGTCATATTTTTCAAGACTCTTTTTTTAAAGAAAAACCTCAAACCAAAAACTCAATACAAAACACCCCCATCCCCTATTAACTTGGAACAAATGAAGAAAACTATGTATATCTTCAAAACATGAAGTTTAACCCTCCAGAAGGGAACGATTATCCCAAATGGATGGCTGAAACTACATGCATTATCTAACCAAAAATTAAAGTTACCTGTTGTAAAGTGCATGCTACAGACTGTGCTCCCACTTACACTGATTGCTGTCTGTTCTTCTCTTATCACTCTTCCACTCCAAAATATAAAAAAACTGCTTGTATGCTTTCAGAAAACTCTAACTTTTAGCCCTAAGAAAAAGTGTACTTGTTATCTTTAAATAAAAGTAAAGTGTGCACTGTTCTATTAAATGCATTAAAGTATTAAGGCTGTTAGGGGGGGGTTATCTCTTATATACTTCCCATAATTCCAGACTTAAAGCTTTCACTTAACTGCTTGCCATTGCATCTTTAAATTTTGCATTTCCCTCAGAATTCTCAATATTAACTGCAGACCACTTGTCTCCATGGAAATGTACTTAGCAATTAGTCTTTGCAAGTTTCATTCTGAAAAGAAGGCATAGCTGCTCCTAGCTGCAGACTTTTTAACTCCACTGAACATTTGCAAGTGGAAAACAAGCAAATATCTTTGCAGTTGTATGAAGCTTAGCATTTTCATGGCTTTCTTCACTTTGTCTTATTTTTAAAGCCTACATGCCTACAAAAACACCTTAAGCCAAAAGTAGAAATCTAGAGTGTCACCCTTGTTTTAAAAAAAAAGTATCCTAATTCTACATACAATATAATTAGTACACTTTTACACCCCACACTTAACACAGCAGCCCATGATCACAGCATATGAACATTAAACTTGCTTTTGGCAAGCCTTTTGTCTCTTGTTATGCTGTAAACCCTATATTCCTTACAACTAAAAAAGTACTTGTTCACTTTAATATCTTTAACACATACAACAGTCACTCAAAAGACTCTTGCACATTTAAAATATTCCTGACTAAACACTTCACAAAACTGTTTTCTGTATATAACATTCAGATTATATCATGAAATATTTTATCCAAATACTAATAACAAAAATTGTTTTACTTACAGTTAGTTTTCCCCTTTATATTGTCCTTCTAAATATTAATGATATGAAGTGGGGTATATACTCTAAAATCCACCAAGTTTAACAAAGGCAACTCAAGTCCTATGTTTTTCAGCCACTTTTTTTGCAAAACCATATTTTACAAATGTGATGATTGATGGTCTTCCATTTATTCACTAATTTCAAAGTTGCTGGTCTTCTTCTGTTCATGTCCATCTCTCAACATCAGACTGTGGTTCAAGTCCAAGGTACTGCTGATTCTGCTAGTCAACTTTTCTGCTTTTTTCTGTCTCTCAAGCATTTTCCTTTGGAACATTGGAAAAGGTATCACTGCCAAAGTCTCTACGTGTGCTTTATTATCGGAAGAATGAGAAGCAGAGTACTTTTCTGCTTGATGACTCATTTTTTTGTCGGACAAGCTTTCTTATTTCCTCTTTAGCGGGTTCTGCATGAAAAATTACATTGATCCTCCAGGAAAAAATATTCTGAAGACAACTGGATGCAGCAGCTTGCTACTCACACTCTTCTTCCTGGTGTACAGTGAATAATCATTTTCCACAAACACTCTAATGTCTCCAACTTTTATTACTTTTCCTTTCTGCAGCAGTTTTCTCAGGATCAACTCTTTATGCTTGCAAGTATGTAGGATTTTATCTTTAGTAATACATAATGTGTCTGCTTTCTCATGGCCAGGTCTGGAGCATACGCACAATGTACCCTTTCACTTAATGTATCCTGCTGTGGAATACCTGTTCATTTGCTTATTTGTGCCTTCATAAAATTAATACAGTCTCTTTTTTCCAGTTTCTCTGGTACAGCAGATAATTTTAGGTTTTCTCTATGTGCTATGTCCTCTAATTCTATAATTTTTTTGAAAAACAATTTCTTGAGCAGTCTCATCCTCCAACAAACTTTCGTTCTTTTTGACCTCTGATTTTTGCACTTTTATCAGCTCATCTAAATATCTGTTTAAATCTTCTCCCAGACTTTTGTTAGTTGATATATTATAGGTTCATTGGTGTGTACTAGGCTAATGGCCCTGGAGCCTTTACAAGCCTAGCCCATAGAAGTGCCCTGGCACTGTGCTGCCTGACGTCCATTCCCAGTGCCTCCTTCAGTGTTTTGTTTATTTTCATCAGCTCTGAGCACGTTTGACTTATTTTTTTCCTCTAGATTACTGGAAGCCATGTCTTACACCAAAGCTGGTGCTTGAACCACATTTTGCTGAACGACTGCTGGATTCTTCCCAGTCACTGCTTTCTCTTCACCTTTTCTAGTTGAATTTCTTTCAGGCTCTTTAAGTTTCTTCTTTGCTGGCTTCCAGGCAATGTACTTATTAGCCAGTAATTGAATTTACTAAAAGTGCTAACGTTCCTTGCCTTTATCTTTCAGTTTCTTTTTTCAGACTAGGAGAACTGAAGTCAATCTACTGATGAGTGTGCAGCCATCCTGAAAGTCCTATTTATTTATTTATTGCCAGTTGTTTATCAGGAAATTCTGACAGGGTAAAAAGTACCCATTTTCATCAGAGGCCCATGGAAAAAAATCTCTACAACATATCATTTACATAGTATATACAGAAGTATTACATAGTAAATGTACAAATTAGGTAAGACTGCTAACATTATTTTATTGAAATATTTTGCACTGTGGCAGAGAAAGATGAGTTAAGAAAAAGTTTAGATGTACAATTCAGGTACAGCTGATTACATTATTAGAAAAGAAAAATATTTACATTAGGGAAGAAGAAAGTTACAAGTGACAGTGCAAGATGAGTTTAGTCCTAGGTTCAGTAAGTTCTGTTCTAGTTAATGTTGGAAATGTAAAAATAGTTAAAAAAAATCGACCAAAAAAATCCCAAACGCAAATATATCCAAAAACAGAAGAAGCAGGAACCCAATCATTTGAAATTATTTTAATCAAATGGCAGAATGTAAAACTCAGACAAAGCTTTCAAGTTATATCAACTCATCCATCCCACCCAACATTTATATTAGAAACAACCAGCTAATTAATCACATGATTACTTAAATAAGTTACTATAACACACAAAAACAGCCCTATAAAACATCTAATAAAAACAATAAAACATTAAATTCATTAAATAACTAGTATAATAACAACACAACAGCAATATAACATCATATAAATTTTCTTTTTAACTTTAAAACAGGTTTAACAGTATTTCTTGTATTTAAACCTGGAAGCTTATCTGCTCTGAAATAATTTTTCCAATTATATTTTGCAGCTTTAGTTCTTACTACGAGGTTTTCCCCTCTTACCCATTTCTTAACTTTTTGTACTACTATAAACTTAAAACTATGCTCGTCTCCATATTCCATAGCAAGTCTATTCAGGGCATTTGTTTGAATCCTCCTTATTTCAGATAGCTGTGAAGCATTTCTTTCTTTTAGCTTTTGGTTTGTTTTCCCTATATAGAAACTATTACAAGCAAGACAGCTAGCAATATATATTAAATTCTCAGTGGTGCATGTAGCAAAAAGTATTAAAGTTCAATAATTTAACAGTAGCAGGGTAGAGAAAAGAAGTATCAGTATTTATATTTTTACAAAAAGCACAGTTCAGACATGGAATAATACATTTTGTATTGATGTTACTTGTAACTGTTCTATTCATAATATCCTTGTAGCACAATTTTTGCTTCAAACTTCTTTCTTTCTTAAAAACAAAAGAAGGTGTTTCCCCTACTATTTGCTTCAGTTCTGAATTAGAAGTCAATACAGGGCAATTTTTAGTAATAACAGATCTGATCATGTTAGAATGTCTATTATATCTAGTAATATATTTAACATTATTAGTTGGATTTTTTTGTTTCACTGCCACTTTATCAGAAAAATATGGTTTTCCTACAATTGAGAGAATAGGGTGTTTTCAGTCAGGAAGATGTTACATAGGCAAGTTATAAATGAAGCCTAGGAAAAAATGGAATAAGATAGACTTCATTTGGTTGATCAAGGAACTAAGGTGCAGGGTATGAATTTAGGATGTTAACAGATAGAGAAAACAGTCACATTTTCAGTCTTGTTTAGAGCAGAAAAGATATGTGATTTAAAGTAGAGTGCCGATTATCCAAATGTCAGTTATCAGAAACGTCAGTTATCTAAATGCAGCCTTTTTCAGAGTTGCATCTGTATGTGCATTGTAGCATCAGTACATTCATCTTTACTACCGTGCAAAATTTAATGTTCATTGCTTCTTCACAAACAGAAGTGAAAGGCCTGCAATTTAATCAATAGCTAAATGAACTACTGGCACACAAATAAGCAACTCTCCTGGCAGAAGTGAGGTGGGACTTCCTGTTGGCGGACTTCCATTGGTCCAACATTTCCTTCCTGTATTCAGTGGACTGGCAGTAGTTCTTTTACTACATACAATATTAATGCATTTTTGGTAGAAGCAGGGAGCTTGAGGGTTAGTGCGAGACATCCCTGAGCTGTGGGAAGCTGAGTACACGTACATCTGTTTGTGTGTGTGGAATTTGGCAAGTCTGAGGATCAGGGCATCAAGACCTTGTTTCTTCTCTATCTCAGCAGAACAGATGAAATGCTCCACAAGTTCAGACCTGGAGGCTTGGTCTTTGCCACAATGTATTCGAACTGGCCGACTCGGGTGAGTTTCACATAAACCTTTGCTTAGGGGCAACTGGCAGCTACCTGAGACTGATAGTTTCTTTGTAGAAAGGTGAGGGGCAGAAAGAAAGACTGTGTGAGGGTGTTGTGAAGTACTGGAGGCATGGCGGGAGTTTATGTGCCTCATTGTAGTAACACGTTGTACTATATTTATTTATATCTGATGACTTGGAATGTGATTTGGGAAGTGTTCATTTACAGAAAGAATACAGTACTTTAGCACTGTAAAGTTGCCCAGATTTTATAAGTATAGCAAATGCCTGTTTAACGAGTGTCAGCTGACTAGTTGTCTGTTTTTTTTATCCGGTTCAATTGTTTGATTATCTGAACAGTTTCGTTATCCAAACTACCACAGGTCCCATTTAGTTCAGATAATCAACTCTCTACTGTAGTTAAAAATATTTTTAGTGAAAGTTTAAACACTAACAGATTTGAGTTGGCTCTAATGCTGCTTATTTGGCTGGCCCAAGCATTGGCCACAGTATGGGAGTAGAGGCCTTCTCTGGCTGTTTTTTTTTTGGGTTTATACACATAGAGGAGTGGTCTGTCATCTGATCTGATGGATCTTTTGGGAGGGTAGTTATGGACTGTGTAACTAACAGACTGAGGGGCAATACAGTGATGGGTGAAATGAGTTGCACTTGTTGAAAATTTAGCAACTTTATTATAACATGATTCAAGTTTAGTAAGAAATGGAGGTTGGTGAAGATAAGGAGTATACTCCATATAGGAGTGAAGGTAAGAGGCAGGTGGTGGCAAGTGTAATTTTGGTCGATATACTTAGAAAATGTTAATGCCTGTATAACATCCCCAATTTTTACTGATTTGTTTTATATTATTTGGATATGGACATCAAATTTAAGATTTTCTTCTATTATAACTCCTAATAATTTAGTATAGGGGACAACTCTGATTTTTGTATCATTTTCAAAAAGGACAGTAAAATTTGCTCCATCTACTGTGACTCTTTTAAGACTTAAGAGGACAGGTTTAGCTTTGCTAGGGTTGAGTAACAGTTGAGAATTTGTAATGTATGTCTCTATGGAGGTAAAGTTATTTTGGGTTATCTGCTGAAGGTGTGGAAGATTGTTAGAGGCGCAACTGATGGTAGACTCATCTGCATACTGAAGTAAGTATCCATGGCAAGTGAAACCTTGAAGACTGTTGATAAAAGCATTAAAAAGGAGTTGACCAAGAACAGATCTTTGGGGAATTCCTATGGAGTGAGGTAGGTACAGGGAGAGAGTACCTTGCCATTTACCCAGTTTATTTATTTTATTTTACTTTTATTTACTGGAAATGTCCAACTGGGCCATTAGCCCATTTAAAGTGGAGGCCCGAGAAGAAAAGCTCCAGTGTACAGATTTAATAATTCAAAAAACATCTACATAACATCTACATAAAAAAATACTAGCAGAGATCATGTTTAACAATATGGTATTTTGTAGTATAAGGTCAGAGTTGTTACCAAAAGTACACAAACATTGTAATGTAGTGTAGAAAGGGTGGTAGGGAAGATGAGCCAAGATGAGTGATAAGGAATGTAATTATGTAGAAAAGGGGATACAAAACAAAAAAAAAAACAAGGGGGAAAAGAATAATAGTTGTAAGGTGGATTAGTTAGTAGATGGAGAGACATAGTGTGAAAAAGAGAAGTTTAAGGATATATTTCAGCCTGGTTTGGAACAGGAGCATAGCCAGTTGCTACTGAGGTGTTCTTCAGTAGGTTTTTAAATTTGGAATGGTTGGTGGTATTAAGGATTGCATGTGGAAGTGAATTCCACAGAGTGGATATGTGGTTTGAGAAAAGGGAATTTCTGTAGTCGTTAATAGATTTGTTCAATTTTACTAGTTTCTTGTTTGAGGAGCTTAGGGATCGGGGGACAGGAGTAGGTTTAACTAGGTTAATAAGACAAGGGCAATTGTTAGGATGGAAGAAAATGGTGTGAGTGAATTTTAGTTGGTTATAGGAGAGTAGACTGGGAAGTTTAAGCCAGTTTAGGTGTTACAGTGCAGTGCAATGATGGGATTTATGAGGGAAGTGGCAGGAACATCTTGCTATTTTGTTGTAAGAAGTTTCAAAAGTTTATTTAGGTCTGGTTTTTTTTTTGAGGTTATTGAAAAGTGGGGATGCATTGAGTAGAGAGAAAAAAAAGGTGTGTCCTAGCTATTGCTTCTCTAGTGAAGTCAGTTTGGAAGGGTTTGACTCTGTAGAGGGATCCGAGTTTGATGTGCACTTTTTTGATGGTACTTGCAAGGTGTTTATCATATCTAAGGCTATTATCTGTGGTAACCCCCAGTAGTTTTGACTGTTACAGGCTCTATTTTAGTGTTATTAAAGGAATAGATGGAAAAGGGGGTGGGTGGGCTTGTAGCTTGCTGTTGATAAAGAACATAAGCTTGGTCTTATTATGACTGAGAATAAACTGAGAGACTGAGAGAAAGTTTTCAATTTCTGTGAAGGCAGACTGAGTTGTGTGAAGAAGTGCAGGAATAGAGGGAGCTGAACAAGTGAGGGTAAAGTCATCTGCTTATTGTATAATGGTGGCTTTTTGTGTATCAGAAGAGAGTTTGTTTGTGAAAATAGACCCGAGTAGTGGACCCAATATGGAACCTTGATGTTCTTTGACAGAGACAGGCTGGAGGGAGGACAACTGATTTTGCCATTTCATTGCCTCTTGATGGTCAGATAGGTAACTTAGAAACCAGGAGGCTGTGAATCGGGTTAGATTTAATGATGCTAGCTCATGCAGAAGTTTTTGATGGGAGACTGTGTCAAAAGCTTTTGACGTCTAGAAAGATTGAGCATACTTGGAGGCCAGAATTTCTAAGCTGGTTAATACTGTTAGCAAAACTAACAGAGCAGTGGTAGTACTATGTTTTGTCCTAAAGCCATGCTGTGATGGAGATAAATGATTATTGTCTATAAGATATTGGAATAATTGGGTATGACTGCATTTTCCAAGATCTTAGCACAGGGGGAAAGAATGGTGATAGGTCTATAGTTATTCAGTTCTGTAGAAGTGCCTCCTTTATGTAAAGGGATAATATATGGTATTTTCCCTAGTTTTGAGATGTATTGTCAAGATGTAGACTGACTGATTAAGAAAGAAATTGGATACACTAATATTTCTGATGCTAATTTGAGGAATTCATTAGGAAGATGAGCTGTCCGGTTCGATTCTCAGCTAGAGCATCTTCTGCGTGGAAACATGCGTGAATGGGCGTACCTTCATTGAAGGTTGTGCATCAGGGCTGGTAACTTGGCACGTAAAAATCAACTACCAGTCATTAGCAGACCGGAGTTCCGCTGTGGCGACCCCTAACCGGGAAAAGCCGAAAGACACAAACAAATTAGGAAGATGATCTGTGGGAAGAGAGGAGGGTTTAATTTTGGACAGGTATTGCTTAATGGTACTAGTCTGAATAGGTTTAAGAGAGAAGGATTTATTATTATCAGTTTTTGTAGGCAGTGATGGGGAGAGTTATTATTGTTATGTGCTAGGAAAACCTGGAATTAACAAAGTGGGTGTTGAACTGAGAGGCAATGCTATCAATGTGGCTGGCAATGCAGGACTCTGGAGTTGTGGTCCAAAAATGGTTTAATAGGTTACTGATGGCTTGCCAAAATGTTTGGGACTTTTCTTGAGTTTATTTTGCATTTTTGTGTAGTATGCTTTCTTGTCAGATTTGATTTGTTTTTTGGCTAGGTTACGTAATTGTCAGTAGTTGAGTAGGGTAGAGTCATTGTGTTCTGATAGAGGTACCAAGTTTTGTCCCTTAGTTTAAGAAGGTTCTTGGTTTCTTTGGTAAGCCAGGATATCTGTTTTGCTTTGGTTCAGCATTTTCTCAGGAGGGCTAGATTATTTATGATGTGAAGTAATTTGCTATTAAAATACTCTACTGCTTGATCGAGGTGGAGGTGCATGAGAGGAGTCCAGTCACAATTTTGAAGAGCATTAAAAATTTCTGTTGAGAAATTTCTTTTGTTATGTATGAATTTATAAACTATGCTTTTAGTGGGTGGATATGTTGTCTGATTAAGCAGGTGGCAGTCTGATTGCTTAAGTTGTCTAGAAGATAACCAGATTGATAGTAGGTGGAAGGTTTATTTGTTAATCTCCAGTCTAGTATAGCTTTTTTGTTGCTGTGTTTGTCTATTCTAGTTGGAGAATTTATATTTTGGTAGAAGCCATAGAGATTGATAAAATGTTTGGATTGTTGGTGGTAAAGGAGGTCCACTCCTGGTTAAAGTCTCCCATGATTATTGTTTCATGTTTATATGTAGATGCTACCCGGCAAAGGAAATATTCAATATTGTTTGGGTCATTTCCTGGGGGTATGTAAGTTGCTATGAGGATTATGTTTGGCCGGTGTTTAGTTTAAGGTGAGTTACAAGTATTTCAAGATTATTGGGTACTGGTTAGTGTATTGTTAGGTGTTACAGTTTGAGGTTATCTTTATAAATAATGGCTATGTCACCACCCCTTTTGTGAATCTTGTCAAGCCTATGGATGTTATAACCTTGTGTTAGTATTTCTGTACCTGGTATGTGAGGTTTTAGCTAGGTTTCTGTTGTTATGACAAAGTCAGGGGAGTACTGAGAAAAAGTTGCATAAAAATCAGGGATTTTATTGAGCATGCTTCTTAGTTTCATGTTTAGAATGAGTAGATTTGTACTGTTGTGCTGGAAACTAGATAAGTTATTGAGATGGGGTGTGTTGTGTGCATTAGTGGGATCTGGGTTATGGTGGACGTCACTAGTTAGTTTAATGTGAGAAAAGTAAATCTGGTAAAGGAGTGTGAGTTTGAGAAGGAGTTTACTATGTCTGTGTAATAAGAGAGATGCTGGATGTATTTAGTTATATTTGAAAGGGAAGTGATTAATAGTTAAGTTTTTATATAAGTATAGAGATATATGATAGTTGGTTGGTGGTATATGGAGGGGGGTTTGAGAAATCTGGTGGGAGATTGTAAGTAGTGTACATTTTGTTGGTAATAAGAGGTAAGGTGCTAGGCTGTGAAAAAGAAAAGGTGAAATATAGTGAGGAGGCAAGTTGTTGGGATACACATACCTTATTTCATGATGAAAGTACCTCAGGTAAAGACAGAAGAGGGGAGGTTTGTTGGTTGCCTGTTAGATATATAGCTAGAAAAGCATTGGATAGAGGGAGGGGAAAGACTTTGGATAGACTGCTGCTATAGAAGTTTATTATGGCAAACAGTGTCTAGTGCTTTTTTGACAGATGTAAGAATAGTGCTGAGACTAGCTTACCAGTTTCCCTAGCTAATATTAACAGTACCTAGAGTGCTCATTTTACTTAAATGGACCACCAGGAGCAGACTGAAATGGTGGGGCTAGCAGCAGACAGAATGTCAGGTATATTCTCATGGGATTAGACTCCAGAAGTAGCAAAGTAATACTTCTACTCCACAATCTAAATAGTGAGTAATGCATGCAGTGCATATGGTAATATATGAAGTGAAACGTCAAGCTTCTGGGAAGAATTCATAAAGTCATCTCAGAATGCTCCAAGGTATAGAAAAGAAGCTCTGATCCCCACAGATTAGAGGAACAAGAACTCTTCACACTTTAGACCAAATGAGGCGAGGATTACATGGTATGGTCTCACAAGGCCATGCCACGGAAATGTCAAGAGGTGTTCTTAAACAGGAAGGGCAGAGGGGAAAGGAGGAAGCATAGGCAGCAGACTGTAGGGGATAAACATTCACTTGATTGACAAAGGTACTTTTTTTTCCAAAGAGAAGGCTGTTGACCCATGGAATGAATTACAACATAAGCAATCCAAGATGTTACTGCAATTCCATACAAACTCTTTAATATCCCAGACAAATTTATGGTGCATATTCTCACTGCAACACTCATTATGTACAGGTCACCTCATCACCCTAACATCCTACATCAAACCTAGAGCTAGGTGCTGTATAAAGAACATATACAAATACATAAAAGAATGCACTTTTCAGATATTCTCTCTGCAAAAACAAAATCAAGCTTAGCAAGCAGCATTCAACAGAAGCATCCTTATTCCCTGCAGCAGCCTCAGTCTGTGAGACAAATGTCTGTCTTACTGCTACCATGGAAGTTCCTCACATGGAGTCTAAATTCGTACAGCAAAGATTATTGACCATTTTTATGAACGTACACTCCATCCATTAATTTAACTTCCCCTTGGCCTCACCACAGCAGTCACTCCCTCCATTTAACACATTGCTTCATCAGTCTCCAAAGCATATGCTAGTGAAGTCAGAAAAAACATTAGCTCATTAGTAATTTGGTAGGGCCATGACAGTCCTTATATTACTTTGAGTCATGTACTGTTCCTCCATTCTGAGGTTCTGCTCCTCACTGCTGATTCTTCATACAGTAACTGTCATTTCTGTCCATTCCTCTGGCCCACTCTCCATGATATTTTCAAACAGGAGCTGCAGTCAATAGCCCACACATACTTACCCTCTGAATGACTGCCCTCCATCCCTTCACACTGTACTGCGAACGTGTCAGATGGATCTATATCACCCCAGACTGCCTTATATCACTTTTATACTTCATAAAAGCTCCTTACCTAGTAGTTCCTTCAGATACCCCCTCCTCTACCCTAATCAGATTTAGCCATCTGTCGCTGTCACTTTTTTAGGATGTTGCCCCTTCTACCTTCTACTTCTTGCTTTATCTCATGCCTTTTATTGTTTTGGCAACTGTCTTTGCTATTCATTACAGTGAATTGCTACTCTTTTTCTCCATTTCTCTCATACTACTTTCCTGAGTAGCCTGTCCAGAGATCCCCTGGCAGGTTGTATACCAGCCTGCCACATTGTCATAACACAAGCGTAATTGCAGAGTGTTTCAATTTGGCCATGACTCCAGCCTACATCTGCCTCCACACCATATAACTGAAACTTTGTCACTGTGTTTATAATTCTGAGGAGAAATTATTATTTTTTAGTGGTTTCCCACTTTTTTGTATTAAATAAGAGACATCTTTATAAAATTATCACTTATGACATAGGCAATCATACCATTATGACATAATTTTGGCTGCAAAACTTATACATCACTTATAATCTATCCAGTCACTGTCAGTCAAACATTACATAGTTCATTCAAATCCTGCCTTCTTTTAAGCCTTATTCATCATCAGAATGTAATTTTCCCATGATTTCCATTTTTTTCTATGTAATTTGCTCCTACTCTTTTCTATAGATCCCATTTCCAGTTGAATTATCTCTGTTACTATAGTCATTACTTCTAGTACAGTTGGTTAAGACTTTGCTTTCCATTTTCCAGTAATTGCTTTTTTTTGGCAGCCACCATAATTAGACTCAGCAAGGCCTTACTATGTCTAGGCAATTCTGATTCTGTATCATAGCTCAGAAAAATCATTTCCTTATTCATTCCAATTTGCTCACCCAGTATTTATGATAGAGTTGCCTGCAGGGATTTTTTAAAGTCTGACAACTCATTACAGTCCCAGAAAATATGTTCCCAATCACCTCTTTCTTCCCCATAGCAACTCCAACATTTTCTATCTACCTGAGGAAAAATTCTTTGGAGTCTACTTGAGGCATAAAAATACCTATGTAAACACTTCCAACCAAAGATCCTAAATCGTCTAGACATTGTTGCATATTTTGGAGACACACATATATCTCCCCATTGATTCTTTGTGAATTGCTTATCCAGTCTATCTTCCCAATCATTCTAACCTCCTCTGACTGATTCTTATAATTATTATGCAATATTTTACATGCTATACTAATTATTCCCTTTTTAGCAACAGCTTCTTTTTTTATATTCTGTGAGAAACTCTACCAGTAATGGTCTTTCACTTAGGATTTCTCAATTTCTTTCTCTTTGCCTATACTCTGATATCAATCCTTGATACGCAAGGCAATCTCTAGCATGCATTAAAAATAAATTGTTGCCCTCTTTCCATTCTACTACCTTTCCCTCTCTTATTATTTGCTTCAAATACCTTGGCTCTTTTCCCAGTTTTCTCCAATAAATTCCAGCCCCTTCTTGCCTGTTGTCCTATTGGATACCCTAATTGCAGTCATCTTTATTGGCAGAATCTCCTTTCTCCATTCCTGTGTTGGCTTAGTTCTTAGAATACTTGCTGTTTTATTAATACAATATCTGTATTGTTATTGTTATTCCCCCTAAGGATCTACATCTAAAATGCCAGACTGTCCTTCTTTCTTGAGCTTCCCCCTGTTTTGTCATCATCCCTTTCCAGTCTGAATTATCGATTTCTACTTGTGCTGTGTATATGAGCCTTAACTGTGTAGTTCTGAAATACCCCTCAAATCAGGTAATCCCAGAGTGCCTTGTTCTTTTGAAAGAAGCATCTTATCCCACTTGATTCTAGCCATCTTCCCCACCCAGATACAATCCTTTATTAAATGCCATCCACAACTTCTCCTGAAATGTGTAGTTCTGAAATACCCCTTCAAAGTGGGTAACCCAGACCTTCTTGTTCTTTTGGAAGAATCAGCTTATCCCACTTGACTCTTGCAGTTTTCCTCCCAGATAAAATCCTTCAGCTCTTTAATAATTGCTTTCCACAACTTCTGCTCTGGTTGATGAAGATATCCCTGACCTGTGTATAGAACTAGAAGGGCTAAAAACATTTTAAGTGCTTGTATCTTGCTATCAATATCCATAAAACAGAGCTTGCATTTTCTCAGTTTTGTATTATCTTTTTGTTTGGTCTCTTCCCACATATCGTTAGCTGCCACACCAGAATCTTTCTTAAGCCATACTTGTCATGTATCCATAAATATGCATATTGCTGAACCAATTTGTGTGTGGGTACATAGTGTACAGCTATTACTTGTGTTTTATCTTCATTAATTTTGTATCCAAAAAAGATTTGAAAGCATCTTAAAATGTTCTACAGCACTGAAATATCCTTTTCTGGTTTCATCAGATATAAAATAATATCATTTGCAAATAGACCAGCTTTTCTTGACTACCATACCAATTTAAAACAAAACAGAAATAGAAATAGTTTCACAAGCAAAATTATTAGGCATTACTATAGACAACAAACTCCCTTTTGAGCAACATATTAACAATGTAATAAAAAAAAACAAACAAAAAAAAAAACACTGCAAACTAGGTATGCTCTACCACAGCAAAAGATTTATGAATACAGCCACCAAACTGACACTGGCTACCACCTACATCCTCCTCTCATTACTATATGGTGCCCCTATACGTACAAATCTCCAAACCACACCAAAAAACAAACTAGAATCTTTCTACAATAAGATCACTAAATTTGCAACCTCTGCACCTTTCTATAAGCATCACTGTATAGCACTTACAAAACTCAATTGTCTCTAATTCCTTCATCATATCACCTACATTCAACTAATGTTCGCCCACAAAATTGTATTTAAACCTGAAAACTGCCTCAACTTAAAACCCACTCTCTAAAGCTATACACCAACTAGGACCCTACACTCCAAAGATAAACAACTTCTAAGTCTATATAGACTAAACAAAAAAGCAGGCCATTGCTTATATTCCTACTATATAGTCAAACTGTGGAATGCCCTACCTCTGGAAAATAGAACCACATCAAATCTAACCAAATTCAAATACACTTTAAAAACTTCCTTTTCAACAAACATATTTGCCAAAGCACCAAGCCACCCTAATATATTTACCTACCATCCCACCTGACACCCCACCCACACCGGCAGCATTAAGTATTTCCTTTGCATGCCCACTCTAGTCCCCCGTTTTTATTTTACACTTCCTGTCCATGCCTACTCTAGTCCCATTTCTTATTTTACACTTCCTGTCCATGCCTACTCTAGTCCCCTATTTCTTATTTTACACTTCCTGTCCATGCCTACTCTAATCCCCTATTTCTTATTTTACACTTCCTGTCCATGCCTACTCTAGTCCCTGTTTCTTATTTTCCACTTCCTGTCCATGCCTCCTCTAGATCTCTTTCCCTCTCCTTTTTCTTTTTCTCTCCCTACTCTTTTTTTTATCTCACCTTACATGCTAGTTTCAATTT
Organism: Protopterus annectens; assembly: GCF_019279795.1. Lineage (NCBI taxonomy): Eukaryota > Metazoa > Chordata > Ceratodontiformes > Protopteridae > Protopterus > Protopterus annectens. The sequence continues at coordinate 675,534,299 of NC_056739.1, read as the reverse complement.
CTCTTCTACCTAAACTCCAAAGGCTTGGGACCTCTCCCTTACTTCTCCTCTACTCCCTCTTTTTAGCACTTAATATCTATACTTTACCTGTCTTCCTCTCCCCCCCTTTGTTTCTTCTTTTTACCCCTTTTAACTATATCAATCCCTCTCCTCTACCTCTCTCTTTACAAAAATCCCTCCTGCCCGTTCCTTTTCTGACATTACTCCTTCATCATTTCACCTACTACCCATTCTGTTTTCTATTTTCCCTGCCAAGCATATAACTATCTACTACGTCATCTGCTCTATTCTTTCTTCACTCCTTTCTCCTGGCTCACCTAACCTCCTAACTCTTCACCACATTACCACTATTGCATACTCAGTTACCAATGTCTACTTTAAACACATCAATGCCCCTTATCCTATTTTCCCTGCCTCAAGGTCACTGTTGGCATCTTGATATTTTAACCTACACAATACTCACATTTTGAAATTGAATATTCAATCTTTTCTAAACTTCTGTATATAATTTTACTTGAATGTACTAATTGCTACAGTTTAATAATCTTATAATCTGTACAATGTATTATATCTTCATTTTGTAATTATATGATGTTTTTCATTTTCTCTTTGTAATGGAGCTTTTCTCCCTGGTTCTCCACTGAAAATGGGCTTTTTGACCACAAAATACATTCCTGGTTACAAAATTTCCACTAAATAAATAAATAAAATATCCTTGAATTTCTGAGTCCCTTATTTTCTTTTACAATAGTTATAAATATAATGCAAATAGCAAAGGGGAAAGAGGACAACCCTGACTGGTTCCTGTGCTCAACCAGAAGTTATTAGAGAGGAACCCACCCACTTTAATTTTTGCCTCCAGTCCCTCATATATCCCGCTAATCAACCTTATATATTTTATCAAGGAATGCAAATGATTCCACTGCCCTGCTCATAAAAACCCAATGCACTCTGTCAAGTGCATTCTCTGCATCAAGTCCTACAAACAACAGTGGTATTTTCTTAGATTCCACTTCCCTCTAGATCATTAGTGTTCTGTTAATGCTGTCAAATGTTTGCCTCCCCTCCACAAAACTACATTGATCAATATCTATCAATTCTGTCTTCTCCTTTGGCATTATTTAGCCATTATAGAAATAAACACTTTATAATCATGGTTTAGGGTTGAAATGGGCCTGTATGTAGCTGGATGTGATGGGTCTTTACCCTCTTTAAGGATTAGAGCTCTGACTGCTTTCTTCCAGGATGTTGGTGCTTCTCCTCCTCTTAAAATACTGTTAAACAAAACCTTCTAGAGTATTAGTTTTTCCGCTCCTTGCTTTCAGTCTTCAACAGGAATACTACCTATTCCTGGAGACTTTACTGTGGATTGGTTATACATCACCATTTTTATCTGGTTTACTATCATAATCTGGAAAATGGGTCAGTCAGAAGAGTAGGCAAATATTGCCAAGTCAAGATGTGCCATGCTACTAGACTCCTACCCAAGAAGACTAAATGCTGGAATTAAATCAAAACGTGCTTCAACAAAGTATTAGTTTAAGGATGTACACACTTATGAAATCAGTTTATTGCACATTTTTTTTTTTTATAATTTTCCCCTAACAGATTTGTTTCTTTTTCAATTGAATTGCACAGGTTATAGGTCACATTAATGTTAGGAAAAGTTTTGAAATCATTTATTGTGGTCTCATTTTTTTATATCACAAAAAAACTGGCATTTTAACAGGTGTGTGTACACTTTTTATATCCACTGTATGTATGTGTATATAAATATATATATATATATATATATATATATATATATATATATATATATATATATATATTTATATGTATATAGTTTATTTAAAATTATTTAAAAATATACAAAAGTGCAAGGCTTAATTTTTAACTTATCTGCTCTAAATTTAATAACAGGCTATAGAGAAACAACTTCATTAAAACCCAGCGAGTTGGTGGAGTTTAGTTTCACCTGCCATTGCTTCTTTCTGCACTCTAACCTGGTATGCCAATCTCCACCACGGAGATCAACTTCCACTTTATCAAATATGGAAAAAACAAAATTAAATATTTTGTACTTATCACTTAGTGCTGTGTGTTAGAATTATTACCATTCTGTTTCTTAAAATTGTAATGGTATTATTGGTCTTACTGACCTCGGAGCTTTGCAGGAGTGACGGATTCCCTGGACAATTTTTCTTTGTCATGGTTTCTAAGGGGAATATTCATTTATTCAACTTACAGCAGAAATTTTCCACTATGAAAGGCGAACTCACTAAATTAATTGAAATGTTCACTCAGGCATCAGAATGGCCAGCCCTGCCTCCTCCCTTTGGGTTCAACATAAATGGCTGGTATGGAAGATGGAGCTTTGAAAAATTATCAGCATTCTTTGAGAAAAGGACTAGCTTTTTTGAACTTTGAAAATTTTCCTTTGTATCAGGGTGTTGCTTCATCACAACCTGACACCTCCTGATGGCCACCGGCTGATCTGGATAGATCAGAAGGTACATTATTTAACAACTTTTTTCAAGACATACCACAGGAAACAACAGTGATTAACCACAACCTGCAAGGTTTGGTGTTAAGGAAATGATTTATTGTTTTGAAAATAAACTTTTTAAAGTTAAAAGCCTTCAAATGGACAACACCTATGTTAAACATTGCATTTAGGGTAAAAAACAGTACTGCAAGGTCTGTGTGTATACAAATTTCCTTTTGGTATGCAGTATGCAAATATGTTGTACAGAGACTTTGTTAATTGATTTGAGGGCTTTGAGCTTATGGATTTAATGATTAAATATAATGAAAATAATATTGCTCAGTTAATAGTTGAAACTGAAAGATTAAACCAGGGTATTAAACAGTATTTAATTTTTCATCAGTATCATGAATTGTTTAACAAAACGTTGTGGAATGTGGATAAGAATTGTGGGGGTGTCTTTAACAGAAAGCAAGAGAAAATTGAAAGGGACATTTTACAGTATAAAAACAGTAAAGCTTACCTAATTCAAGTGGGTTCATTTCAGTATCAAGGGCAAAATGAGGAAAGCGATAGGGAGACTAGCCCTTCTGATGATGTATTTATGGATAATTTAAGTTTTTCTAGAGATAGAACTCAGGTTGGAAGGAACAATGACATTGACTGCCAGGAGGATTTTTCAGTATTAAGAAGATCAGAACACCTAGCAAGTCATTCTCTTCAGACTGTCGGTCCAGGTCCCCAAGGGGATCAGGCTTTTACACCCATCCCCACCCCCATGTTGAGCAAACAAATGGAAGAATAGGAGGAAGATGCACTGAACTGTTTTTTTGGTAATAGTTTAGAACTACCTTTTGAAGATTTGCTCTGGATGTCAGGTGCTCCCTCCTCCAGAATTTCTGCCGGTTTGAATTATGATTCTTTGAATGATGGGGAGGGATCTTTTGATCCACTTCCCTTACCACAGGTTATACATTATTTTAAAGAGTACAATATTTTTAATTAAACTGACCATGTGATTACCAAACAGCACTTTATTTGTTTCAAAAAGGTTTTAAATTTGTACTGTCTAGCAAGTTTGGTTTAGTAGGTTCCTTAATGGAGTTTAAATTATTTTCAAGGAAAGTGAACTTGGAGGTATTTTTTAAATCTGTGAAGGTTTTAAAAGTGGGGGTGAAATTAATGACCCTCCAGTTAGGAGCAGAGCACCTTTAATCCACCTACACACCCACTTATTAATATCTTTGAACAAATTGTGAGGAATGAATTTTATAAACTAGGTTTGCCGTCCTATAATTTTTATTTTTTATTTTAACCCTACTAAGCAAGAAAAGGATGTTATAACTGAGTTGTGCAGAGATGACACAGTTAGAATTATGAAACCAGACAAGGGGGTAGGGACAGTGTTGTTTGAGTCTCATCATTATTCAATGAGTATGTTAAACAACTTACACAGTAGGGATACTTATATAGAAGTGTCTAAGAATCAGGTAAACATAGCCTACCATGGAATAGAGTTAAGGCTGGAAGACCTTTTTGTTTAAAAGTGGTTTAGATGCTGAACATATGAATTTGTTAAAGTGTTCCACACTAGTATTCCCTCTATATTTGGTATCCCTAAAGTTCACAAAAATATTTCCAACCCCCATTTAGACCAAGGTTCCAAAATACATCCTAGAACTGTTTTATTAATTTTTATTTATTTATTTCACATTTGTTAACTTGGTTGGTCCAAATGAGCCAGAAGCCCATTTTCAGTGGAGACCAGAGGAAAAAAGCTCCAGAGTTATACAGACAAACTAGTAATATATACACAAAAATACAGAAAAAATGCAGAAAAACATAAAAAAGAAAAACTTGTAGTAATTAGGGCATTTGCAATATGACATTTTTAACAGAAAAGGAAAGGTGGTATTATCAGACAGGAAACACGTGAATTTAAAAGAGAAAAAATAATATATATGTACATTTTGATTGCTTGTTGCTTGAAAACAGTCAATGATTTAACACCTCAATTTTTGAAGGACTCTTGGGACTTTTTTAGGCCAATTAAAATCAGAATATTGGGGTAAAGGACTTCAGTTTCCTCACTACTGATATGGTAGACCTCTTCTCATATATACCATATGATGAGGGTCTAGAAAGTTTCAGGGGCAGTTTGACTGTTTTTTTTTTTTCAGCAGAAAGGATTAATTTAATCCTGGAATTGATTGTTTTAGAGCTTGATAACAACTATGTCTGTTTTGAAGGTGAATTATTTAAGCAGATCAAAGGTGTAGAAATAGGAGCGGCTTACATACCAATGTATGTATATTTGATGATGGCAGCTGGAAAAGAGAGCTTGTTTTCAACTGTGGTTTTAAACAGCATATTAAGCTATACTTACATTTCCTGGACAACATTTTTATTATCTGGGAAGGTATAGAATTATATGCTTGTGATTTTATTGATTACATCAATAGAATCACCAATTTCTTGAAGTTTACTTCCCACTTTGGTGACAGGATATCAATTATCTTGATAATTTAATTACTAAAACCAATTATGGTTTTCAACACAGATCTTTAGAAAAGCAATATTTAAAAACAGGTACCTTTATTTTTGAAGTTCTCATCCTTTGATTTAATAAAGGGGACAATGTGTCAGAGCGGCAAGGATGACTTCAGAAAGGGATGATATTAAGTAAGAATTGGAAAAGATTTTTAAGATGTTTCTTGACAGGGGCTACACTGTTAAAATGATAAGTGATATCATTAAATAGGTGGAAGTTGGCTGGGGTACAAAATATAAACCCCTTTAGGGGGCAGGATTAGAAATTACTAATTCAGGGTTTAACCATTTGTACAAACAGTTTAAAAAAGTGATAATTATTCAATTTAATGCCTGTACTAAGGAAGTTCGAGATTATTTGGTTGGTGCAATGGTGCAGCGGTTAATGTTGTCACCTCACAGCAAGGGGTTCTCTGGTTCAATTGCTGGCTGGGGTATCTTCTGTGTGGAGTCTGCATATCCTCCTTGTGTGCCCTCCCTGCATTTCATTGAGTCTCCTCCATGTACTCTGGTTTCCTCCCACATTTCAAAAGACATGTGTCTGGAGTGTTTCTCCCCAGGCCTCAGCTGAAAATATTTATTTTTAATTATTTAACATTTGTTTACCAGGATAATCCAGCTGGACAACTACTGTCCATTTTCAGCAGAATCATGGGGAGAAAAACTCCAGACATTACAGAAAGTAAAGTGATGATAATAATTAGTTGCAAAATATAATACAGTATAAAAAGAAAATGAAAAATGTATACAGTAGTATAATAAGAAACATGAAGTTATACAGAAGAAGACTTAAACAGCATAGATAGAAGATAGTGTAACAAGCATTTGCCAGATTGTAGCAATATATACAATATATATACAGTAATCATTGGTCGATAGACAAGTTGGTGAAAAACCCAGAGCATAAGGGAGTAACAGTAGGGACTGTTACAAGGTTAGGTTAAGGAGTTGGTGTGACTTCAGAGGGGTGGATTGCAGTTACAAAAGTGGATACAGTACAGGTAGGTTTTAAGGAGGTTTTTGAATGCAAAAGTTTGGTTTTGCATTCTGAGTTCAGGGGCCAGGGTTTTCCAAATTTTTGTGACTTGATTTGGGAAGAGAGAATCACCTGAGGTATTTTTGCAAGGGATAGTGGTGATCAGGACTTTTTTCCTAGATTGTAGAGATCTGTTTGAGACGTAAAGTTTAGGAGACCAGCCAGGTTAGGGATTTTCTCAGGGTAGTATAATATTTGGTGGGCAAGGTTAAGTTGGTGATAGTGTAGTAAACTGGGGAAGTCGAGCCAGTGTAATATTTGTAGGGAGTGGCAGTGGTGGGAGCGGGAATTTAGCATTAGTTGCGAACCTTGCAATTTTGTTATAACAAGTAGAAAGTTTGTTTAGGTCAGTTTTATTTAGGTTAGTAAGTGCTGGGGATTTATAAAGTAATTTGGACAGGAGGTGAGTTTTAGCAATATCTATTCGTGCCTCAGAGTTAGCGAACTTTTTGCAACGATAAAGGGTGCCTAGCTTTTTGTGTACTTTGGAGATGCTTATAGAGATGTGTTTACTGAATTTTAGTTGAGGGTCAATTGTGAGACTTACACGTTTGGCCTCTGATACTGGAGAGATTAGGGTCCTATTGGTTGAGAGTATAGAAAAGTTAGGGTTTCTGGATTTTGGTTGGTGAAATAACATAAGTTGTGTTTTCTTGGGGTTTAATACTAGCTGTGCCTTACTTAACCAAATTTCTATTTCTGTAAAGCATTCTTGTTTTTTTTTTTTTTTTTGCTGGAGGAGCTGGATATTTGGGGCTGAGCAGATCAAGGTTGTGTGATCGGCATATTGGACTATGTCTGCTTTTGTTGTTGCTAAGTGAAGTTGATTTGTAAAGATGTTGAAAAGAAGGGAGCATAAAATAGAACCTTGCCGGACACCACGTGTGACAGGAAGTGGGAGGTATATGGAGTCAAGCCATTTGAAAGACTGTTGGCAGTTGTCTATGTAACTTTGGAACCAGAGTAGGGACGGGCTGTTGACGTTAAGGTTGGTCCTAGTAGGATAAGAGCTTATTATAAGAAACAGTATCAAATGCTTTGGATAGGTCTAGGAAGGTAGCAGATAAGAGATCACCTTGATTCCTGAGTGAGTTTATAGTGTTAGTGAAGTTAATTAGGGATGGGTGAAATCCATGTTGGGATTTGGAGAGGAGATTGTTAGAGAGAAGGCAGGTGAGGAGTTGGTGGTGGATACATTTTTCTAAGATCTTGAATAGGGGTGATAGGATTGTGATGGGGCAGTAATTAGAGAGATCAGTACAGGGGCCACCCTTATGAAGGGGGGTGATGATTGACGTCTTCCGTAAGGATGGGACAGTTTTTTTTCTTTAATAGATCTGCTTATTAGCAGTGAGATGGGGAAAGCTATGGCCTGGGATGCAAGTTGAAGCTATTCAGAGAGAAGATTGTTGGCTGCTAGAGTGGTTGGTTTGAGTTTGGATAAGTATTTCTGAATGGTAGCAGTTGGTGTGAAAAAGAATGGGGTGGTGTTATTTATGGCTTTGGTGGTTTGTGGTGGGTTGACAAAATTGATATTGTTTATAAGTTTGAGTATGGAGGCTGTAAAGTATTCATTAAGTTTGGTGGCTATGTCTGAGTTAATGCCATCTATATTGTCTTAATCAAACTTTCTCAGTCAACAAATGTTAAATAAATGAATTTTGAAACACTGAAACATTTTAGGGCACGTCCCACTATTTTTAATATACTAGGGGAAAGACCTCAGTTCACCTATAAAACTACCCAAAAATGCTAACCTATTTTTGAGCTCCACAGTACTCACAGTCTGGACACCATAACTATAGGCACCACCTGATATGATTATTGCAACCAATGCAGGTATATTTTTGAGAGTAACTCCCTTAAGTTGGCTGACGGTATAAATTCTTTGATATACCAGTGTAGAGGTAATTGTGGTACTAGGAGAACAGTTTATATTACTAAATGCTTAACATGTAAGTGGATTTTATGTAGAGAACATGCAAAGATGTTTACAGAAGAGAATATATGAACACCTTTATGATTCTAAGAAACAGAATGTCAATAATTCTTTGTTTAAACATACAACACTAAGTGATAAATGCAAAATATTTAAGTTTGTTTTTTCCATACTGGATAAAGTGGAAGTTGATCCCTGTGGTGAAGATTGATGTACCAGGTTAGAATACAGAGAGACGGAATGGCAGTTGAGCCTAAATCCCAACAACCCATTCTTAAATTTACAGCAGATAAGTTATAAATTAAGCATTCTACTTTTTGGTATTTTTAAATAATTTATATACATTATATGTCCTGTTTTTTATCTAATATTACTGCATTTTCTTACATATGTTGTAAATATTTAAGTTTTTTGCAATATTTTTACTTGTATTATAGACGTCTAGTTTTTTTAAAAGTCTTCAAATGGGTTTATTATTAATTGCCTTCTGTGATCACCTGGCCACCCTTTTCTTATATTAAGAGGGTGTGGTTTAATTCATTCTAATGAAGTCTCACTTCCTTAGGGATGAAAGCACTTAAACAATGCTGTGTTTTAATAATTTTTTTCTGCATTAAAATTGTTTTTTTTTCTGCTGTAGTTCTGGTTTCCTGACCCTGCATTCTATGTTCAGCTTTTGGGTTTCTCAGTTGTTCACTTTAAACATTTCCAATGCTGTTTATTGTTTAATGTTCTAAATCTGCCAATGCATCATTATATGTTCTTTTATATTTTTCTTTTTCTACTTTTCTCACATCATATTGCCACAGAAAAAATCTTTATACATCATCTACCATTAAGACCAATTTTTACAAAATGTTCTCGGAGTAATTTGCAACTATAACTATATTACTAATCTATTTTCTTTTTATTCCATGCGTTTTCAGGCATCCTTTTAATTCCTTTCCCTAATTTTATATATTCTTTGTTTTTTTTTTCCTTTATCTCTAGCCATTTTGCAAGATGATCAGAAAAATCCTATTTCAATTACCTACCCTTCTGCTATAACTAAACTTTTGGATACTATAAGATAATCTATTTCAGTTCTATACATACCCCTTCGGTCAGTTCATGATTTTTTGTTCCAAATTTTGAACTTACCACATCTTATACTTTCTAATATTTTTCTTATATCATTTCCTTTCTTATTACACTTGCCTCTTAAATCACAATTAAGTCTCCTGCTACTATAATATTCATATTTATCAATACATGATCTAAACTCTGATGAGATAAGCTTTCCCCTTCTTTGCAATTTGTATAACCACATAAAATTATAATTCTATATACTTATTTCCATTTTGAATCTACAATGGTTATTCTTCCCATTTTTGCTAAAGTTACATCTAATATCCTTAATGTATTTCTACAGAATGCAGCTATTCCAGAACATCTCTCATTTCCCAAGATCCAGATTATCTTTCCTTCCTATAGTTTCCGTTTGTAATCTTTATTTATTAAAAATTGTCTGTCTCTAATATAATTACATCCACATCACATGTATTACACCACACTAAAATCCTTATTCTTCTTGCAATATTCTTAATACTATTCACATTTACGAAACCACTATAAAATTTTCATTTTCCCTTTAGTTCAGATTCGTGGCTTCATAAGTTCATACCTAATTACTAGGTTAGCTGCATTAATGGGCCATTTTTAAGCCTGTCCATTTTCCCTCTGGGAAACAGTATCAAATGCTTTGGGTATAAGACACTGTATTTTATACCTGTGAGTCAAACAAATTAACCATTATACCAACCCCCAACTATTAACTGCATATATTATTTTCTGTATATTTTCTTCTTCTCTTTGTTCATTTTCTTCAATTTATTTTTCCTTTTCATTACTCTTGTTTTTACAATCCATCCATAAATGTCCAAGTTTGTTACATTTATTTGTTACATGCATAACATTTAAATTCACATTTTTTGCATCATGTCTCATTTCCCCACAAATGTAACATTTTCTTTTATCACAGTTACTTATCAAATGTCTATCTTTTCCACAAAAAAAATGTTTTGGGTTGCCCTCAGTATTTTATGCTAACCCTGTTCCCCTCTACATTTATAATGCCTGGCATATGTATCATTTTTTTCTGTATATATTTTTAACACAATATTACCATCCCATCTGCCAGTTCATAAATCCTTTCTGTCATAAACATTTGCACTGTCCAGTATTTCTTTATATAAACTTTTCAAGTGTCCTTTCAAAGTCTCTCTTTCCACCTCTGCTTGAAATTGTTCACAAATTCTCCCTGTTAAATGTTTTTATCGCATAAAAATTCCAGGGGTTACAGTCTTTCTTGTTTTGATTTTCTCCAAGAAAGTTTTCCATTGAAAAATAATAGTCTCAAATATAGTATCACAAAATGTCTCATTGCTCTTACCTCATGTACGTCTACACCCATGAGAGCTTTTAAATTGTCCCATGCTTCATGCCTGTCCATTTCTTTGTCTTCTTTACTTTGAATGCTTAACATATACTTTTGTTTTTCATTTTCTTCTGCCTTTCTCACTTCATTTACTCCCCTTTTGCCTTCTTCTAATTTTACTGCATGTTCTCTTTTCCATTTCACCACTATTTTTCAGGGCTTTCTCCGGATCCTTGTTTTTTTTTTTTTAATTTTTTTCCACAATGTCACCCCAGAAAACATCTCCTTCATTGTCTGGTTCACTCTTGTATCACAATTTCTTTAATTTAATCATCTCACAACCCTTTCAACTGGATGGTTGTAATTATATATCCAGAATTTGCTGACTCATCTCCATCTAACAGATTTCTTTGAAGCATTTCCTCAGAATCCTGCACACATTCTCTGGTCTTGATACTGGCTTCCTCCTCAGTTTCTCTCACCACACCATTATCTCCTTCTCTGTACATCTTCCTTCCTGTTTCTCCATGCCAGCTCTGCACCTGGAATGGAAACAGGAAGGTCTCATGAAAAATGGGTCCAACTCACAACAGTGATGAGTAGGAGGAGTTCACTGAATCCTTGGCCTAATGTGACTTGTTAATATAAATATCACCTTTGGTATCCCTGAAAAAGGCCAGTAGCCTAGGGGGGCATAGCTCTCAACCTCTTAGCACAAACAATTTGGATAAAGCTAAAAATAATGGAGGTACAAAGCCCCCAAAATAGGGACAATTTATAAATATTGCTCTTATAAAGTTAGAAAGTAGCCAGGATAAAAGGTCTTTTGTTACCATGCATTTTCTGAAGGATATAAAATCTGAAACTCAAATGATTGTCATTATTTAGTGAATTACATTTTTAATGTTTTGCCATAAAAATCTAGAAAATCACAAATTTTATAAGGACTACACTAAAAATATAAGTCAAAATCTGGAAATTCTGCAAAAATCTGTACAGTTGGGTGGCGTAATGGTTAAGGTGTTTGCCTTATAAACACAAGGTGCAGGGTTTGTCTCTCACAAGGGATAATTGGCTAGGCTTAAAATGGCTCACAAGGACAGTTAGCATACTATGAACCTATGCTAGTGGGACTAACTCACTCAAAAAGGATAAACGAAAAATAATAATAAAAAAATTAAAGTAGTTTTCTGATTCCTTCTTGTCAAACTGTCCCCCTACATTAAAACATTCACCTCCGTAAACTTGCAAAGTGAGATCTTCCAAAGGTTTGCACAACTCAGATAAACCCACATTCCCAGTGTATTTCAGATTTATTCTGAATATATTTATTTATTTATTTAACATTTGTTTACCAAGATAGTCCAGGTGGACAACTGGTGTCCATTTTTCAGCAAAGTCCTGGGGAGAAAAGCTCCAGACATTACAGAAAGTGAAATAATGACAGTGATATGTTACAGAAGTATAGAGTGAGAAGAAGTGAAATAATTTTACAGTAGCATAAATAGGAACCATAGGAGACGAAATGTATACAGTATAGTAGAACATATTATAGCAAAGCATTTGCAGGTCTCAGCAGTATATACAATATGTACAGTAAGCTGGGTAGTAGCAATATATAATGTACATTATGTTCAGACATTGGCTTTTATATGTTATTGAGACCCAGAGTATAAGGGAATACTAGTATGGTCAACAATAAGGTAAACTCTAGGATTTGTTGTGATTTCAGTGGGTTGGGTTGCAGTTACAAAGGTGGTTACTATAGAGTTGCATTTTAAGGAGGTTTTTGAATGCAAGAGTTTGGTTTTGCATTCTGAGGTCAGAAGGCAGGGTATTCCATGGTTTTGCGACTGCGTTGAGGAAGAGAGAATTGCCTGAGCTATTTTTGCAGGGGGTGGTAGTGATCAGAGCTGTACTGCCGCATCATAGGGGTCTGTTGGAGGTGTAGACAGTTAGCAGACCAGATAGGGCAGGAACTTTATCTGAGTAGTATAATATTTGGTGGGCAAGATTAAGTTGGTGGTAGTGTAGTAGGTTGGGGAATTTGAGCCAGTGTAATATTTGTAGGGATTGGCAGTGGTGAGAGTGAGATTTGGCATTGTTTGCAAACCTTGCTATTTTGGTATAACAGGTAGTAAGTTTGTTTATGTCAGTTTTATTTATGTTTGTAAGTACTGGGGATGAGTACAGTAGTGTGGACAGGAGGTGAGTTCTGTAAATGTCAATTCATGCCTTTCAGGTAAGGAACTTCTAGGAGCGATAAAGAGTGCCTAGGTTTTGTGTATTTGGAGATGGTTGTAGAGATGCATTTATTGAATTTTAGTTGAGGGTCAATTGTAAGTCCTAGAAGTTTGGCCTCTGATACTGGGGAGATTAGTGTCTTATTGTTTGAGAGTATAGAAAAGTTGGGGTCACTGGGCTTTGGTTGGTGAAATAACATAAGCTGAGTTTTCTTGGGATTTAATATTAGTTCATAGGTCCATAGGTTCATAGGTAGGTACTAGGCTATCTGCCAGACAGCATTTATAAGGCTAGCCAGAGTGTGTCAGCTTTCGCTGCCCCATTGATTAACTAACTGATCCTCTGTCAAGAAGAGCCAATGAAATGATCGCAGGGGTGTATTTTCTGTTACCCATCTACTCGTCATGGTTTCTCTTGAAGACTGTTAGTGAGGGGCTCTGCCTGATGTAATTTGGAATTTTGTTCCAAAGCATGGGGAGTCTCTATGACAGGAATCTATCGATACCAGCATGTTCTATTTATTGTTGTGCCTTACTGAGACAATTTTCTGTTTCTGTAAAGGATTTGTAGGCTTTTTGCTGGAGGAGCTGGATATTTGCAGGCAGAACAGATACAGGTTGTGTCATCTGCATATTGGACTAGGTCTGCTTTTGGTGTAGCTAAGTGAAGTTGATTTGTAAAGATGTTGAAGAGAAGGGGGCCAAAAATAGAACCTTGTGGAACTCCAAGTGTGACGGGGAGTGGGGGGGATAATGAGTTGAGCCATTTGACAGATTGTTGGCGGTTGTAACTTTGGAACCAGAGTAGGGAGAGGCTCTTGATGTTAAGGTCAGACAGGTAGATTAGAAGTTTATTATGGGAAACAGTATCAAATGCTTTGGATAGATCTAGGAAGGTAGCGGAGCTAGGTTGCCTTGGTTCCTGAGTGAATTTATAGTGTTGGTGAAGTTAATTAGGGCGGTGGAGGTACTGTGGGATGGGTGGAATCTGTGTTGAGTTTTGGAGAGGAGATTGTTAGAGAGAAGGTAGGTGAGGAACTGGTGGCAGATACACTTTTCTAAGATCTTTGATAGGGGTGAGAGGACTGCAGTGGGATGGCAGTTGGTGAGGTCAGTAGAGGGGCCACCTTTGTGAAGGGGAATGATGACTGAGGTCTTCCATAAGGTTGGGACAGATTTTTCCTTAATGGAGCTGTTTATTAGTAGTAAGATGGGGAAAGCTATGGCCTGGGATGCAAGCTGAAGGTATTCAGTGGGAAGATTGTCAGCTGCTAGGGTGGTTGGTTTGAATTTGGATAATTATTTTTGAATGATGGAGGTTGGAACTTTTACGAGGGAGAAGGGGGTGGGGCTATGAATGGCTCTAGAGGTTTGTGGTGGGTTGGGAGTATTTGTACTGTTCATAAGTTTGAGTATAGAGGTGGTAAAGTATTCTTTAAAGTTGGTGACTATGTCTAAGTTTATCCTGTCTATATTGGGGGTATGAACATGATATGAGTATGTACATAGATACGAGTTATTTTAAACAAAATATGTATACAGAATATGCATATATTGTACACATAAAATAGGCAATGCATGTAATCTTATTGGGTGACTTCATAACTGCAAATAAAGAGCATACTTTGTTCAGTATGGCTGTAGATGAAATCTGTTGATGTAGTACCAATGACATTAAATTAAACACAGAGATTGACCGAAAGTAAAAACTGATTGATAAATGAGTTATGTAAGCATCATTCCTACTGAGAACTTTGAGACTTTTTGAGACTTGCTTTGTAACAGAGCTAGCTACAGTTAATTTCACCTCTATTGTGAAAATGACAAAATAGGGACGTTACTAAATTCAGCATTATTAGATGTATCTGGGGAGAATCAATCAGTTTTCCCATTAGTTTCTGTTAATTACTCTGGAAAAGGCACGGTTTAATTGAAGTGATTTTTCCAATGGATGCCTTTAAATCACTTTTCACTGATTACATTACGCTCTGGAACTGATGACACTGAGACTTTCTATGCATCACGAGCTATGTATTGTAAATTATCAATACTGCTGAAGCCTGTGATTTACACTGTCATTGTTTTTTTAGTTAGTTAGTTTCTTTAATCACAGCTGGAGAGCTTGGTTGCAATCACACTAATTTACCATGCAGAAATCAGTCAACCAACCAACTAATCAATAACTTTGTCAGTCATTCAATTTGTCATTCAAATATTCTGCAGTATATGTTGACTTTCTAACTTTAGTAGCATATAGTCATAATGACACTGATCATCTCTTATAGATTTTAAAATGTTTGGTGATATTTAAACTTTACCTTGCCTTGCTTTTAAAAATAAAATCAGAAACAGAACATATTACAGAAATCTCTCTCTCTCTCTCTCTCTATATATATATATATATATATATATATATACGGGTTCCATTTAGAATCTCGAAAAACTGAAATACCAAATTTCCTTACCGAGATTCTAATCCCGAATGCTCGAAATTGCGAAACACCAGAAGCGCGAAATTTGAAATCCCGAAGTTCAGAGCTTCTGGTGTTGCGGTGTATGAATGGATGTAAGTGCAGGTATGTTTGTATGAGTGTGTAGGTTATGTGCTGTAGTGTATGTTAGTGTGTGTTTTGGTTGTGATGTCTGTGTGCAAGGGCCTGTGAAATGTGTGGGTGTGAGGTGCCTTTGTGTGTGTGATTGTGCCATCTTGGAGTTAGAACATATAAGTAGGGGGGTTAGTAGTGTAGGTTAGTTTTGTTTGTGTGTGGGGGGCAGTTGTGTGTATGTGAGTATGTGTATGTAAGTGTCAGGATTTTGAATTTCGTGGTTATGGGCATTCGGTGTGGTGCTTCGGCTTTATGATCTCGATATTCTGAAATTCGGTATTTCAGAATTTCGAGATTATCAAGTGAACCCATGTATATATATATATATATATATATATATATATATATATATATATATATATATATATATATATATATACATCGAGAGAGAGAGAGAGAGAGAAAGCTAAGCTGCTGGGAGTACTAAATGACCATGTCTAGTTCATTTTCTTTAGAATTATTGTTTACTTTCTCCTATTTGTATTTCTGCCATATCTGCCAATGATCCTTGTCATTAATTGAGAATACAACAGAAATGTACTGCAAAAATCTAAGTGAATGGCTCACAAAGATGTTGACAGTGTCCACACAGGATTAAGTAACAGAATTTTCTAGTGAAGAAAATGTCAAGAATGCTTCAGCGTAATACATTGCTAGCTGTACATCCTGCTTTCTAAATATGCAAATGGATGATACAACAATGAAGTTGGGAAGTAGGGGACACTCAATACCAGTAAACTTCAACAACTCACAAAATACACTTAGTATAAAACATTGCCATTTAGTCAATACTTGCTTAATACAATCTGTATTTATTTATTTTCACAAAATATTTTATGGCTTATTATGCTTTTACTAATATTATGCTGGGGAGACAGAAGCTAAAGACACATTTTTACAGTACTGTATCCCTTAACGTTATCTAACAAATGTTGTTCATTAACATGGTAATGTACTAAATTCTATGATAATGAAATGCAATATGCTTACTACCAACATCTGTTCTCGCCAACACTGATATCATACAAAAACATTGCCTGCATTATCCCAAGTAAATGCTATTCCATCTTTATAGTCAATTCTCCTTCTACTTCCTTAACAGGTATGTGTGTGTATAGCCCCCAACCTCAAACAGTGATGTCAAAGTGATATGTTATATATACAATAAGCATAAGACTAAAGCCTGACGTATCTTCTGATGTATAGAGATTATGGAAAGGATAATCTATTTAACCTAAGTCATGACCTGGCTAAATTCAAAAACCCATTCCATCTTGATGGCAGCAATGCCAAATCCTTCACTGCCAAATTCTAAGTGCATGCACATTGCTTCATACAAAGATCTGCCCCCATCAGAAATAAATACAATTCCAAATTCAAAAATAAACCCAATATAAACCATGGAACCAATAAAAACAGGCTCTATAATAAAAGAAAAAAAACATTTCACACAGAAATAAATCTCTCAAGATGACTCCAAACCTTAATCAAATCAATCTTCGCCAAATATGAAGGAAAAATAACCACTTAGGTAAAAAATAACCACAAAGCCTTCTTTAAATATGTTACGATTTTCAGAAACAATGCCTAGGACTATGCAGAACTAACAGTAAGCAATATCACCTACTCATACCAAGAGGACATAACTACTAGTGAACACATTTAGCTCAGATTTTATTTGCCCTCCCTATATTCTCAGAGCACATACCCTCACATACACCACCCCCACTAATATCTCCCAAGAACAAGTTCTTAAAGAACACTACATGTATGGGGCCAGATAACATACCAGGATGTCTACGTGTCAGCCTGAATCATGATTTGTCTGATCCCCTACAGAAGTTATTCAATATCAACCTCTAAACAGACTTGATGAATAGTGGACAGCAACAATAATTTAGTTTCATAAAGGTGGGGCTTCAACAAACCTGCGTAATTATAGACCTATAAGCTTCATCAGGCTCTTCAACAAGTCTATGAGAAGAACCCTTGTACAGACTTTTGACCCATCCCAGTTTGGATTCATCACAGACAAGACCTGCCTATGTAACTTGGTTGACTTCTATGAAAATGTTACAAAAGCAATGGACAAGGGCAAAACTGTGCACACTATATATATATATATATACCTCACAAAGGTGTTTTCCACCTTCTCATACTAAGGTGTTCTAGATAAACTCTCCCAGCTAAATGTCAATCATATGTAATCCACTGTATAGCAACTTTTCTAACAGAACAGGAAGTTTAGTTGGGTGGGTTTACTTCTCCACACGACCTGTCACTAGCAGTGCACCCCATGGTTCAGTCCATAACCTACTCCTCTTTTGCTTCTACTTCCTGGAGGTTAAAGCTAAGGTTAAGGGTTTGTGGCTGACCAAGTTTGCAGACTTGGTGCATCATAAACTCCCCAACGGACATCATAATCATCATCATCTTAATCATCTAGGAGGGCCTGCCCCAAACAAACAGCTACCATGAGGAAAAACGAAATGACAAGAAGAGTAGAATCATATACTTCCACAAGCAAGACTCCACTTGTTACTATTACACTGGCAATATACACCTGAAGCTTGATCATGTACTTAGGGATATGAAAAAGTATGTTGATAATGAACTGTCCTTTGATCCACTGTTGTAAGGAAGTTATTTTCACCACACAGTTTATATTATTTGAAGTGCTTTTTACTGTGTTTTTTTTTGGGGGGGGGGGGGTAATGGCTTTTTCACTATATACTTATTTTACACAGTTTATATTATTTGACATGCTTTTTGCCATTTTTTGGGGGGAAAATAGTAACTTCTTTTACTATATACCTATTTTACAAACTATTGTTACTAAGCTTTTCTGGGACTATCACATCATTTTTGGCTTGATGGTAGAGCAAAGTACAGGTTCTATGGTCAGTCCATCTTACAGCCCAAAAAGAAAAAGACAGTTAAGCACTCTTTGCCATCACAGCAGGCTGGTAATTTGCCTCAGCCACAGTTGGGTGACTCTGCTTCGGCCAAAACTGGCTTCTTGGATCACTTGTCTTTTTCTTCAGATCCCTGTAGTATAGTCCCTACAGCTACCATGTAATGGGGTCAGACAAACATGTCCTCTCTAGCTGTTGGAGCACTCTTAATGGGCAAAGGTGAGACCCTCTTATTGATCTTGGGAAAACATCAGGGAAAGTCTCTCTGCTTGGTCAAAATATAGTACCTATTCCTGGGGGTGTAATTTCTGGTAATTCTAGATCTGTTTCCTCAGAAATGCCTGTCAAAAAGAAACAGGAAGCAAAACACATTTCTCCCCTGTGTCAGTTAACATTGACAGGAGTTATTTATTGGGCTTAGCTCAGGGTCTTCATCCCTCTCATAAAGCAGTTTCTTTCAAGAGAAAAAAGGAATTCCTCTTTCCCTGAAGAGGTCCAAGAAATTAAACATGAAGGGGAATGTGAATAGTCAGATACTGTTGTTTCCCCTCTGGTTTCTGGTTCAGATTGCGTAGAGTGTATGGTGTCTGATTCTACCTTTCAAAGATTCTCTTTCTCTGAGACTATATTCAGGAAGAATAATCTTTTTTTCAGTGAGAAAACACTGAGGCCTGTCAATCCATCAGAATATATTATGAATCATCACAAATCAAAATTTGGGAACCTACTCCTGTTCCTCAATTTTTGGCATTGTCTTCAATTTCCCTAATAATAAGTCTACTGCCTTTGAAAAGACAGCTACATTTTATAATGTTCCTAAATATTTTCAGTTTTTAGATACTAATTCTTTATTTAACCCAGCAGCTATTGCTTTAGCAAACCCAGTTACTGCTAAATATTTGGTTAATTCTAATCCTACTTCTTCTAGCAATGGAGGAGAAAGCTTTGGTCAGGTAGGGGAAAAGGTATATTTTTGGCAAATTTAATTTTTACAATTCTTAATTGTCGAGCTCATATGTTGAAGATTATTCTGGCCAATTATGAAAATATGAGAAATCTTCTGGCATCTGCTTCCTCTTGTGAGGAGATGCATTGTCTATTCCTCTGTAAAAACTACCTCTAGGGTTGCTACCACTGGAAGTGTTTTGTTGAGATTTGCAAAGCTGCATTCACAAAACCTCCCTTGAAGATGTCTTTTGACAAAAAAATGCCTGCTGAGGAAGTTATCAAAAATGTGACATGAGAGAGATAAGCTGGTCCAGAGAATCTTTCGGATTTGTCATGCCTTATTTTCCTAATTTTTCAAAATATTCTCTGCTCCCTTGTCTAACCTTTCAAAAAAGAAAAACAAACAGTCCAAGCAGAATGCTGGTAAGCAGCAGTTTAAAATGCAATGACAGCAAGGTTCCAAAAAGAGAGCAGGAAGCTCCACAGAAAAAGGGGCAGTCCAACATGTCAGAATGACTGCTGTAAATCTTCCTAGAAATCTGAATCTCAGGTTTTTTTCATTGGCAATAGTCTCAGACAAATCTGTCTTGAATAGTATTAATTTAGGTTACAGATGGTGGTGGGAGGATCTTTCTCCTTTCAAGAAACAATAATAGACTGGAAAAGTATCAATGCTGAAAATCCTACCTCTCATATCAACCTCCATGGTTTCACCCAAACCATTACCTCTACAACAAGAATTAATAAACCTAATAAAAAAGAGAGTATCTTAGATTGGATACTCATAAACAAAGTTAAACAAACTTACAAAGTAGGAACCCTGCCAGATGATGTCAGTGATCACTCTTTGACTTATATTACAAGAGAAAAGAAAGATTTTCCTAACCTCCCCACCATTAGAATAATACGCTCTACCAAACATTTTAACATAGACTTATTTCAAACTGAACTCAGAGAATGCAACTGGAACCCCTTAAAATCCCTTCCTCTTGAAAATGCAGTAATATACTTTAATATAAATTTCTTATCCATTCTTGACAAACATGCTCCCAAACGTACTATCAGAATGAAGTCCAACATAGCCCCATGGCTCTCTAATGAAACTAAAAATCTAATTCTACTTAGAAACAAAGTCTGAGCCAAATGGAGATGCCATAGAAATAGCTCTGATCTTCTTCATTTCTGCCAGCTTAGAAATACTACTAAAAAAGCAATAATTACTGACAAGAAAAACTACTACTGTAAACTTCAACAAACTCATCAAAATAATCCAAAAAAGTTCTGGTCTTGTATCAATAGACTGCTTTCCCCAGGTAACTCCAAAACTCCCACCCCACTTGATGCTGATCCAGATACCCCCCACCTAACTGCAAATACCTTCAACTCTTTCTTCACTGACACTATACAATCTCTAGCTAGACAACTCAACACTGATAACTCCAACCTTCCAATCAACTTAGCACACTCCTCCCATAACTTTAAACTACAACCCATCTCTACCTCTCTCATCTATAGACTTATTCATAAACTGAAGCCTTGTACCCCATCTGCTGACAAGCTTCCTTCTCTTTATCGCCAAAAAGCAGCCAAGGTAATCGCATACCCTATATCTATACTTATAAATAGGACAATCCAAGAAGGAACCATCCCAGACATCTGGAAAATCTCCCACATTATCCCTTTACATAAAGGTGGGAACTCTATCGATTACTCTAACTGTAGACCAATTGCTCTCCTGTCACCCTTAGCAAAAATTATGGAGAAATGCATTCACCAACAACTTTTACAGTATCTCTCTCTCTCCACAACATAATAGCAAGTTGTCAGCATGGCTTTAGGCCTTATCATAGTACTACCACCGCCCTCCTATCCTTTACAGACACTATCAATAGAAACCACAACAACAACCTTCTCTCTTCTGCACTCTTCATCGACCTCTCTAAAGCTTTCGACATGGTTAACCATTCCATCCTAATTAACATTCTTGAATCTCTTTCCTTTGATAACCTAGCCATTAATTGGTTCAGATCTTACCTCAGCAATAGGCAACAGGCAGTTCTCTGGGAAAATCAAATTTCTTCCTTGTTACCTGTCACCATCGGTGTCCCTCAGGGTTCCATTCTTGGACCACTTCTTTTTTCTTTATTCATTAATGATCTCCATATAGCAATTCCTCAAGCGACCTGCATTCAATATGCAGATGACTCCACCCTTATTTGCTCAGCTTCCTCTCCAACTGAACTTTCTTCCCTTACTCAAAACATCTTCAACACGGTAGAAATGTGGTTTACCAAACGTTACCTCCTACTTAATGCCAAAAAAACTAAACTCCTTCTCTTTACTCCCACTACTAGGTCCACCCCCTTAGACTTCACAATCTCTTCAAATAATGCCACTGTCATTTCACCTGACTCTACTACCAAACTGTTAGGAATAACCATTGACAATAATCTCTCTTTTGATCAACATTTTAACAACACCATTAAAATAGTCAACAGAAAAATAGGATCCTTATATAGAATTAAGTCTTTCTTAACCACATCAGCTAGAGCCAAGATTGCTCATTCCCATCTAATCTCAACTCTTCTGTATGCCTCACCTATTTTTACAAACCTTAAGAAAACTAACCTTAACAAACTTGCAACTTCCTACAACAATATTGCCAGATTCGCTACTGGAAATCCCTTTAGAACTCACCACTGTTCTAACCTGATGCAACTAGACTGGCTGGAATTTCAAAACCATCTGTTAATTCCCCAACTCACTATTGCCCACAAAATACTGTACCAACCCAATAATACCCCTATACTCTCAAAACTTTTAATCCCATATAATAATCTCAACTCCCTTTGCTCTTCTAGTAAACTCATTGCCAGCTTAACAAAGTCTAATAACACAGCTGGTGACTCTCTATTTACTAATACAGCAGGAAGGAACTGGAATCTGCTACCTAGTGATATAACACTAACTACACCATTACCACTCTTCAAACAAAAGCTCAAAAATTACCTCCAAAGTCACTGGCCATGTCCTTGTAGTAAACCTGACTAATCAACACCTATACCCTGTTTTTCTCCTCTTCTACCTTCTTCCTAACATTTAATAATTAGTCTTGTAACTAAGACAATCACTAAACTAAACTATATTCAATGTATTGCTTAAATCCCTCAATTCTGATGTAAATTATTGTACTTAACTCTTACTAGAGTGCATCTATTTCACCTTTTTAAGAAAGATTATGTTCTATGTTAACTTTCTGAAGTGTCTTTGATCTGTGAAATGTTATACTGTATCATATGGTTTTTAATCCTTTTTTTTACCATGTAATGATTATATATTTTTTTTGTATACGTTTCTGTTTTTGTTTTTGTTTGTATTTGTGTGGAGCTTTTCTCCCCGGGCCTCTACTGAAAATGGATATATATCCAGCTAGACTAGCCCGGTTAACAAATGTAAAATAAATAAAATAAAATAAATAAATAAATAAAATATAACTCCTTAACCGTCAGAGGGAAGCTGGACAGCTGATATATTATGTACAGGACATAATCCTCTGCAGCAGTGATCATTTGAACATCTACTGTTCATCATCAACCCTCTTCAAATTTTCTACATGGGGTCAGGATGCCATGTTAACTGTTGCCATCTGTCTTGATTCAATGAATACTTCTGCCTTCAGATCTTCTCTCACACATTCCATTCACCTCTTTGCTAGATGTTCTCATTTCCTCTTGCAGTTTTTCACCCTGCCACAAATATTCTTCACAAGATTGTCTTCTGCTTTTCTGCACATATGCCTGAACCACCATAATCTGTTTTCTTTGATCTTTTCTGCAATTTGTGCTACGTTGGCTTCTGCTCTTATGTTCTCATTTCTTCATCAGTCCCACACTGTGCAACCTACGACCCATCTCAGACACTTCATTTCTTTTATGTCTAGCTTCATCTGCTCTGTCCTTACTGCTCAGGTTTCTGTACCATACAGTAGTACTGGTTGCACCACTGTTTTATACACCTTACTCTTCAGCTTCTTTGGCATCCTTCAGTCACAAAATACCTATGACATTCATGCCAGTTGGCTGTAGCCCTTCTAATTCTAGCTTTAACCTACTCATTCAGATTTCCCTTTTCCTCAGCCACCCCTCCCAGATACTTGAAGCTATTACCCTGTTCCACTATCTTCCCTTCTATCTCAATTCTCAGCTTCTTCTGATTTTCCCCATTTGCTGACATGACAACTGTCCTATCTGTACACAGTTTCATCCCATGTGCCTTCAGTTTTGCTTTCCATTTCCCTATCCTTTTCTGAAGTTTTTGCTCAAAGGCTACTCGTAATGCCACATAGTCTGCATATAGCAACTTTGTTGCTCTGTCCCCTCAGACCTATTTATTAATGTAATATATCACTGGTATAAACAGCAGCGGGCTCAGAGTTAAACAATGATGCACACCAACTCCCACTATGAAACCCTCTGTGAGACCGAAGACTGTTCATATTTGAGTCATTGGGTCCCTGTACATAGCCTGCACTAATTCTACCAATGTTTCTGGTACTTTGAACCACTTTAGACCTACTCAAGTCAGCTTTCTTGGGACTTTGTCATAGGCTTTTTCCAAGTCTGGGAATGCCTAATTGGACTCTATCTAAACACTGGGTCAGTTGTGCTGCATCCAGATCTAAATCCAAACTGTTCATCTCCCATCTTACTTTTTAATACTCTGCGTATCCGTTTATCAATCACCCTCTCCAGAACTTTCACGCAATGTGACAGGACTTTGATACCTCTGTACTGTCCACAGTCTCTTTTGTTCTTGTACACTGGCATAAGTATGCTTTTTCTTCGGTCATCTGAGATGCACCTTCCTCTCCGCACTGCTAAACTCAGGAACCATTTCTCCCCTGTCTCACTACTTTATCATATCTGCTGTGACCTCATCTGAGCCTCTTGCTTTCCCTGACTTCATTTTCGTTAGTGCTGTTCTTGCTTCTTCTATGTTGGGCTCCTATTCTTCTCTCATTACAGGTTGTGTCTGGGTCATTACAGCTACTGTAGAATTTTCTTTATTCAGAAGCTGCTGGAAGTCCTCCTTCCATCTGCCTTTGATATCCTGTGCAGTGGTGAGCAGGTTTTGCTGGAATCCCTTATGAAGGTTTTATGTCTATCTTTTTTATCTTTCTGTCTTTGCCTTGCAACCTAATATAGTTTCTTTGTGCTATCGACTGAGTCACTTTCTAGAAGCTGATAGAGTGCCTCTGATGCCCTGTCCTTTGCTATTGCAACTCCTTTCTTAGCCTGTTTGTTGGCCAACCAATATCCCTTAATAGCATGGTCTGTATTTTTTATCTCCTACATTTATCTGTATGCTTTCTTTCTTTTAATTACTTTCTGGACCCCTGAATTCCACCACTAGCTTTCCTTATGTACCTTATTTCTATACCTGGCTCAGCCACATATCTCTTCTGTGATCCTGTCAAATGCTGTTTTGGGGGATTGCCATTCTTCTTCAACTCCATCAATTTCCTCTGCTTCTTGAGGGGGTACAGCCCTGAATAATTCCTTGAACTGTTGTGATTTCTTTCCAGTCATCTTCCATGTCTTAAGCATGGTGACCTTAGAGCCTTCTCTGAACACTGCTGGCAGCTGATTGTGGCAACCAGTGGTTTATGCTGTGCACTGACTGTTTTACTGAGGATGAATTTGAAATCACTGATTCTACCCCACTGCACTTTTTTTCCTAGGAGATAGTCTACCTGAGTTGCATGTTGCTCACTCTTGTATGTGATCTCGGTTACCTTTTTGACAAATTCATCCAGGTAGAGAAGGCATGGTCTGTCCCTTACCAAACTGCACTGATGCATATCAAGGGTGTAAAGATACCTATTCTCTTGTTTGTTACTTTGTCAATGATATATTCCATAGCCTTGCAAATAACTTTAGGGAAAATAATACTTAATTAGTGGTGACAGACATTTATTAGGTTCACTCAAAATTGCCATTAGGATTTTGTTAAGTGAGATGTGAGGGGGGGATGAGGGACAAAGCAATATCTTTGGGTTTAGAAAAGAAGATACCATTAGAAATAAGCTCAGGACAAATTTATTTGTTTCTTTTAAGCTTCATATTATAGCTGAAGAAGGAATTATCTTTTGAATGAGTTCCAACTTTAAATTCATTGTCAACCTTACATTTCGTAATGATAATTTTGAGTGACACACACAACTGCTTTATACCCCGTTTTATAATGATGAAGTGAATATATATTTAAAAATAACAATGTGTTTTCTCCTTTGCAGTTTATTGATGTGGTAGATACACCATATGGGTTTAGTTTTAAACCTGCCATTAATCTTATATCAGACTGCTACAGATGCCTCCATGCATCTATGCAAAAGGGAGTAAAAATCATTGCAGTGGACAGCAGCCTCCTATGAAAAGATCACTGTATAAATATATTATTTGAGATTATTACTAAAATCAGTAAATGGTAAGTAACAGGTTCTGAAACACAGATAGGTTATTAGGTGATGCAAAGCAGGTAGCAGGTTGTCAAAGAGAAAAGTCACAATGAGATGAGATGATAAGATCTAACTAGTGTGACAGTAACATGTAAAGTGGTGTAATCAGATTAAGAGAATTAATAAAAAGGATTTTGCATCTGTTTGGCAATGATAAATTTTGCCAAGTTTATTAGCATTTAGAAATTCCAGAAAACTCTGGGCATAGCTGTTGGTAGTATATATTTGCCAGTTTATGTCTGATAAATGCACCATTTTAAACATTTTTAAAACAGTTTTGTAACCCATATAAAAAATGTAAATAGCCTGTTACAAACGAAATAAAACCAAATAAAAGATTTAGAGCATCAAATCAGTGACTTAAAGGCCAAGTTAAAAGAGAAAGATGGGAAAGGTTCAGTCAGGCATACATAACTTTGTACCTTAAGGCAACAGTGCTTGACTTTACACTATGTGTCATTTGAAATAAAAATGGGATGATATAAGACAATTTCCTCAAGGCCAAATACGTAAATGCCTCTAATCTCAAAGTACACATACTGAAATAAAAAGGAGATAAAATGTTAAAGGACTGGAAAACAGATGAACATAATAATCAGGACTCGTAAGGTAAATTCACATCATATAACAAAAATAAATAAATATTTTATTATGTATATAAACTAATAATGGCTATAGTGTTACCACAAAAACATACAGTAACAAAGGAAAGAACAGGAACAAATAAAATGTGACCAACACTGAGTAGAGAAAACTATAAAACAATTAAGACAAGAAGTGTCACTGTTAGAAGAATAAAGACAAGGGAACAGATCATCAAAAATACTTAGAAATATAGACATGGTAAAAGCAATGCAGGTATCAAAATAGACCCGGATCTATTATACACTATTGACAATAGTATACTATAACATCCTCACAAGCAGAAAAACTTCTAAAATATCCAAATAAATATAAAGAAAAATGACAAAATAAAGAGTTTAATACAGAACTGGGAATCAAAGCAAAAGGAATAGAAACATGTTATAGAAATGCTTATGAAGACACTGTTTAACATAATAAAGATGCTGAATAGGCAGAAGAATTAAAAGAAATGGTAGAGAGTTCTAATGTAGAGAATATTAAATGGCATGAAGTAACAACCAGAGAAAGTGAGGCAAAAGTAAGAAATGCTCCTAAACGGAAACCCCAGGCACAGATGCAGACCCTAATTTCTGGCTAAAGGTATTACCGAACGATTTAGCCCTAAGTGATAATTATTTATGTGGACATCCTGAAAAGACCAAACCTGGTTAATGACAGAAAAAATTATTCTCCTTCTTAAGAGTGAACCTACAAGCCACTCTGAAAACTATAGGCCAATAACTTGCCTCCTCACAATGTACAGAACATATACTGGAATTAATGCTTAGTTTATAGTCAATTAGAAAAAAATAAATTATGGCAATAGAACAAAAGGATAACAAAGGGCAGTTATGCACAAAAAATTATCATTTGTTGCTAAATGCAACTATAATATCAAATTATAAAATGGGGAAGCATCTAAGTATAGCATGGTGAGACTTCAAAAATAAAAAAAACATTGACAGTATCACACATTCATGAATAAAGGAATATATACCATGTAGAGGATACCTCCTACATTGATCAATTGTATTATGGTGACCATAAAACAATGATATACCATTTTGTAGTTGAGCCAGGACAATGGGCAAATTATTATCCAGGGTATAAAATTAAAGGGGGATATTCCAAGGTGCCTCACCATTTCTGTTTTTTCTAATGTTTAAATCAAGACAAAAGTTGAGCAGAAAAAAACACCTTTATCAAACAACACAAAGCTTTCAGGTATAAAACCCTTGAGAAAGGGTTTTATACCTGAAAGCTTTGTGTTGTTTGATAAAGGTGTTTTTTTCTGCTCAACTTTTGTCTTGATTCTGACTGTGTTCAGCAGTGTTTGCCTGCCATTTTCTAATGTTTAACCCATTAAGCTGTTTTCTTAACAGATTATCCTGTGTTTACAATTTGTCTCGTAGAAATCTGTCTTAATTAAAGACTTCTCATCAACTTTCTCTGGATAACGTAAAACTGTATAGTTCATCAGATGAGAAGTTGAAAGCTCAACTACAAAATGATTAAAATGTTCTCAAATGATATAAGAATGGCATTTAGTCTTGATAAATGTGTAAAAGCAACATTTAAAACAGGAAAGCTGTAAGACTAATAAAATATCAGTCTGGGACAGGAATGTGATATAAAGGAACTTGAGCAGGAAGGATTATATAAATATCTGGGAAAAGATGAAGGACTGGCAATAAAAATGAACACGTGAGAGTAAAACTTTATAAGGAATACTTCAGAAGACTAAAATTAATATTGAAAACTGATGTGACATCTAGGAATAAAGTCCAAGCTATAAATAAATTTATTCTTCCTGTTCTAACTTCAGTTTTAGGGTGATTGACTAGCCCCAAAAAGTAATGGACTAATCTGGCAAGAAAACAAGAAACATGGTTCATGCTTATGAAATGATATATAAAAATCAGTGTGTTTACCAAGATTATGTATTCCTTGCTCTGAAAGAGGTATGGGCCTCCTCTTAACTGGATACATGCATATATCTACATTTATGGGACTATAAACATATATGTCTACCTCACCAGATCTAAACTTAGTGAAATTTCTAAAGATGATACCTTTGTTTAGTTTAGCAGCAGCATTTCTGTATTTAGCAAGACAGGAAGTCAAACCAGAAGTAGACAAAAATCAAAAAGCAGGTGTTCACTAATAATAGAACCTCTTGAATCACAAACTACTTGTTGCAATACTAACAAGTATACAGCATTAGTACTTTTTTCTTTTTAATTTCAAAGAAAGATAAATGTGCATTAAAGTGCAAAATAAAATTGGACGCTATGAGACTTCCATGACTTAATTAAAGCACTTCTATTAACTCCATTTTAAAATTGACATATTATGGTGTTTAATTAATTGCTCATTAACATATTTTTTAGACTTATTAATTTTTGATGGGGATTGGCTGTAGGAGATCATGTGATTTAAGATTTTAAATACCTAAAATGGGGTTTTCATTTTCTTAAGTATGTTCTGATGAAGTTCACTATTGATAGGAACAAAAGCGGTTAACATTTTGTGTATTAAATAAAATAAATGGTTGGTGAACTAACCTGCTTTCTTTGGTGTAACACAGCAAGGTTTTGGATTTTATAATGCTAGAAAGTACATTGACAAAAAAAAAGAATTATATGAAATAAATCAAGAAATATACAAGAATTGTTATATAAGCAATTATATTTTTCAAGGAAAAACAGAAGACGTATCACTCTACTTAAGCAGAATGTAAAGGAAGATGGTAATATAATGAGACAAATAAAAATGTAAAAGGAGAAATAGAAAGGAGTCAAGAAAAGATCAAAATAGTGTAGAGACATGTTTAAAGAAAAAATAAGGTGGTGATAAAACATGGAAAGTCCAAACGTTAACAGAAAAAGAGAATAAAGAGTTGGAAAAGGAGACTTCTTTAAATGAGCTAGATAACGTATTGGGACAAATAAGTATTGATTCAAGTGCAGGACCAGATTGAATAAGGTATGCAATATGTAAAGAAATTTAACAGATTTGCAATATATATATATATTTTTTTTTTGTTAAAGATTTTGAATGATTGGTTAAATGAAGGTTTTGTGTATAAAGAATCATGTAATGGAATACTTAAATTCATATGGAAGACAGAATAAAATTAAAAAGCTGGAACCCAAATGTTTTGAATAATAACGACTGTACAATCTTTATGAAAATAATACAAAGATATCTGAAAGTAAAATAGAAAATATTATGGAAACTGGTATATATAGTTTAAAGGGGATGGGTTATTAAGAATTATTAATGATAGAGAAACTGTGGATGATACAATGAATAGAAAAGAACAGGCAAAAATCATAATAGGAGACTTTGATAAGGCTTTTGACACAATTCAACATGAAATCTTATGGGTGATAATGAAAAAATGTAAGTGAGAAGGTTGGGAAATTAAGTGTGTCAGCATATAGTAATAAAAAGTAAAAATACTTGTACATGATGGTTAAGCCAAGAGGTATATATAAAGATTGGTGTAAGACAATGATGGCCAATGAGTTGTAAACTCTCTGCTTTAGTTATAAATCTGATAGTATATTAAATAAATTACAAAATGAAGGGGGCAGAGCAAATAACACCTGAATGGTTAAGCATTTCAGTTTTGTTAACATATGCAGATAATATTATAATAATTGTAAAAAAAAAAAAAAACAAAATTTGGATAAAAGAAGTAATAATTTGCTGAAATTAGTGTCTAGAGGGGATAGGGATGACTTTAAATAAAGGGAAAAGTAAATGTGTAGGTGATATAGAAAAGATAGGGGGTATATATTTTACAATAAATGAAAATTTTGAGTTAGATTTACAATTTGGGAATACAGATGTAAGTAGAATTTAATGGGAAAAAGAACAGAAGAAATAAATCATTTTTTTTTCTTTTCTGGATAACATACCCCGGGATTCATGAAGCACAGCACAAGGCCGGTGTAAGGCTTGCGCCGGCGGTGCAGTGAATAGTCGGCGTAGCAGCGCCATATGCATAGTAATGAGTGCGCGCCGCAACCACAGACACGTGCATAGGGCACGTGAGCGAGCCCAAGTAGGATGCGTCCGGAGGCGTGGCCAAGCCGGCAGGCGATGAGCAACCTAAAGTGCTGACTTCCACAGGCCGCCCGTAATAGTAACCGCACCAGCCAGGGCCCGTGGAGAATGAAACGTACGCAGACTATGCAACATAGTACCCGTCCCAACAAAACGGAGAACCAAACATCAACCCACGAAGCCCTAAGTGTACCCGTCCAAGGAACAAAGGATACGCGTAATACCGTGTCCGTCCCGCAATGCACTGTCAGTGGGCATACCCAGTGAAGGTGTACCGCAGCATGTCAGCGCGCTGCACCGACATAGAAGTAGCGACATGGGCATGGTCACCAGCAGTAGTGAGAGTACACAGCTGGGTAGCCGTGTCGATATAACAACAAGAAGGAAACAAGATACCCTAAACACAGGCAAACATGTGCATAGCAACATGTACCACACCCAGCAACGTGCTCGTCGCATACACAGGACGGCATACGTCTAAGCGTAATATCCAGAAGCAGAACTCATGCATGCAAATGTAATACACAATAGCCCCATCATAGCATGTATCCCGCACCCATGTACGACCGTGCACCCAACCCAGCTAGCAGCCTTGCGCAGCTACACACCTATACACAATGGGCATACCTGAAATGTGGTAAGAAGTATTGTCTTAGGCAGTGCCATGCGGGCAAATATGTACCCCACATGTTAACAACCCACCTCAGGTACAGATATGCAAATGGCTGCATGTGAATGTGTCGGCAGAATGTGTACATCCCGCATGTGGTATGGACCCGTCCAAACCCCATAGGCGTGCACACGCCACAGTGCACATAACTGTACACATCTGGACAAGGCGGTATGTTCAACCACCGTACCGATGTTTAGCTATGCAGACATGTCAAACACAACACATATAGCGGAACATCTGCCTACCAAACAGGACGCCCTAACAGGGTGCCACAGGCACAGAAGGGGAAGGTGGGACATCACATGTTGAGAGTAGCGTTGCCGGACGGCCAAACACCCACGGCCAACGCAAAGGACGGAATAACATGCATATGCCGGATGGATGGGTATGTCATAGCATGGGAATAGGCCAAGCCAACCACCATAATAGCCATGTGTACCACATACAAACAGCCAGTAACATGCAGTAGTAATGCATGAAGGCATACACGACTGTGGGAATAGCACAGGACATATGGCACGTGCCAAGTGTAGATGCATGACACAAAACTCCAGGATGGGGCCCCCTGCAAAGAGGAACATGTGCCAACCCCACCTCCCACAGATGTACCAGCAGTGAAAACACATGCCAAACACACACCAACACTACCGTCCATCCCACGACCGCAACGGAGGCTGGTCAAAGACCACCATGACTCGCGCACAAACAGGGACACGTGTAACCGTTGCCTTAACACCCCCCCCATAGGCCAAAGAATAATAGAATGAACATATGCATGTAATGCTGTGAATGATGTGTGGTAGTCCTCAGTATCACAGAGGTAGGGACACAGACACACTGTAATCAACCGTGACGTATGTGCACTGTAGACAGCATACCTGCAGGTAATACAGAGGTCAATCACGTGCCACAGAAATATACACATGAGAAAGAGGATAGGGGATAGACAAGTGTGAATGGGACAAACTATGAACATAGGTTCATAGGTCCATAGGTACAGAGTAGGCTATCTACCCAAGGTCAGCCATAACCCTAGGCCATAGTTAGGATTCCTTTGCCAACCCTCCGGTCTGGAGATAAAATGCCTATTATATTGCTGTACCTCTGTCAAGCAGTGACAATGATGTAATCCCTGGGGTATATCTGCAATCCCCCCATCCAACGGACAAGATCCCCCCGAACAAGGCTAGCAAGGTTCTCTGCCTCACATGTACTGTGATGTAGATCCACAGCATAGTGAGTGTCTGGGTGACGTATGTGTCACTCCAACACATCCTATTAATGACCGTGTCAAGGTTCACGTCACCTGCCCTTGTGGTTCTGAGGGATGTAGATCCAGTAGGTGAAGCATAGTCATCAAATATGGGTCGACATGGCCTCGTATGTCAGGTACAGGTCAACACCGAACAAGAGGTATGTGACTGAATGGAGCAGGAGTCCTAACAGTGGGGCAGCATAACACAAATCCCTGACACCCTGCATCTGTCTGACGATTAACCTATGGGGCCTTCCCAGCTGCTGTAGGTGTCGGGTCAGATACCCTCCGAATGGGGCAATGTACTCAATCATAGGTGTAACACGTAATGAGTACAAGGAGACGATGACCTACCCTGATCTAGATGTGAATCCCTGCACGATCAGGTGGGCAATGTAGAAGTTCTACCGAACCACGATAGCAACGTGTGTGTCGAACGAATGGTGACCGAGAACCTGGGTCCCCAGATCCGTGGTAATTACCCCCATGCTCAGTGGACTGCCAGCCATATGCCGGACAGGGGTGACCTCGTTCTTCCTGACGGGTATGACTATGCATTACCTGGCATTTAGCTGTAGGCCATGTCCCTGACAGCAGATATACATATCTGGGAGGCCCCTTTGAAGGATATCTGTGTCAGATGTCCGTCCCACTATGGCACCCGGTTCGCAGTCATCTACAAACAATGTCAGCCATAACACCCCTGTGTGTGCTTGTACTGTGGAAATGTAGATGTAGAAAAAGAGTGGACCCAGGGCAGAGCCCCGTGGGACACCGCCTGTGACAGGCAGTAAGTCCGACATGCTGCCAGCAACTATGACCGCGTGGGTCGTGTCACCTAGCCAGTTTGCAACCCATCCTGCGATGTACGTGTTCACATCCAAGCCGATGGGTTTATCAATGATACCGAGGGGGGTATTGTGTTGAAGGCCTTTGCCAGGTCGAGGTAGGCTGTATGGACTGCAAGACCCCCATCAATGGCCTCGGTGACTGTCCCTAAAATGTCAACCAGGATTTAAACGCATGAACCGCCCCTGACCAAGCCAAACTGGGTTGGATGCAAAGTATGCAGGTCCCCTATGTCGTCATCTACGGGCCGCAGTATGATCCCTTCCCATGTCTTTGCAGATAAGTCTTCACATGGTAATGGGACAGTAATAACCAGGGTCAGTGGAGGCACTGGCCCTGTGAAGTGGGACTACAGTCGCCGTGCGACACAACTTGGGTACGTTACCCAAGGTGAGGCTAAGAATAAACAGCTGTCCTAACTGTGGGTCTAATTCCTCAATGAGATCGCGGAGTACACAGTCGGGACACCAGCTGGTCCCATGGATGCTGTGTTCACTACCCTGGAGAGAGCATGTCCCACCCATGCGTTACAGAACATTCGGGGACCACAAACCGCTGGTACAGACAGGAGGTGGAGATGTCTTCACCGAACCTGTCAGCCCGTATGTTGGCAATGTGTGTATGTTCAGTAAACTCCACATCATTGTGAACCCAGTCAGAGCATATGTGTGAGTTACCTCCCAGGTGTCCAGCATAGCAAATGAAGGCTGTATGATTGTCTGCCAAGTCCATGGAGATATATCTGTGGAACCTGCCCCGGACCATGTCATGACAGCCTGTAGCTCTACACATATAATGAGCAAGGGTGTCATACCTCACAAGGTGTCTGCTCTGCCTTGTAGTAGCCACCTCCTCTCGTTGTACAGCTTGTGTATGGCTGGGGTACACCACACTGGATGCTTGGCATTGGTACAATGAACCACAGTTGGGTAAGGGAATGCCTGATCCATGCAGTCCTGTAGGTACCGGTAGAAGGCATATGTAAGTGATGCAGTGGCTTGAGTACTGTTGACCACTGGCTCAGGGTCCTTAAAGGAGACCACAGTAGTGTTCAGAATTGTGAATTCGGCCTTTGAGAAAGCCATGTGTATGGTAACCGGCAACACCCACAGCAACGTATGTCAATAGCAGAAGCCATTGTCCAAATAACATAGATTAACGTCGGTATTACAATATGTATTATTATACATGTATTGACACGTGTCTGCTAATTACACTTGCAAATGGCCGGTAAGACCGGGCCAAAGTGCCCGTGATTTACCTGGTATGGTGGTGTCATTCCGACAATAAAGTGGCGATACTTCCCTACTGGGACCTCTGGGGATTAATTAAAGTGGTTGTTAACCTGCATCATTGGATGTACACCATTTGGTTCCGGTTTTGGAAAACATGGTTTCCGTAGCACTACACACTATGGGTAGTCAAGCAGACATCCGCGATTGGTGAACACACAGCAGCAGTCAAAACCACTGGCCACATGGACACAGTCCGACAAGCTCTACACTTTACATATGCACATTGGTGTCCATTGTAGGACCCAAAATTGTCCCGTACGGAATACCTGCCAGCCTTCATCGTCCAACCAGGAGAAGCGACAGTCGTGACCACGGCACAGCTAGACATATGCACCACCAGCGTGTTCAATGTTGATGACAACTGTCCATGAAATGCAGCACATATGCACAGAAATCCCCAGAGTTCGAGTCCATAGAAGTCGTCCACATCCCAGTCCCGCACACATGAAGGATGTGTAATGGGTACTGTCGACTGTTGCAGCCAAGGGATCCTGGGTATGTAGAAACAGGGCTCAGTGTCGTTTGGCAGATAATCCGTTGTCCCGCCCCGTGGGAGGGATGTGGGCGTAGCACCTGCCTTACTCCCCACTAATAATGCAAAGCATCCACCGGAGAATGCTAAATGCAGGTGTGAAATGTGTACAGCCCTATACCAGTGTCCAGTAGGCAATTCTCATGGATGGACAAGCGTACGACCAAGATGGCACCCATAACTGCAAACCCGGTGGAATTACACAGCCACAGTAAGGCATAACACAGGAAATACACATAGGGACTACAGTTGACATTCCCCATACAAAGTTGGACCGCCGTGCGAACACCGGCGTACACAGCACTCAATCTGCCAGCAACAAAATGGGGAGCACTCGCTACCATACTGCGGAACAGATGGGCGACCTGTGGAACACATACTAATGGCACACCAACAACGTCAACTAGGATATGTAAACTATGGCATTCCCACCTATAAAGAAAACATGCTTCAATGAATACATAGGGGATCAACATGTTCTGGTGGTGTTATGTTGAAAATACAGTGACGGATATGTCCTATTGGGACGTCTGAGGTTTATTTAAAGCAGTTGCTAACCTGCATCTTTGGATGTACACCATTTGTTCACAGTTCTAAAACACCTGGTTTACGTAGCACCACGTAGAATGGGTAGTCAAACAGACATCCGCGATTGGGGAACATACAGCAGCAGTCAAAACCACTGGCCAGTTGGACACAGTCCAGCAACATCTAACTTTACATATGCACATTGGTGTCCATTGTAGGACCCATAAATTCCTCCTAACAGAATTCCATCCAGCCATTTCCGACCACCAGATGATGCGATAGCCGTGACTACGGCACAGTTAGACATATGCACCACCAGCATGTTTAAGGTTGATGACAGGTGTCCATGAAATGCAGGACATATGAACAGAAATCCCCAGATCGACGTGTCCATACATGTGCGTCCACATCCCAGTCCCGCACACATGAAGGATGTGTAATGGGTACTGTCGAGGGTTGCAGCCATGGGATCTTGGGTATGCAGAAATGGGGCTCGGTGTTGTTTGGCAGATAAGCCGTTGTCACGCCTCGTGGGAGTGATGTGGGTGTAGCACATGACCTACTCCACACTAATAATGCAAAGCATCCACCGGATAATGCTAAATGCAGGTGTGGAATGTGTACAGGCCATAACAGTGTCCAGTAGGCAATCCCCATGGATGGACAAGCCTACGACCAGGATGGCACCCATACCTGCAAGCCCGGTGGAATTACACAGCTGCAGTAAGGCATAACACAGGAAATGCAGATGGCAACTACAGTAGACACTCCCCATAGAAATCCAGACCGCCATGCGAATACCAGCGTACACAGCACTCAATCTGCCAGCAACAACATGGGGATTACTCGCTGCCATACTGCGGAACAAATGGGCGACCAGTGGAACACATACCAATGGCACACCAACAACGTCAACTAGGAAGGTCATAGGATGTTTAAACACTGGCGTTCCCGCTTATAAAGAACATCCTTCAATGAATCAATAGGGTCTACATGTTCTGGCTGTGTTATATTGACAATACAGTGGCGTATATGTCCTACTGGGCCTTCTGAGGATTACTTAAAGCAGTTGCCAACCTGCAGCATTACATTAACACCATTTGGGTTAATCATAGTAAAACATGGGTTTCGTAGCACAACATAATATGTGTAGTCAAACACACATCCGCGATTGGGGAACATACAGCAGCAGTCAAAACCACTGGCCAGTTGGACACAGTCCAGCAACATCTAACTTTACATATGCATA
The DNA here is from genome assembly GCF_019279795.1 of Protopterus annectens. Taxonomy (NCBI): domain Eukaryota; kingdom Metazoa; phylum Chordata; order Ceratodontiformes; family Protopteridae; genus Protopterus; species Protopterus annectens. The sequence goes on along the minus strand of NC_056739.1, from coordinate 675,497,565 downwards.
TTGGTGTCCATTGTAGGACCCAAAAATTACTCCTAACAGAATTCCATCCAGCCGTTTCCGACCACCAGATGATGCGATAGCCGTGACTACGGCACAGTTAGACATATGCACCACCAGCGTGTTTAAGGTTGATGACAGGTGTCCATGAAATGCAGGACATATGAACAGAAATCCCCAGATCGACGTGTCCATACATGTGCGTCCACATCCCAGTCCCGCACATGAAGGATGTGTAATGGGTACTGTCGAGGGTTGCAGCCATGGGATCTTGGGTATGCAGAAATGGGGCTCGGTGTTGTTTGGCAGATAAGCCGTTGTCACGCCCTGTGGGAGTGATGTGGGTGTAGCACATGACCTACTCCACACTAATAATGCAAATCATCCACCGGATAATGCTAAATGCAGGTGTGGAATGTGTACAGGCCATAACAGTGTCCAGTAGGCAATCCCCATGGATGGACAAGCCTACGACCAGGATGGCACCCATACCTGCAAGCCCGGTGGAATTACACAGCTGCAGTAAGGCATAACACAGGAAATGCAGATGGCAACTACAGTAGACACTCCCCATAGAAATCCAGACCGCCGTGCGAATACCGGCGTACACAGCACTCAATCTGCCAGCAACAACATGGGGATTACTCGCTGCCATACTGCGGAACAAATGGGCGACCAGTGGAACACATACCAATGGCACACCAACAACGTCAACTAGGAAGGTCATAGGATGTTTAAACACTGGCGTTCCCGCTTATAAAGAACATCCTTCAATGAATCAATAGGGTCTACATGTTCTGGCTGTGTTATATTGACAATACAGTGGCGTATATGTCCTACTGGGCCTTCTGAGGATTACTTAAAGCAGTTGCCAACCTGCAGCATTACATTAACACCATTTGGGTTAATCATAGTAAAACATGGGTATCATAGCACTACATAATATGTGTAGTCAAACACACATCCGCGATTGGGGAACATACAGCAGCGGTCACAACCACTGGCCAGATGGACACAGTCCAACATGTTCTACACTTTACATATGCACATTGGTGTCCATTGTAGGACCCAAAAATTTATCCGTACGCAATGTCAACCGGCTGCGATCGAGACCCAGATGAAGTGACAGCCGTGACTACGGCACAGCTACATATATGCACCACCAGCGTGTTCAAGGTTGATGACAACTGTCCATGAAATGCAGGACATATGCACAGAAATCCCCAGATTGTCGAGTCCATAGATGTGCGTCCACATCCCATTCCCGCACACATGGAGGATGTGCAATGGGTACTGTCGAGGGTTGCAGCCATGGGATCGTGGGTATGCAGAAATGGGTGTCGGAGTTGATTGGCAGATGATCCGTTGTCCCGCCCGTGTGAGGGATGTGGGTATGGCATATGCGTTACTCCGCACTAATAATGCAAATCATCCACGGAGAATGCTAAATGCAGCTGTGAAATGTGTACAGCCCTATACCAGTGTCCATTAGGCAGTTCCCATGGATGGACAAACGACGCCAAGATGGCACCCATAACTGCAAACCTGGTGGAATCACACAGCTGTAGTAAGGCATAACACAGGAATACAGATAGGGACTACAGTAGAGACTACACATACAAAGTCAGACCGCCGTGCGAATACCGGCGTACACAGCACTCAATCTGCCAGCAAGAGAATGGGGATCACTCGCTTCCATACCGCGGAACAAATGGGCGACCTGCGGAACACATACTAATGGCACACCAACAACGTCAACTAGGAAGGTTATAGGATGGTTAAGCTATGGCGTACCCACATATAAAGAACATCCTTCAATGAATTAATAGGATCTACATGTTTCGTTCGTGTTAATTTGACAATACAGAGGCGGGAATGTCCCAATGGGATATCTGCGGATTAGTTAAAGCAATTGTTAGCCTGCATCATTGGAATTACACCATTTGGGTTCAGTGGTGGAAATCCCGGTTTACGTAGCACTACATAATATGGGTACTCAAACAGACATCCGTGATTGCTGAACATACAGCAGCAGTCAAACCCACTGGCCAGATGGACACAGTCCAATAAGTTCTACACTTTACATATGCACATTGGTGTCCATTGTAGGACCCAAAAATTTATCCGTATGCAATGTGAACAGGCAGCGATCTAGAGACCCAGAAGAACTGATAGCCGTGACTACGGCACAGCTAGATATGTGCACCACCAGCGTGTTCAAGGTTGATGACAAGTGTCCATGAAATGCAGGACATATGAATAGGACTCCCCAGGTTGCCGAGTCCATAGATGCGTCCACATCCCATTCCCGCACACATGAAGGATGTGCAATGGGTACCGTCGAGGGTTGCAGACATGGGATCGTGGGTATGCAGAAATGGGGCTCGGTGTTGATTGGCAGATAATCCGTCGTACCGCCCCGTGGGAGGGATGTGGGTATAGCACATGCGTTACTCCCCACTAATAATGCAAATCATCCACCGGAGAATGCTAAATGCAGCTGTGAAATGTGTACAGCCCTATACCAGTGTCCAGTAGGCATTCCCCATGGACGGACAAATGTACGACCAAGATGGTCACCCATAACTGCAAACCCGGTGTAATTCCACAGCTGCAGTAAGGCATAACACAGAAAATACAGATAGGGACCACAGTACACACCCCCCATACAAAGCCAGACCGGCGTGCGAATACCGGCGTAGACAGCACTCAATCTGCCAGCAAGAAACTGGGGTTCACTCGCTTCCATACTGCGGAACAAATGGGCGATCTGCGGAACACATACTAATGGCACACCACCAACGTCAACTAGGAAGGTTATAGGATGGTCAAGCTATGGCGTACCCACATATAAAGAACATCCTTCAATGAATTAATAGGATCCACATGTCATGGTGGTGTTATTTTGACAATACAGTGGCGGATATTTCGTATTGTGACTTCTGAGGATTATGTAAAGCAGTTGCTAACCTGCATCTTTGGATGTACACCATTCGGTTTCAGGTTTGAAAGACCTGGATGTCGTAGCACTACATAATATGTGTAGTCAAACACACACCCGCGATTGGGGAACATACAGCAGCAGTCAAACCCACTGGCCAGATGGACACAGTCCAACAGGTTCTACACTTTACATATGCACATTGGTGTCCATTGTAGGACCCAAAAATTTAGCCCTATGCAAGATAAACGTGATGGAGGAAGCGACGCTGAAGGCGTAACAGCCATGACTACGGCACTGTTAGACATATGCACCACCAGCGTGTTTAAGGTTGATGACAGGTGTCCATGAAATGCAGAACATATGAGCAGAAATACCCATATGGCCGTGTCCATAGATGTGCGTCCACATCTCAGTCCCGCACACATGAAGAATGTATAATGGGTACCGTCGAGGGCTGCAGCCATGGGATCGTGGGTATGCAGAAATGGGGCTCGGTGTTGTTTGGCAGATAATCCGTTGTCCCGCCCCGTGGGAGGGATGTGGGTATAGCACATGCCTTACCCCCCACCAATAATGACAATCATCCACCGGAGAATGCTAAATGCAGCTGTGAAATGGGTACAGCCCTACACCAGTGTCCAGTAGGCATTTCCCAAGGATGGACAAACGTACGGCCAAGATGGCACCCATAACTGCAAACCTGGTGGAATCACACAGCTGTAGTAAGGCAAAACACAGGGAATACAGATAGGGACTACAGTAGAGACTCCACATACAAAGTCAGACCGCCGTGCGAATACCGGCGTACACAGCACTCAATCTGCCAGCAAGAGAATGGGGATCACTCGCTTCCATACCGCGGAACAAATGGGCGACCTGCGGAACACATACTAATGGCACACCAACAACGTCAACTAGGAAGGTTATAGGATGGTTAAGCTATGGCGTACCACATATAAAGAACATCCTTCAATGAATTAATAGGATCTACATGTTTTGTTCGTGTTAATTTGACAATACAGAGGCGGGAATGTCCCAATGGGATATCTGCGGATTAGTTAAAGCAATTGTTAGCCTGCATCATTGGAATTACACCATTTGGGTTCAGTGGCGAAAACCCGGTTTACGTAGCACTACATAATATGGGTACTCAAACAGACATCCGTGATTGCTGAACATACAGCAGCAGTCAAACCCACTGGCCAGATGGACACAGTCCAATAAGTTCTACACTTTACATATGCACATTGGTGTCCATTGTAGGACCCAAAAATTTATCCGTACGCAATGTCAACCTGCTGCGATCGGAGACCCAGATGAAGTGACAGCCATGACTACGGCACAGCTACATATATGCACCACCAGCGTGTTCAAGGTTGATGACAACTGTCCATGAAATGCAGGTGATATGCACAGAAATCCCCAGATTGTCCAGTCCATAGAAGTGCGTCCACATCCCATTCCCGCACACATGGAGGATGTGCAACGGGTACTGTCGAGGGTTGCAGCCATGGGATCGTGGGTATGCAGAAATGGGTCTCGGTGTTGATTGGCAGATGATCCGTTGTCCCGCCCGTGTGAGGGATGTGGGTATGGCATATGCGTTACTCCGCACTAATAATGCAAATCATCCACCGGAGAATGCTAAATGCAGCTGTGAAATGTGTACAGCCCTATACCAGTGTCCATTAGGCAGTTCCCATGGATGGACAAACGTACGGCCAAGATGGCACCCATAACTGCAAACCTGGTGGAATCACACAGCTGTAGTAAGGCAAAACACAGGGAATACAGATAGGGACTACAGTAGAGACTCCACATACAAAGTCAGACCGCCGTGCGAATACCGGCGTACACAGCACTCAATCTGCCAGCAAGGAAATGGGGATCACTCGCTTCCATACCGTGGAACAAATGGGCGACCTGCGGAACACATACTAATGGCACACCAACAACGTCAACTAGGAAAGTCATAGGATCCTTAAACTATGGCGTTCACGCTTATAAAGAACATCCTTCAATGAATTAATAGGATCTACATGTTTTGGTTGTGTCATTCTGACAATACAGTGGCGGACATATCCTAATGGGACATTTGAGGATTACTTAAAGCATTTCCTAGCCTGCATCATTGGATTTACACCATCCGGTTTCAGTTTAGAATAACCTGGTTAACGTAGCACTACATAATATGGGTAGCAAGCAGACATCCGCGATTGGGGAACATACAGCAGCAGTCAAACCCACTAGCCAGATGGACACAGTCCAACAAGGTCTACACTGTACATATGCACAATGGTGTTCATAGTAGGACCCCAGAGATTCATCCGTATGCAATGTCAACCAGCTGCGATCGAGAGACCCAGAAGAACTGACAGCCGTGACTACGGTACAGCCAGACATATGCACCCCAGCGTGTTCAGGGTTGATGACAACTGTCCACGGAATGCAGGACATATGAACAGATATTCCCAGATTGTAGAGTCCATAGAGGTGCGTCCACATCCCATTCCCGCACACATGCCGGATGTGTAATGGGTACCGTCGAGGGTTGCAGCCATGGGATCCTGGGTATGCAGAAACGGGGCTCGGTGTTGTTTGGCAGATAATACGTTGTCCCGCACCGTGGGAGGGATGTGGGAGTAGCACGTGCCTTACTCCCCACTGATTGTGCAAAGCATCCACCGGTAATGCTAAATGCAGGTGTGAAATGTGTACTGCTCCATACCAGTGTCCAGTAGGCAATCGCTAGGGATGGACAAGCGTAGGACCAAGATGGCACCCATAACTGCGAACCTGGTGTAACCACACAGCTGCAGTGAGGCATAACACAGGAAATACAGATAGGGACTACAGTAGACACTCCCCATACAAAGCCAGACCGCTGTGCGAATACCGGCGTACACAGCACTCAATCTGCCAGCACCAAAATGGGGATCACACGCTTCCATACCGCTGGAACAAATGGGTGACCTGTGGAACACATACCAATGGCACAATATCAACGTCAGCTAGGAAAGCCATACGATGGTCAAACTATGGCGTTCCCACCAATGAAGAACATCCTTCAGTGAATTAATAGGATTAATGTCAATTGACCATGGAATACACCTAATCAACATCAAAGACCCGCTGGCACCTTATGGCACACAAACCAAGTCACACATAGGTAGATGAAACAGTCAACGTAGACATTTTGTCCACGACAGGTCACATATGGTATACAAAGGTTACTTCATAGACATGTAAGCGCTTTCACCCGTAGGCTCCGTGAGACTTACACATAACATAGAAGCATCCAGGCTTTAAATATCCCCCTTACACTTCCATTTGTTACTTTCTATGCAAACAATGAACATGTAACCACAGCATAGAAAGCACAGACGCAATGTTAACCACACACACATATGTTAACATCTCAGAAAGCATCCTATTAACACATGTATTATATGATATTGTACTATGCTGAATACTCATCAATCAAAGATCTAACAATGTATATGGAAGATATGCATAGCATATCACTGTAATACAGCGGTACAGAACTGAAAGAGTGGACAAATGTGTGTTAACTCTACATCTGTACCTAAACTACATTCCTGTTACGGGGGTTTGCTCCACCTGCTTCTCAAAAGAGGCCTCATCAGTGTTCCATCGGTCAGCCCTGGTGTGTGGCCAACCCTCCACCTACTAATCCATCTAAATCCGCATTCTATAGCATAGCTGATGAGGTCCCCCCTCTGGTATTATAACCTAGACGTCATAAAACACCGAATGTAGACGTATGCCTTGTGATGTGCCCATAGCCGGCCGTAGGCATACGCCAATCCTGCGGCTGCCCATAGCCGCACTAGTAGGGCCACCTGTCTAGTAGGTGTGTCATGCAGGTATACCAAGATGGGGGCACCATGTGTGGTGGTGGTGGGGGGCATGGAGGCCTACAGCCTAGGGCAGCAGTCGATCTAAGGCCGCTGCCGTAGGAGGTAGTACGGTCTGCAGGTATGTGCAGACGTGCACATGAAACAGCGGTCCACAAGGATTACCCATAGTGGCGACACCTGCACAGATGGCTATAGCGGGACACACACACGGCCATGCATACAGCACAGGTAGACATACACACACCATAAATAGGCAAGTACACACAAGGTGTATGGCGTACAGTGTCAGGACAGCAAGGATAGCTGTCTGCCACGATATCCAGCAGATGTCTTTAGGGTGTTCTGGAATACGGACGGTGCATGGACAATGAGTGGATATGCAACGTACCACAGTTATATGTGTCAGCCGTGCAAATATGCGATACATGGGAAAGACAGCTGTCCATGCTAGAGCAGCAGTACGGGCACAACATAGGTACGTAGATATACAATGACAGAGATACAGACGGACACATGTGGCAGGCCCGTGAGTGTAATGTACACAGCACCACCCCACCACACCATAGCAGGGTGCACGTGGAGAACACGCTACGGAGGTCGCCAACCACAGCAGGCACACAAGCAGTACACGAGCTGCGTCCCACCATCCACAAACACAGGGATGGCGGCAGGATATGAGTGTTCTGCGTAAACCTCAAAGCCATACCCTATGAACCCATGCAGCTGGGAGCATGGACACACACACACATGTGGCAGGCATGGTGATTGACCACACCCCCACATACCCAACCGCACAAACGTATGACACAGGTATGGAATGCGCTACGTGGACCACCGAACACACCACCATCAGAGGCACATGTACAGGTGGGTGACAACATCCGTAAAGGAATGGCCGCTGATAGCCAAGGTATGTGTTGCGAAGCGTCTAAAAGCTTGTTCATCTGCAGAGGCAGCTGGAAACACACACACACACACACACACACACAGGGAAGGGCCAAGAGTCGAACCTACGCCTACCTACATGAACTCACTACAGCATGAAGCATTTACAGAATGCGCTACCGAGATTACTGAGCACAGCGCTGTTAGAGGCATACTTCTAGGCGGGTGACATCACCCGTAAGAGAATAGCTGGCAATAGCCAAGGTATGTGTTGCGAAGCGTCTAAAAGCATGTTCATCTGCAGAGGCAGCTGGAAACACACACACACACACACACAGGAAGGGCCAAGAGTCGAACCTACGCCTACCTACATGAACTCACTACAGCATGAAGCATTTACAGAACATGCTACCGAGATTACTGAGCACAGCGCTGTCAGAGGCATACTTCTAGGCGGGTGACATCACCCGTAAGAGAATAGCTGGCAATAGCCAAGGTATGTGTTGCGAAGCGTCTAAAAGCATGTTCATCTGCAGAGGCAGCTGGAAACACACACACACACACAGGGAAGGGCCAAGAGTCGAACCTACGCCTACCTACATGAACTCACTACAGCATGAAGCATTTACAGAACGCGCTACCGAGATTACTGAGCACAGCGCTGTTAGAGGCATACTTCTAGGCGGGTGACATCACCCGTAAGAGAATAGCTGGCAATAGCCAAGGTATGTGTTGCGAAGCATCTAAAAGCATGTTCATCTGCAGAGGCAGCTGGAAACACACACACACACACACACACAGGGAAGGGCCAAGAGTCGAACCTACGCCTACCTACATGAACTCACTACAGCATGAAGCATTTACAGAACGCGCTACCGAGATTACTGAGCACAATGCTGTCAGAGGCATACTTCTAGGCGGGTGACATCACCCGTAAGAGAATAGCTGGCAATAGCCAAGGTATGTGTTGCGAAGCGTCTAAAAGCATGTTCATCTGCAGAGGCAGCTGGAAACACACACACACACACACAGGGAAGGGCCAAGAGTCGAACCTACGCCTACCTACATGAACTCACTACAGCATGAAGCATTTACAGAACGCTACCGAGATTACTGAGCACAGCGCTGTCAGAGGCATACTTCTAGGCGGGTGACATCACCCGTAAGAGAATAGCTGGCAATAGCCAAGGTATGTGTTGCGAAGCGTCTAAAAGCATGTTCATCTGCAGAGGCAGCTGGAAACACACACACACACACACAGGGAAGGGCCAAGAGTCGAACCTACGCCTACCTACATGAACTCACTACAGCATGAAGCATTTACAGAACGCGCTACCGAGATTACTGAGCACAGCGCTGTCAGAGGCATACTTCTAGGCGGGTGACATCACCCGTAAGAGAATAGCTGGCAATAGCCAAGGTATGTGTTGCGAAGCATCTAAAAGCATGTTCATCTGCAGAGGCAGCTGGAAACACACACACACACACACACACACACACAGGGAAGGGCCGAGAGTCGAACCTACGCCTACCTACATGAACTCACTACAGCATGAAGCATTTACAGAACGCTACCGAGATTACTGAGCACAGTGCTGTCAGAGGCATACTTCTAGGTGGGTGACATCACCCGTAAGAGAATAGCTGGCAATAGCCAAGGTATGTGTTGCAAAGCATCTAAAAGCATGTTCATCTGCAGAGGCAGCTGGAAACACACACACACACACACACACAGGGAAGGGCCGAGAGTCGAACCTACGCCTACCTACATGAACTCACTACAGCATGAAGCATTTACAGAACGCGCTACCGAGATTACTGAGCACAGTGCTGTCAGAGGCATACTTCTAGGTGGGTGACATCACCCGTAAGAGAATAGCTGGCAATAGCCAAGGTATGTGTTGCGAAGCGTCTAAAAGCATGTTCATCTGCAGAGGCAGCTGGAAACACACACACACACACACAGGAAGGGCCGAGAGTCGAACCTACGCCTACCTACATGAACTCACTACAGCATGAAGCATTTACAGAATGCGCTACCGAGATTACTGAGCACAGCGCTGTCAGAGGCATACTTCTAGGCGGGTGACATCACCCGTAAGAGAATAGCTGGCAATAGCCAAGGTATGTGTTGCGAAGCGTCTAAAAGCATGTTCATCTGCAGAGGCAGCTGGAAACACACACACACACACAGGGAAGGGCCAAGAGTCGAACCTACGCCTACCTACATGAACTCACTACAGCATGAAGCATTTACAGAACATGCTACCGAGATTACTGAGCACAGCGCTGTCAGAGGCATACTTCTAGGCGGGTGACATCACCCGTAAGAGAATAGCTGGCAATAGCCAAGGTATGTGTTGCGAAGCGGCATGTTCATCTGCAGAGGCAGCTGGAAACACACACACACACACACACAGGGAAGGGCCGAGAGTCGAACCTACGCCTACCTACATGAACTCACTACAGCATGAAGCATTTACAGAACGCCCTACCGAGATTACTGAGCACAGTGCTGTCAGAGGCATACTTCTAGGCGGGTGACATCACCCGTAAGAGAATAGCTGGCAATAGCCAAGGTATGTGTTGCGAAGCGTCTAAAAGCATGTTCATCTGCAGAGGCAGCTGGAAACACACACACACACACACAGGAAGGGCCGAGAGTCGAACCTACGCCTATCTACATGAACTCACTACAGCATGAAGCATTTACAGAATGCGCTACCGAGATTACTGAGCACAGTGCTGTCAGAGGCATACTTCTAGGCGGGTGACATCACCCGTAAGAGAATAGCTGGCAATAGCCAAGGTATGTGTTGCGAAGCATCTAAAAGCATGTTCATCTGCAGAGGCAGCTGGAAACACACACACACACACACACACACACACACACAGGAAGGGCCGAGAGTCGAACCTACGCCTATCTACATGAACTCACTACAGCATGAAGCATTTACAGAACACGCTACCGAGATTACTGAGCACAGCGCTGTCAGAGGCATACTTCTAGGCGGGTGACATCACCCGTAAGATAATAGCTGGCAATAGCCAAGGTATGTGTTGAGAAGCGTCTAAAAGCATGTTCATCTGCAGAGGCAGCTGGAAACACACACACACACACACACACACACACACACACACACACACACACAGGGAAGGGCCGAGAGTCGAACCTACGCCTACCTACATGAACTCACTACAGCATGAAGCATTTACAGAACGCGCTACCGGGATTACTGAGCACAGCACTGTCAGGAGGCATACCCCTAGGTGGGTGGTATCATCTGCAGAGGCAATGCGGCCGATAGGGAATGAAGACAGAGTGCGCAGTCACACAGCCTGTTACCATCCCAAGGTGGCCGTACAGTAACACGGTAGTGCTGCAGTCGGGAATACCAAATAGCTACGGAGCAGTACATCACGACATGAATACGGGATGCACCACATGACAGTATACCCTATGAGAGGGCATCCGGCGTGCAGGATGTAGGCAGCCAATGTGGCATGACAGCCACATATGAGTCACCTGGATGGTCACCATGGCTATGCAGGATGTCATTGGCCATGGCTACACGCCTAGTAGCAGACATCGGTGCCGACTGTCGTGTGTACCCCCGACAGGTGTACTGGCCATGCCTCTCACACCTAGCGGTTGCAAAGGGGAGACAGACATGCTCACGGGGTATCAACGCAGTCGGGCGGGGTGCACTGTACTGTGTGTCCATCTACACAGCTGCTTACTGGGCATGCTCAGACACTTAGAATCGGCACAGAGCAGACATGCATACACATGGGGCGACGGCATGGGAGGCAGACTGTGGACCGTCGTGTGTGTCCAGCCACACAACAGCAACCCGGCCATGCCACAGACGTGGCAGTTGCGAAGGGGAAACAGGCATGCACCCGGGGTATCAATGCAGTCGGGCGCGGTGTGCACTGTACTGTGTGTCCATCTACACAGCTGCTCACTGGGCATGCTCAGACACTTAGAATCGGCACAGAGCAGACATGCATACACATGGGGCGACGGCATGGGAGGCAGACTGTGGACCGTCGTGTGTGTCCAGCCACACAACAGCGACCCGGCCATGCTCACACACGTAGTATGTGCTACGCGCCGTCCGGCATGCAGACGGAGTGCACACACCGCAAGTCACGGCCAGGTAAACCCGTACACACGCGCAGGGTGGACACACATGCAGTCACACGTACACACACAGATGACAGCACAGGCGCCATGGGTGCAGGCTGAACATGTACACACCGAAGTGAACACTGTAGCTGCTATGCCAGCACCTTGTTATCGGTGCAGCAGTATGCCTCACGGTCCAGAAACTGCATGTGACATATGTCCAGAAGACTATGTGGCGGTGTACGTCCGTCGTGCAGAGTACACATGTACTATCAATGATCCCACAGGTGTGATGTAGTCCACCCATACCGGTATACACGGACAGGCGTGCTCCACACATGCCACGGGCCTGACACAGGTATGACACATGACTGCAGCTGTACCACAGTGAAACAATGTCCGGATATGTCACATATGTGGTTTCCAGGCTGTGTGCATGGACTGCACGCAGGACACATACGAGGCCTGTGATGGACCACATGCATGACACAGGCGCACGCTGTAATACACACACGAAGGGAAGGTGGACACATGTCTGTGGTATGTACCCCTACAGGGTGTGGCGGTGTTCACAGGGACACATACCCTTGTACAGTTTGCCTGTGACAGCTGTGATACCAAACCACAGTCCATGTTCCATGCATGTTGACACACATGTCACAACGTAGCAATGCATACACACATGGCAACAGGGGATACATGTGACACGTGTACTGTGCACGGTGCAGCCGTGCAGGGGCGGTGTCTGGTGTCCGTAACACAGTTGCAACCCCCTCCCACATGCATACCCATCATGGGGGCCGTCATATGGTGGCATAGTAACAGCACGCATGGCAGTCTGTGTGTACACCATTTGTTTAAACACCTGTCCACATGCATGTGTGCAGGTGCTGGTCACAGGTGTGTCACACACCGTCCTACCCTGCCATGTGCATACAGTCCGCTATGTCGCCTTTACATGACAGCGCTGCCATGATGCATACCCATCGGCCATGCGGGTTCGACCATATGTCACATTGCCACTGTAACCCCTACCACCACCCAAGTGCAGATATTGGCACAGATGCCGGATACAGTGGTAGTACGCAGGATGCACCACATACCGCTGCACGCCTGCACAAATCCCATGTAGCGGGTGTGGCATTCCTAGCACCAACATGTGTGCAGGAATGTGTGCCCATGTATGCCACAGATCGGGGGAACTATGTGCCACGTGCCACACATCACTGTACACCATGGTAGAGCTCTGTACCTACCTCAGTGTGGGGTGCACCGATGTGGATGGTGTGGTACATGCAACACGTCATCCCTCCATGTAGACATGTGTGGCCACCACCATGTCAGTGTGTCGACATGTGTGTATGTCTGCTGCCTGTTGAGAGGGTGTATGCAGATATCGTGTTGTGACTGGACACTGACCACACAGGGTGACCATCCCGTAGTGGTGCTGCATTGTACAGCCCTGTCATTCCCACACCTGTGAGCCTTACTGGCCACCTGTGCAAGACCACCCCTGTGACATGGCGCATCGCTGCATTGTCTTGTGAGGGTGCCGACCACACAGACAGGTGTCCCCATCTGCACACAATGGTGTGTGTGCCATAGAGGTGTACGCCCTGCGAATGCGGTATATTCCTATACCGGTACAGCATCCGACTGTCGAACACTGTGCACCACAGCTGACATGTGACACCTGCGGTCAGTAGCCAGCACACTGCGTACGACACCTGCAGAATGTCACCATACCTGTACTGTGTCATGCCATGTATGTGATGTCTCTGTCCACCGTAGCCTGTGGCACCGACCACAGGCGTCAGGTGCAGTATATGTGTGGACATGTGCGTCATGTACCGTGTAAGCAACGTTACACTGTATCCGTCCGTGCTCCGCAGGTCTATGTGTATGACCTCTCTTCTTGCAATCCCGACTGTCTGTTCTCTACATCACAAAAGCATTGCACCTGCTCCCATAGTATTCCCACATAGATAAAGTACATGTATACTAAATGGAGTACTACACTGTCCTAGAATCCCCTTGTGTGCCCAATTCCCTATAGGTGCCTTCTGACCTGGCTACACAGCAGATGCATTCACATCCTCTGGCATGTCGACGGGTCAATTGCTAGCGACCTCTCCTGTTCAGATGGTGAATCTGGGCATCCTGGCCACTGTTACAGGTGCCTCATGGACACGGACAAGCCGCACCTCCCCCAATGACCATAATACATGTGACAGACGCAACTATATAGCCAGACAGGGGCCTGTCCTCCCTCCAACCATGACCGGCAAGACCACGCGGGAGGGAAGGACACAATGCACACCACATACCCAGTGTCACATGTGACTATCGCAAATGCTAATCAAACACATGAACACACTACGACATACCTGGGGCACTGTAGGACATGTCGCGAACCTAACGAGCCCTCTGAAGCAGACACACAAGCTACTGCCTCCACAAGACATAGGACATGCAACACATAGTTCTCAACGTCAGTGTGCTAACCCGGCAGAGACCCAAAGGCGACGCACACTGCCAGACACACCTGTAATGGGTGACGCCACTGCCAGACACACCGACGTCCCACCCACCATACTGAACAAGGGAATGATCACAGTAGGCTGCCTGCCGGGTGCTGGAATACGCCACATAACACACGCACTCAGGTCACTCCGCAGCATGTGCAGGTATGACGCGGTCATTGCCCATGCTGGTGTCTACGTCTGGTGGCATACCACCCTGGGATACATTACAGGACACATAGAGGGCCACTCAGATTGTGTAGCCCAGGCCGGCATGTCCCTGACCCTGGGCAGTATCCCACCCTCATCAAGTATGATGCCACTACACTGGCTCAATGTGGTCACCCTTGATAATGTCCTGGTTACCGGTGTCAGTCTGAGGGGATCCGGATTCCATTTACCTGGGATGACATGCTTGGCACGCCATGCCCCTTCGCATGGTATGGCTGGCAGCTGTCGCCCTGGTCTACAAGGGTTTGGCAAAGGCACCTGCCACCCCCACAGTGCTCACCGCAGGCACGGCTGGAATGATAAACCTACCACCCCACACTACAAGCCTGGAGAACACACAGGATAATGCAGCTCACTGCCAGTGGTCTACAGCCAAGCTGCACACCCTCAAATGCCCTCCTCAGTATGGAGGACATCGATGTCAGTGCAGTGACTGAAACATTGGTCAGGGCTGCTGAGAGCACCCCAGCACTGTAGGGTCATACCCTATATCACGCGTTCAGGACCATAACCCGGACATAACACAGAAGGAGGTGGAGTCCCCATTTCTATGACGGATACACACACCTCCATGTTGGCAGAGATGCACGTAGCAGCGGGGAATATCCAGGTGCAATTAACCATGGTTAGGACTGCCCTACAGTTTGTTGCATGCTACAGACCACCCTCCCAAACCCAGGATACCTGCACAGCCGTCCTGAGGACACTGGTGAGTGTGCATGCTCTCACAACACCATCGTATTGGGTGACATCAACCACCCATACATAGACCGAGAACATTACCCAAGACACAACACCCTACGCCACAGGTCCCAGGTGTTCATACACCTGACTGCTGTGGAACACCCATGCACCATACCCACTAGGGGGGGACGTATACCAGTTCTGATCATCACACATGGGGAGGATATGCTCCACACAGGATGTACATCCCTCAATGGTGATGTCAGACCGTATAGTGGATCCACTGGTAATCCACATCCTGCACCCAACACCGGCATGGGAGACCTAAGTGACGACCTCTCCACAGCAAACCACACACGTCATACGACCGGTGTGGTACCCTACAAGGCCTCCATGCCAGTGGTAAACACAGGCCACACTGCTGAAACCCTTACAAATGCCTTCTCTGAGCACCCCCAGGGATGTCTGCACCAAGCGATCATGATAACATCAGGACCTTGTCCACCAAAGGCAGGCACATGGTCTGGTGGACCCCAGCCATTGACAAACTGTACAACAACAGTTGGAGCTAATACATGACAGAGCAATATCAGTACCAGGGAAGGCATCACTCATTAATACCGGCGTTAACATACGGTCACACATACAATCATCCAAGGCCGCTTGTGGGAGTGGTACTGCAGAGGGCACATGAGACAACCATAGGGCCTTCCTTAGCTGTGGTAGGGACATGGGTGGGAGCGCACAGTCATGCCCGGAATTACTCCAGAATGGTACAATGGTCACTGAACCCACAGACATTGTCAACAAACCAGCGGACATGTTCCATGCATACATCCACCCCCAAGAGGGGACGTATCCATCCCACCAGAGTCTAGCCTCCCAAACATCTCGTATGCCCAGGAGTGATCTGATATCTGTTAAGCGGTGAACACAGCACCAATGGGCCCAGATGGTGTCCCTGGCTGTGTGCTACCCAACCTCATTGAGGCCCTCGCCCCACACATAAGGCCGCTGTGTCATCTTAGCCTTACTACGGGCTGGGTCCCCGCTGGATGGCATACGGCAGCTGTGGTCCCACTACGCCAGGGTAGTGCTCTTATGGACTGTAGACATTCCTGCCCTATCAGCTTGACAAGCCTTGTCTGCAAAGCTGCGGGGAGGTCCATACTGGGGCCCATGAATACAGACAGTGGTGTACAGCCAATACCGGAACATACCCACATCGACTTAGTCAAGGGCAGATCCTGCCTCCCAAACCTGCTCGACCTGTCTGGAGGGGTCACTAAGGCCATTGATGGGGTACGTCGGTTTGCACAGACTACCATGACCTGGCGGGAGCGTTCAAACCACACTCCACGTGGGACTCATGGAAAGGCTCGCCAGCGTACATGTGGGGACATATGTCACACGATGGTTTGCCAACTGGATGGAGGTCACACCACACAGGGTTTGTGTTCCTGGTGCCATGTCAGACTCCAAGCTGGTCTCGAGTGGAGGCCCACAGGGCTCAGTCCTGGGCCCCCTCCTGTTCGGCATTCAACCTTCCAATGTGCATGCAAACATAGGGGATTGTGGCAGACAAGGTATGCAGATGACTGCGCACCGGCCAACATACCCAACACCCCATCTGACACGGACATCCACCTGGGGCCTCATAGACATGGATAACTGGTGCCAGAGCCATGGCCTGATGCTACATGCCAGGGAAGGTGCAGACCTACCCAGTGGGAAGGACATGTTCGCTCCGACGTAACATGTAGGTGGTAATCCATTCAACATGGTGGACGTGTTCAGGGACATGGGTACCACACCTGTCGGTAACCTCTGTCAACACACACAATGCCAATGTGGTTGGGAAGACATTCCACTGTGGCCACCTGGTCAGGAAGGAATCACATCCACATCAGGGGAGTTCATTGTACCCCTGTACACTTCACACATCAGACCAATGATTGTGCACAATGCCACATCTGGGCTGTACCTAACCTGACACCTGCAGCACTCGGAAGGACCACAAATGTTCCACAACACAGGGATAAAGGTGCTGAGACATGTGTCACACGCTGCCCGACCAAGGGGACTCCGGCTGTATACCTTCCCAGCACGTCTGCTCTGTGGTGATCTGTGCCTGACATACACGGCCATGTCCGACCTGGGTGACATGGACATGTTCCACCTCCTAGGCTCCAGGCAAACACGGGCACAGAAGCGACTGTCAGAAACCTCAACACGAACATGAATAGGACGTGCTGGGGGAACAGGGTCAACGCCCAGAGAACCCCTACAACATGGAGAGGATTGCCAGCCCATGTGAAGCAGAGCCCCTGACTGACTTTGTCCAAGAGTAATCATGACGTGTGGATGTGTGATCATAGGTATGCGCCAGGCATCATCTCTGTGTCACTGCTGGACAGAGGGACAGCGGACCGATGGATGTGGTATCCTCATCCTAAGGGGTGTTAACAGCCACACACACTCTGGCTAGGCTTACACATGCCGTAGGGCACATAGCCTGGTATGTACATGTGCGCCTATGTACCTATGTAGGGGTCCATGCAGGTTGCGGGTACCTGTGGTATGCTGATATTGCCAGATGTGCCTGTGGGTACCCCACAGCTACATGTGGGGGACTGATAACAGTGCTCCCAGTAGGCACATGCAAGTACACCATAATGGCATACGGGTTAACTGAACCAACATGGTGCTACACATGTAACCGCCATGCATACCGTGTACACAGAACAATGAATGCTGCACCTGCACTACATGGTATGTCTGCTGCATGATGTCAGTGCATGACCCACATCACATACGCACCTGTCACCTGTCATACACAACCACCGCAACATACACATCGCGTACTATGCGGACACAGGTATCACATACACCTCTCACTATCTTGTCCACCCTGTGCATCAGAATATGTTTGCATAACCGTGCACCGATGGTGTGGATCACGGTGCTGCGGCAGAGGCTTCATCATATGCCCAGGGTGATATGTGTGCCAGGGGCATAGGCTGTACCAATGGATGACATCATGTGTGTGTGTAAGGGCCTGTGCATTTACTGGGCATGACTGTGCAGAATGCATGTGGATGTGGTGGAGCCCTACAGTTGTGTCTGCTGTGTGTGGGTATGTGTGTACACAGTTCAGTCATCTGTGATGCCTACACGAGGTATACTTGGCAGCCCCAGACTGTACAGTGCAGGTTGTATGGCTCACTGTGTCCGCCTGCGGCCACGTGACCCGTGCCTGCCTGGGGTCGCACGGGCACTACCGGGTGGAGGTATGGAGTGGCCACTCTCCGATGACACATGTCCGCTGGAACCGTGTCCACGCTGGGACCATCCAGGGCCACGTCCACGTGGCCTGCTGTGTCCTGGTGTGGTTGGTGTAGCACCAGCTGCACTGCTGCTGCTACCAGCACTGTGTGAGTGGGCATGAGAGGTGGCACGCACATGCCGACCTGCACTAGGTGGTGTTGCTGGCCCACGCCACGTGTCCTATGCCTCAACCCTACCAGGTGTTCCAGCACAGACAGCTCACGCTCGCGGATTGCCATGCCTCGGTCGAGGATTCCAACCATCTCACCTAATCTCCTATCCAGAACATCGGCAAGCTGCTGTTGAGCATTCGCCAATGACTGGATGTTCTCATTTAAGGAACGGATTGCGGCCCTCTGCAGCCTCTGCCCTTCTTGGTTCTGCCATTCGGCACGTGCCTGTGCCGCCATTACAGTCTGAAACATGCGTCTGGTGATACCAGCTGCTGCACCCTGTACGGCAGGTGCATGTCTAGCAGTGCTCCTCCTACGAGCAGCACCAGCCACATGCCTGTGTGGCACATCACCAGTCATTACACTGGCAACATGGTGTGTATCCGCACCTTCTGCAGCCACCACACATTCCTGCTCGGTGCCAACAGACGCTGACTGTCCTTCCTCTATGGGCAACGGTGATGTGGTATGTGTCGGCATCTGAACCGTGTCGGGATGAAGGGGACATAGGTGGGATGTTATCCAATGGCACAGCTTCTGCCCGTGATGACCCTGCCTGTGCCTCATGCACATGGTCATCACCGCTAGTATCTGTGGGGACACTAGCATCAGATGGACCGCAGGAGGGGAACGCACCTACAGCACCTGTGAATACAAAGACATACCGTAGTTACATTACACACACGCAGACACACACGCACACACACACACACACACACACATAGGCAGACACACAGACACACACACACACACACACACGCTGACATACACACGCAGACACACACACATGCAGACACATCATGCATGTGATATTGCAGGTGGCATGCAGCATTCCCACACCACAGCCCAGTGAATGCAGCCCAGACATTAATAGTGGTAGTATGCATACTGCCCTGGAGTGCACACTACATCAAGCAGGTGTCTTTTAGTAGGCTTGCAGTACACACATTCATGGTAGTTTGCATGCATCACCGTGATACACCGTGTGGCCACGGGCGGGTTAACAGTACACATGGCTGGCGTCACTATGTCATGTAAACCGCAAACATGTGCGGTATCATGTGGACATGTGACAATGGTGTCCCACCACATGCACCACATCATAACGGATGTCACAGTGCAGTGTTATGTGTACAGTCTACAGATAGAATGCATGTGTAACAAGGATGTCTGTGCAGGTGTGGTTGGTGTGAGCTGTGTACATAGCTGTACAGTGGGGAGTATGGGCACTGTGCCACTGCACGGCAGCAGGACACAGGTATGTTTCTGTGCGATGCGTAACCTGGACGCATTGCATTGCCATGTCTGCAACTCAGTCATGCTGTTCCACAGCACGTATATGGTAGACATTGGTGGCACCTCTAATGGCTGCAGACAGGCATTCCATTTGTCTGGTGTACCACATCGGATGTCCAGGGGGTCCACTACAGTGATGACCGCACTATGTGTGGACAGGGTGCAACGGTGACTACCCACTGCGGATGTACTGTGTGGCAACATGCCTGTAGGTATCACCCATGGCCATGTTTGTCTGGTTCATGGACAATTGTGTGTGATGGGCATCGTGTACACATCCCTGTGGTGGCCCATGTGACATACACCCATACTAGTCTGAGGTGTCACATTCCGAAGGCTATGCAGACATTGTGGATGTCTGCTATGTCGTCATGAGGTCATGTCATGGTGTGACAATGTTGCGGACAGACCACCACGTGCATGGGACATGTCATGTGCCATGTCACAACGTGTGCACCCAATGCAGGGGCATAGGTCACAGTGGTAACACCTGTGTGCTGGCCAGATCACAGCTCACTATGTGGTACTGTGTGCATACCGCAAAGGCATACCGATGCATACTACACATGCAGCCATTGTGGAACACCTCCACCATTGTATGCATAGCTGACTGCACATATCACACCGATGGGTTATGTGGTGTCATGCCGGTCTATACTAACGGTTGTATCTACTGTACATGGGTGGCGTGTGTGTCGGGTGGTGCAACCTGTATACCGTGACTGGGGCAGACCCAGGTGTGCATGTCATACCTGGACACATGGGGAATATCTATACACCGTATCATGCCTATTACTAGCAACAGTCTCACCTGTGACAGACCCATGTCTGTGCGACACGCCAGAGGTACCTGTATAGGGGAGACACAACAGTATACACATTATCCATTACTATCGCCACGGTAAGCACTGTGCATGTCACATCATGCACCTGTGTGTTAGCATGTGCTATGCACATGTCTGCAAACACAACGTAGCATACTGTAGTATGCAGCTTGTGTGGCCATATACCTGGCATGTGTTGCTACATTATGTGGTGTACTATGACACCCACACCTACGTCAGTTATCATACAAACATGCAAGACTGACTTACCAGGCAGCTCCAGGCTCGTTGGTTGGGAGACACCCACCTCCACGATGGCAGCGAGGGTTTCTGCATGTTGTTCCCTGGGTGTCCCCAGACTGGCCAGGAGCTCCTCCGTGTGTGTGAGTGGGGGCTGGGTTGGTGGCCCACCACCTGTCCCACCTTGTTGTCTGGCGATTGCGGCGGCACGCTGTTTTGCGTGCCGAATTAGGTCTGTGCAGTGTCTGCGGATCTGCTGGTATGTGCGGTTGTGGCCGCCCACGTTGTTCACCCTCCTGCGCAAATCCTGCCACACGTCATCACGCTGCTGTGCCTGTAGTGGCACATGGCTGAACAGTATGTCGTAGTTGTCGTGGAGCAATGGTATAATCACTTCATCCTCCTGTCGGCTGAAGGCAGGCAGCCGGGAACGTGGCATTATCTGTAAGACATAATGATGTTGACAGGTCACATTTACACTGCTGTACTGGCATACTGCTGGACATACATTGCTATGACATGTACAACATCTGCACAGTAATCTCTGCGATGCATCATGGCAGTGACACAGCCGACGTGTTGCTGTCACACCATTGAGCAGTGGGTGTCATATCATATCTGTGTGTCACCTCATCACACTGTACATGCACCATGTTGATGTTAGCCTGCTGTGGACATGTGTACCTGCCTGCACCTGTGTCCATATCAGTTGGCACAGGTCCCCATGTGACAACAGTTCTACTGTTCACCTGGATGCTGTGTATATGTCACTAGACATCCTGTACGCGGCCATTATGAAAGTCAGCGGTGGCACTGCACACATACACATGAACACCTGTACATGCATGTGTTGTGCCATGTACATCCACACAGCACTGTACGGGTGTTGGGCAACCTGCCACGGCTCACCTGTGTTGCACATGTGATACACATGGGACAATGTGTAACCATGTGACATTAGCAGGAAAGGTCATGCATAGCATGTGCACACGCACGTTGTCCACAGCAACACACAGCACCTGTAACACCACAGGGTGCATCACTGCCACATTACTGCTGTGGATGGTTGATAGTGAAAGTGCCTTTTGTCCATTGCACCATGTAGGACTGTGATAGCACGTGCAGCCTTGCTGGGCAGGGCTGCATGGTATGGCAGGGTATGTCACATACATGGCACTGGGATGTGACCCACCTGGGGGGTACTGATATTGGCAGGGTGGCTGTCCATTCCATATGTCATTGCTATGTGTATATGGACATTACACATGTCTATCATCATGGTGTGGACACTGGCCTTATGCAAGGTAGGCTGCATGCTGCTTGGTGGGGGTGTGTCTGGTGCATGCAGGTATCGCACATCCATGCATACACATTAACCCTGACAGGTGCTATGTGCTGCGATATTGTTCAACACAGTGCTGTATGTGCCCACACACTGCTATCCCGTGCACATGGATGGTTGCCTGGACTGACATGGGTACCACATATGTCTACATCCAGTGCCTGCTGCCACCCCCATGTCTGCTGGTGCACCGCACAGTGCCATCCCTCCCACGGGGAACGTGGTGTTGGGCACAGCATAGGTATCCATGTATGGGGACAGGGATGTTCACATAGCAGGGGCACTGATGGTATCGTCGATCTGACCATACACGTATGACGCACCCCTCACACATACAACCCATTCAATATGTTGTTCGCAACACTGACACAGCTATACTGCTATGCCGGAGACATTCCCAGACGTACATACACAGATGCGTGCACATCTGTCTGTGGCATGGGCTGGACTATTGGTGTGGTTCAGCACATAACGTGTTTGAGTGTGGCTGGCACAGACCTACTGTGCACATGTCTACACAGTAAGCCTGTTCTACAGTAGCCATCGGTGATGTGCTGTGCACATATCAAATCTGCACATTGTGTTGGTGTCTGTCTGTCCACGGGCCAGTGGTGGGACACACAGGGGTATTGGTGAACATATATGCATGCAACCCTGTACTGCTGTACCGCTAGCTTCTCGGGTGCTAATGTGTCATAGACATGCACACCGTACCCGAACAGGTGGTAGTGGGTTGCCACCCATACCCATCTCCTCTTGTGGGTTGCTATCATCCAACACCCTCTTTGTATTGTATGTTCAGGCTATGCACCTGTGTGGGGCATGTGGGCATGCAATGCAGTACCGCGTGCCTTTGCACCCATCGCAGAACATGTCACACAGGTACACTGGCAGCCGTACACTTCACAGCTTGATGACGGCACAACACATGTTGTACACACGTAACACATGTCCTGTGGGACATGGTCAAATGTACAGGCATGTCCAACAGTCACGTACCACTGCTACCCCTACATGACAGCTATGCAGGACATGTGGCGGTACAGCAACTGTCACATGTACACGTGCAATGCCCCCCTACCTACATCGCGTGGTACTGCCTGTGGGGCATGTGCGTCTGCATCCATGCTATGGCCATAGATGACAGTTGTACATCGATATGTGCAACATACCTCATTGGGTGTTCTCATGTGTGCATGTTCAACATGTCTACGCATTGTTTGTGTCTGTCACACAGTCATTGTTGTGCATGGTTTACATGGCAGCCATGGCGTACTGTGTGTGATTCCAGGTACTTCATTGGGATACCAGCATTGTACATTATCACGGCGTATTCCAGCCATCACATAGCCATCCTAGCTGACACTGTTATCCAGCCAGTGGGAGGTGTTCTGCCATCTGCACATACGTCACACAGTACGAGGGTGGCTGACACCCATTCTCGGGACAGGGTTCTGACCGCTGTGGATGTGTGTGATGCTGTCGACAACCATGACTGCGCCAGATGGTCACATCTGGATGTGTAAAATTCACAACACACACCTACCTTCACGTAGCAACACATCATCCACAACAATGGACATTCCTGCCAGAACACTGTGTGCAGTATGTCTGTATGACCACTGCAGGCACCACTGGTGGCCACCAGCATGGCTGCCAACAGCACCAGTGTGTATCCTGTGACCATGGGTTACACCATTCACAACACACCTGTCTCAGATGACCCTGTTGTGGATCACAGTGCAGTTCCACACATCATGTTACACTATACATCATGCACCGATATGTTGCGGACGTGTGAACGGCTGTGCAACTCAACATATGCACACATGACACATCACCTGGTACAACGTGTCTGTCTTACCACACGTTATTGTGACCACCCTGTGATGGCATTGTACAGGCTACGTGGACTGGGACATGTGATGGCTCAAAGGTATATTCACCCTCCGGGTGTGTGTCTAGCCAGGTGTACAGTAGGCAGTGGTCTGCACACGGGGATACTGTACATTGGCCTACTCTGTCACTGCGACTGTTGACTATGCTCATACTGTACTTATAGAGGCATGTGGTATCTGTCCAGTATGACAGTCGTGGTCGACCACACTACTGTGGCACACATGACCTGCGGACATCTGCCTAGGATGTGGAGCCCACATGTACATCTTCACATGCTATGCTGCCTCTGCGGTGGTGTCACATGTCTGTCTCCAGCAGGGCTGTAACAGGCAGGCACAGCATGCAGTAATGTGTGACAATGCTTGCACCTTCCACTGTGCTGCACACAAGCACGGCACGCACACTAGTGCACGCCTGACATTTATCTGCGGTGCCTGGGACCTGCCTCCATGCTCTGCACAGCACACCTGCCAGTCCAGATTGTACACAGATCATACCTCCCAGGCACATACCTGGACTGCAACACACACAGGTGAGGGGATCCCACATCACACAATGTTTTACACACATACTGTATATTTTCCGAACACAATGCATCATAGGTACTCCATGTTCGGATACCCATGTTTGTGACCGCTAGACACATTGTAACACGCAACAGAGAGTACACTGTACACCACAGGTTACATGCTGGCTGTGTTGTCATACTGTACATTGCACCTCGGACAGCTGCTACTGCCATGTGCTGACAGCAACCCACACTTCCCTAGTATGGACTCCCATGTACCCACACATGCTTGGTCATGCACTACACATAGCTGGGTGACACATTACACAACACATACCATACCTACACTACCCTCGGCATGCACCATACCTCCATGTGTCTGCTGTGTTAAACCTAGGGATATCCCCCCTCTGGTAGATGAACATATATGCTTCACGGCCCTGCTAGCCACACCCTGGACACACACCCATCGCAGCATACATGGTACATGTGCTCTACGGCCGGTACTACTGACGTCTGCTGACGGGGGTGGTTAATGGCATGGCACCCTGGCAGATGGACAGTGTACGTGACTATGCTGACACATATCACAGTGCACTTCCGCAACATGTACGCAATGGTAGGGACCATGCTATTCCACACAGAGACATGGCGGTACTGGCCTTTTCACAGACGCCACGGTGGTAGTCATGTTCCATGCACATCTGCTGTATGGGCACATGTGCAGGCTGTTGCACGGTGGGTATATTCACATGTGTGGGGTGCATCACCTGACAGTCATGGTGGGTCCTCGTGGTCCATCACATGCTCCAAGGCTAGCTACCTACACATGACTGCCGCACATTGCAGTGTGGGCTCTCAGGCAGTGTGGTGGTATGTCTGTGTTGTTTGGCTATGTCCACATTTGATGTAGCGTACAACAGTCACTCAGGCATTGCCGACTGAGATGTTGTTGGCAACATGCCAGGCAATGGTGTACCTACCAACAATACACACTCTCACTCACTACAGGGTTGCAATCCATACATGGACATCGCAGTGTCCCTGTGGACACATACATGGTACTGCCATGCACATGTTATGTCCTAGGACACTGTCCCAATGTCACCTTCCGATCTCCCTAGCTGTTATGTCCCACCAACCTGTTTGGTATGTGTCTCCGCAGCAGCCCACTGAATTAACTGCTAGCCTGTTCTTGGACGTTGTGTACCTTGACCACCACACTACCGCATCTATCACACTACACATGGGTGGTACTGCATTGCACGTGTGGGACTGCATTCGTACACCCATGACTGGACCATTCAGTATGGCACTGGGACACGTCCTCACATCCGTGCTTCACACACTCATTGATGACCTCCATGCCTTTACTGGCACCCTTGTTGGGCCTCTGTGTGCCACAGCACGCCACATACACATGCTGGCCACCTGTCATACCATTGCGTGGGTGGTTGGTGTGGTACAGAGGGTAACAGATCAGACATTGTCCCCACATTGCCCTTCAGCACCATTCCACATTCTGGTATTGGCAATGTACACATCCACCATCACATCATACCCTGTGTCTCAGGATGTTAGGCTATATGAATCCTGGACAGGACACACAGTGGTGCAAGCATATCATGCTACCTACTACATGTCAGGTACATGTGGCATTACACAGTCCTCAGTCATGTGGCCCCTCATGTTCACTATTTGCTTACATACACAACATGCTGTCACAGAGTACTGTCCATGCCTAGATATCCCACATCTACATACCTGGCACCACTGTAGCTCCACCAGCTCATACTGATAACAACCGTATAGGTGTCGGTGTGGCAGATACATCGTGTGGATGTCATTGCATCAGGATACATCACACATGGTGCATACACATCACCTTTGCATAGCAACAATCATCCACTGGGTATCACATGGATACTGTCCCCATACATGCATATCACATTGTACCTGGCAATGTACACTGGCACCACTGTAGCTCCACCAGCTCATACTGATAACAACCGTACAGGTGTCGGTGTGGCAGATACATCGTGTGGATGTCATTGCATCAGGATACATCACACATGGTGCATACACATCACCTTTGCATAGCAACAATCATCCACTGGGTATCACATGGATACTGTCCCCATACATGCATATCACATTGTACATGGTTGCTGTACACACACATGCCCCACATGGTGCTGTGGTTGCCATATTCCACTGTGGCATGGGTACACATCTGCAGGGCCACACATATCTGTACTGTGTGTGTTGCTGGTACATAGGTAGCCTTTGTACCTGTGCCATACACACATCTACACATGGGCAGGGTTACAATAACACATTCGTGGTGTACCTTCCACAATGGCTACGACTTTACATGGCACGGCATTATCATGCCGTGATGTATACCAAGCTCAAACAGTTTACATATGCGGATGACAGACGGGGAACACATCTGTACTCATCTGCATACCACATACACAGGGGTGTCATCTACTCTGACATGGGCCATGTCCTCCGCATTAGTGATGCATGTAGTACTCATACATGGCAATTGCAGTGGGCGGGGTGAATGAAGCACTCCTGCATATGTGCACACATGCCACATTGCATGGCCTGGGCTTCTGTGTTACTTCTGCAGACACAACACACACCATGCTGTGGAACGTAGGTCCTGTGCACATCCCACAGGGACACACTGTGGCACTGGTCATGTGATAGCTCCCTTGCTGATAGGGTGACACATAGTCATGGTACCACCACAGCAGCGGTACTGTGTAAACATGCAGTTGACATCCACCTCTGCTGTTCAGTGGACACTACCATGGGGAGGTGACACTACTGTGTACACTGCACATGTGTTTACACATGGACCTGCCGGACTTCATTGTTGCACACATTGCACCTGCTACAGATCGTTTGGACATGGTTACTTGGTGTTCCTTCCATTTTGGGTGGCTATTCTGCTACTACTCTGTCCCATATGTACAGGCCATACATATCCTGTTAGTGTACATAACACTAGGCCATACCTCCATTATGCATGCTATGCCTGTGATACTGTGTATGATGTCTGTCATATCCACCATGACAGCTTTACATTACACATACTTGACATAGTAACCCCTACTGCGAGGCATACGTGCACGTTGTGTGCACATTACGTATGACATCAACGGTATATGCCCATACACATGTGTGCTGTGACAGTATACATACATGTCCTATCCCCTGCTGTGGCACTTCCTTGTTGGACATCCACTGCCAGCATCGGCGTGGGTGGTGGCATTGTTCTGTGTTTTGCCCCCCTGTGGCAGCCCTTGGGTTATCCCAGCTGTGTACATGATGTCCCACTGCTGTGCACATGGTGTCCACAGTCGTTGGTATGCTCAGCGGGATAGCACTACATAACCACCTTTCACCACTCTCTGCTTTATGGACAGGTATCCTTACTTACAAACACCGTTCACATACAGTGCAGTTTCGTCATACACATCATGCGTTACACACCAGTACATCTCGTGGGTTCTACATACCTTTCCTGTGTTTCCTTCGGTTTTCCATTGCGAGTCTCGCTATAGCGTTGTCTATCACTCGATCCGTTTTTTATTTGTGGTTCGGTATGAGCATACAGTTTGAATATCCTAGGAGTCTTCCTTATATCCGTCGTCACCTGCGACATGTGGGTTCATCACACCAATAGCTGTTCCTCGGTCTGTACTTGTGCGCATATCACCTGTGCATCTACTCCATTCGTACAGTACGCGTCGTAACTAGGGCATGGTTCATTCCTCGCCTGGGCGTTGGTTATTTGCACTACCTTCGTGGAGATGGTCTGTATTGTGTTATGTTATGTGTAACTGCAGCCGCTATGTGTGGCGTCAGGTACATTTCGCAGTGGTGTTAGCCGTGGATTGTGTGTGTTGGGTATGGTATTATGTTCGACATGTGGGTGTCCCTGTCCTGGCGGCGTCTGTCGATGGCGTTTTGCATTCGGATGTGTAACATAGCTCTTGTATTCCTTTAAACAACGGATGCAGGTATGCATCCGCTGCTGATAGTGTTTCCCACGCGAGATGTTGCGGTTATGCCACTGTCATTGACTGCCTGTATGTTTGTGCTGCTATTGCAGCTTGTATCCCTTTGATATGTGCGATGGGGTATATCGGCAGTTGTGGGTGATGGGTACGGGTTGTGAGCCTTGCATTTCTACATACACGGTATGCTTGTGTGTGTGCTCCATCCCTACCTGGGGAGCTGCAAGTTACCTGTCTGTTGTTCTGGGAGTGTAGGTTGTGTTGATGTTGTCTGGTGTCAGTATCGCCTGCATGTGTGCTTCCTGCATGTATTCCTCCATCACATCGGTAGTATATCTGCGGTTGTTTGTACGTGCCGACTATCCCTTGGCATTTTGTCCCGGATATTTACAGTCATTGTGGTCCTGTACTTGGGACGGCCTGTATGCTACCGGTTGCCACCTATTCGGGTGGCGATTGCTTGTTTGACACTCGTAGAACACACAGCGGTGTTTACGGGCCGATACGTAGCCACGATCGGTGCCGGGGTAGCACATGCGTATTTCCGCGGTACATGACTATTGCTGTGTAACGTTGCCAACGTATCGTTTTGCAATTAACATATCGGTGCCATACATACGGTCATGGTTTGTACATACGTCCTTTGCATTTCATGTTGGCTATAGTCCTGTGGTACATTCTGGGACATTTTCGCTTTGCATCGTTTTACGTCACCACGCGCCTAGCCAGGGAGGGGCTCTCAGTACTACTTTGGGGGTACTGCTGTACATACGCCTGTGGTTCCTATACTGTATGCCTACACATGTTATTCCACTCCGCCTGTCACATGTCACCTACAAACACATTTTACAGTGGCACACACATTACACTCGCACAGCGGAACACACAACACCCTCACCGCACACATACACATACTGCCGCTGTCACAGGGACGGTTGCACACAGTACCTGCGTTGTCCGCATCACCAGCGGCAGTGTCTACCTCCACCCTCATATCCTAATAATATTACCCGCACATGTACTGTTACTATACCGTGGCCTGGCGATCATCCCGACTCGCGATTATGCATTTAGGTAGGTTGACCTTTCCATGGGTGGGGTTCCCTGTTCTGTCAACCCTCCCGGATACTCAGGTTGTCGTTCACTATGTTTACTATGTACAGATATCACGTCTTACTTCTCTGTCACCTTGCATCCCTCTGATTCCCTGTCTTACCTGTTGTACTTTATATATGTGTATGTGTACATATATTTCTATGTGTGTAATGATATCTATCTCCATATCTGTGTATGCACATATGTACATATGTATACACCTTGCGGTGAACGTGGCAGCATACGGCAACGCCGTCTGCTGTAGGACCCGCGTACGGTTAAGGTGTTGGCGTTCCATGCTCCGCTGGCTGTTGGGTGTGCAGTGTTTGGGTGCTACCTATGTTGGAGTCACACATGGGACCACCCATACGGTACACATTACGGGCGGCCATGTTTGTGTGCCGTCCATTTCACTGTGTGTGCAGGTAGGGAGGTGTCAGTCCATGGGGCCTACGCTGTCAGAGTATGTGCTATACGTTCCCTCTTTGCCAAGGCATATTAGGTACACCTCCGTCTGCCTACTGGGGCTGGCACAGTGTGTTCATGGCGCTGAACCCTCTGTGCCTGTGCTTGCCTTGGCAGTTGTGGTGGGCTTTGTGGCCCTTCACCATTATGTCCCTGCAGCAGCTGTTTCCGCAGGATCATATTATGTAGCATGGCACATACTATGAATATGTGGGCACATGTGCCTGGAGAGTACTGCAGGGCTCCACCGGATGTATCCAAGCACCGGAACCGTGATTTCAGCATCCCAAACACACGCCCTATGATTATTCTGGTTTGTGCGTGTGCCTCATTATGGCGTTCTTGCATGTGTGTGTGTGCATTTCTGATGGGTGTCATCATCCACGGCTCCAGTGCATAGCCAGCATCCCCACAAGGTGGCCTTGTGTGATGTCCCCCCTGGCGAATACCTGATACAGCTGTGAGGCATGCCAGATATGGGAGTCGTGGTAGCTTCAAGGGCTGCCAGCACACACATCCATGATAATGCCCTGCGCATTGCACACGACCTGGCAATTGATGGAGGGGAATCCCTTGCGGTTTATGTAGCGTCTACCCTGCTCCCCAGGTGGTGACTTGATTTGTATGTGCGTACAGTCTATCGCATCCAGTACCTCCGGGTATTGTGCCACACGGTGGAAGTGGCGCATATTGCTAGTCAACTCCTCCTGAGATCTGGGGAAGTATATATACTCATGGGCATGTTGTAACATGGCATCCAGAAACTGGTGTAGTACCCTGGATGCTGATGCCTGTGAGATGCCCATTATATCCCCGGTTGGCCTTTGAAAGGTACCTGTAGCCAGTATTCGCAAGCTTACACATACCTTTGTGTCCACTGGGATGGGCTCCCCTCTGTTGTTTCTTGTTCTCAGGCGTGGCCGGCACAGCTCCGCTATTTGCTGTAACGTGTCCCTGTCCATCCTGTAACGCTCTACTATCTCCAGGTCTTGAAGCCCCTGGTAGGTTACCCTTAGTCTGAACACTCTCCTTCTCCTCTGAGGCCTACGGTAGTTGTCGGCACCCTCCTCCGCAACTCTGTCTGTCTCTGACACATGCTGATGTATCACGGCCACGGCAGCACCCAACATATACATTTTAAAAGTTCCCCGTGTGTTTACACCTAAAGTGCGGCATTTGGGAATACGTGCTGTGTGTTGTGTGCATTCACACTTTATACTGCTGTGCTGTACACCCGGTGATGTCATTGGGTGTGTCTGTGCAGCCGTATCTGTGGATTATCTTCCGTGTTTTACCATTGGCACTGCAACGCTGTTGCCTTTGGTGTTACATTACACTTGCCTGCATTGGTTTAGCTTTAGACCTTACCTTACTGTTTCTGCACGTTGCACCTACTATTTCCTGGATTGCATCCTGCAGAGCCCTGTCATGTGTCATTTCTGGGACATGGCATATCATGCATTTTGTCTGCCGCCAAGTTATGCTACCTCTCTACTTGGCTGTGCTGTATCGGTTCTTCACTCTTTCCAATTCTGCTGCATCCCCTACTTTCTTTGCATTCATATGCCTCCCCTTTCCCGTTTTGTGGGTTTCTGCATGCAGAGTTGTCAGCTGCCGCCAATTGCCCTTCGTGGGTTGATTGGTGTTGATTGCTTATTACGACTCCAATTACACTGCTTCCGCATTTCCTCATATTCTCCGCATCACCTTCCTGTATCCGTTGTTTTTGACGGGGCGGCCGTCACATGACTGGGTTAGGGGAATGTAGTCATCCTCGTGCACATGCATCTCTGCGTGCATTGTGTACTCTCAGCGCAACTATTTCCCCACACGCCGGTCCTGCTGCTGTGATGTGCATTGTACAGCCCATGTTTGCTGGGCTCCAATATGCTTCCTCCTACAGTGGCACACCCCTCTGCGGTTGACATGTATTCCCTCTGGGCCACTCCTCGGTGTATTACCGCTGCGCCGTTTGGTGCAGCCTTACGCCGGCGGGGGTTTTGTGATTCAGTATTATCTGCCTCATTTGCATGGCATTGACTACTAATACATAGTTACGGCGCCGAACACTGCCGCCACTCCTTGGCAACCCTTGCGCTGTGGTTGTGGCTTTCCATGCATACTATGGTGTATTGTGGTTGTGAAGCTGATGTGTATTATACTGCTCTTTTATGACATTGTCATATTATTTCATTGTTTCGCACCTTCTGCGGACATGTCCTGGGGTTCTGCTGTGGTTTCTGCGGACATACCATTTATGTCATTATTTACATTTTGTGCATGTTTTCTTTTGACATTCTCGGTGTCTTTCGCCATTGGCATATTGCAACAGTATGATACCTGACGTTGACAGCCTTCCGTTACTCCTATGTCATGTTTGGATATATGTAAACCATTTTTTTTGGTTTACATTGCCGTGCCCTTATGCTACGCCTGTGCCACTTCGTGGATCGCTATATGCCTTCATTTGCATGGCGCAACACCACACATGGGGTGTTTAACATACCTATGCCGGAGGTGGCGCAACTCAGGCGCACGCCGGTAGTGCACGTGGAATTGGATCGTACCTGAATCGCTCGGCGGCCATATCTGGCGTTGTGGCGCCTACGCTATGCGTGCGCCTGGCGCAAGGTTCATGAATCCCGGGGATAAATTATCATTCAGAAAAAAACTTATTTGCTAAATTCAGTACTGAAGGGAAAAATAGCATACTTAGCAAGTGCATTTATGTTTCCAACTGTATTTGAAAAGGGATTATTGCAGATTTTTTTTACATTTATATTGAGTTCTACAATAAACCCAGTCAAAAGAAGAGTTTTGTATGTAATAAAGAAGGAGGTTTCAAATTAACTGACCCAGAGTTATATGCTGTTTCATTAAATTTGTACAAAGTGTTAAAGCAGATAAATGTAAAAGATGAGACATTAGTAGCAAAACTGTATAAATATAAGAATGATACATTTGTGGGTATGGTAAAAAAAGAGTAAACCCACAGGAACACCTGGAGACATCACTAGGAAGCAATGACTTAGACACCTTCTTTAGCAAGAGTATCAGCTAGGTCATTTCCAGCTTTGCTTCCTGCACATGTGACTGGCTTTTGACCTTATTTCAGTAAACTGTTTTCAAGATCCTGCACTAAATGATATGTAGCTTGGATTAGTTTTGCTTGCATAACACATTTTTCTTTATAGATGGGTATGCCATTTCCCTTCCAGCCTGACAAATATGTAAGGAAATTAAGCCAACATAATCAAAGTCTATGCATATTACAATGTCCTGCAAAGTAAACTGGACTGCAGTTTGTAGAGCTACATATACAGGTGGTAATTTGTTATACTGATTAATTTTGTGTCCAAACTAGTGTATGACAGAAGGGTATGGTTTATCTTCATAACAAGCTAGTACATGACAGGAGGGTATGGTTTACCTTTATACCAACCAGGTACATGACAGGAGGTTATGGTTTACCTTCATGCCAAGCAAGTACATGACAGGAGGGCATGGTTTATCATCATGCCAAGCAGGTACCTGACAGAAGGGCATGGTTTATCTTCATGCCACGCAGGTACATGAAAGGAGAGTATGGTTTATCTTTATGCCATACTAATCAGTAGCTACAATATCTGTTTCTATCCTGACAAAAACATCAGCCATCAATATGTCCTTTAGGAAGGTCTTTGTACACAATTTTAACATAATGGTAGCACCTGCTTTATTATGTAGGAAAGAATAATGCTGAGCAATGCTGAGGTGGTTGTCTAAGTTCTTTAGGCTCTGACCTGTCATGCATTTGCAGATCTGCCAGTCATTGGGTAATTAGGCTCTTTTTGTTTTTGGCATATTTTATTTCTAAAGATTGACCCTGGTGGTTAAAATCCAGGCCATAATTCTGCTACCAAAGACATTGTCATTCCTTAGTTTTGGCTTCTCAGAAGGGCAATGGGCTGATGCTATGTTGGTAAAACAACTTCTTTGCCCCAGTTATGGTCAATCTATGCACTGCCCATAGAGTAGAAAACGGAGCCATTTCACTCAGAGAACGTTTACTCTACCTTACTTAGTATATTACTAGCATAAGCTATATGGTGATCAGAATCATACTTTTGGACAGCATTCATGCTACTTTTGGTATACCCAGTTTATGAATAAAAATATTAACCTATTTATGACTATGCCAGGAATAGGGATTAATTCAAGCGATCCTTTAAAGATTGCACTGTGTTTTCTTGTCCCCCAAACCCAGGATTTTGATGTTTTTATCAGTCTGGTGAAGAGATATACTTCCTATTGTCTCAAATAAAATGTCAAAAGTATTTGCATATACCTAGAAAGCTATTTAGATACCCTCAGGTTTTTTTGAGGGTTGATACATTGAATGTCCATTGTTTTATTGTTTTGTAGGTGTAGCGCAACTGTTCTAATTTCATATCCTAGGACATTGACATTGTTTCTGTACCACAATACTTTTGTGAGGGACACTTTGGCCCCTGCATTTTTTAGTTGGCTTAAGCCATAAGTGTTCATTAAGATTGTCCTCTCAAGTATACTTTTGATCATAGCATCATCTCTTTCCAAATAGCATGATTCAACTCGATTAGGAACCTTTAAATTCTTTGTGAAGGGAGTGGACTTATTTACCTGTAACCACAGTGAACATTTTCAGGTACAGGCGAAAACCTGATCACTGCCAATGAAGAATCATCTCCTAGCTTACTGGTGACATGTACTGGAATGTTCATTTCCATTCTCCCAAACTGTAACTTTAGCCAGGGCATCAGGAACGATGGTCAGCCTCAATGAACCTCTCAATGTTTTGCTTAGATTATGTAGAAGTCCCTTGATATTAGAGGTAGTTCAGCTCCTGATTGCATAGTCTATGTTTAATTCACATTAGACTCTATAAGCCTAAACCTTCTGAAATGGTATTTTTTTGTAGTTGCTGTTGTAAATCACACTACTCTTTTGTGATTTTTATGTCAAGCTACTCCTTTTTTCTTTCCTCCAAGCTGCTCCTTTGTTATTTTCTATATGAGTTATGTTGAACTGTTATAAAGTTAGCATTTAAAAGATTTAACATGGTTTTAGGGCTTCAGATTATTTATTTTTGTTTGTTTATCAAAGCAGATAAGCTTGTGGAACCAAGTTTTTTTTTTTGTCTTTCTTTGTCCAATAAGATTATCAGAGAAAAATTTAAGAATTTTAACTGTAGCTATTTAATCTAACCGCAGTCCACAATCTGTGACAAAAACAGTAATTGCTCTAAGACTCTGTCTAATGTGACACATTTCAAATACACCCCTTCAGTATGTTTCCACTTGTACAGAATCTATTGGCTCCTGAAACAGGATTTGTTGAAGACTTGGTAAAAAATAATGCTGAAAAGATGTAGCAATGTGAACTTTAAATGCTTACTATTGCTATTCTCACTGTTGTGTCTTCTGTAACCTGCAACTTCTTAATTCAGAATTATTATATTGGTATTAACTCTGCCATTCTCTTCAATGTCCCTGGCAAAATGTGTCAGTTTTTCTTTCCTGTTTTGACCTCATCCATCTTCTTCACATTGAATCACCTGACTGAATGCCCATCTCCCTAGTTAGCACTTAATAACCTTAACTGCTTTCCTGTAACAATAAATATGACTTGCTATGTTATAAGATACAGTCTCTCTGCAGCTCTCATTTCACTTACTTTTATTAACCCTTTACACTCTGCATTTTTCTTGTCTACCATTCCTTCTGACATCAATTCCCTCTTTATCATTGTTTTTTTATAGCATCTGCTTCCCTATTTAAGCACTCTTTTCTCATCTTCCCTACACCTCTTCCCACTTTCGTTCTTCTCCATCACTTTCTTCTACCAAAACATAACATCTCATACACTGTATAATAGAAACATATTCTCACAAATCACAACAATAAGGCACTTTTTCAGTTCATTTATTGTTTTCAGGAGATATTGAGCAGACCCTTGGACCCCCATAAAATATTATTCCAAAAATCTTGGCCTTTGAAATGTTCAGACCTGGGAATCGCTGCCCTCTAACAAGAGTACAGTTTGACTTCCTTAATTGTTCTGCTATCTGCAGTAAAGTAGAATGCCATCCATACATGGAGCCACCATAACATTCTGGATGTTGATGGTATTTGGAAACCCTGATTGAAATCTTACATACAACTCCTGGATTTCAATTTCCCAAATTTGGTTCTCATTTGCAAAGACAGGCAAAGTTAATGGACTGGATAAGGTAAGCCCTACTGCTTAAATCTCATGTTTACTTACAGATAATATATTCTTTTTTGGAGACAGATGAATTCACTCCTAACTGGATTATGGTTGATTTCTATTTCTATGATGTGATCAAAATCTGGATTGTACAGAAATACTGCTCAGCCCCCTTCTCAACATTTACATTCAGTAAGCTGACTGCACATCATGCAGCTGACCAACTTCTTTTTTTGGGGATAGAAACAACAGCTTTCTTGATCTTGATAGGGAATATGTACTTAATATCAAAGAACACTCTAACAGACTACGATCCTATGCACAACCCAACCCCAATCATCATTGCTATCACAAATAAACAACAAGAATTCATACCTGAGCTGTACGGACACCTAATACAAACAGTGCCCTTAATTTTCTTCTGTTTAGTTAACAAGCATAATTCCTTACTGTTTGTTATCCCTATACAGAACAAATATAAACACATCTTATACCTATCAGGAGCAACTCTTCCAAATCTATTTACTTTTGTAAATCAGATTTCACCATTAGATTGGCCCCAATGTATTCTCTTACAAGAACCTCATACTGACTATTCCTTAATAGGTTCATAGGTAGGTACTAGGCTATCTGACCAAGGGCATTTATAAGCCTAGCCAGAATGTGTTGGCTTTAGCCTCCCTTTTGAATTAGTTTCCTGGGCCTCTGTCTAGCAGGGCCATTGAAGTGATCCCAGGGGTAAATTTACGATTTCTCATCCACTCGTCAAGATTTCTCTTGAAGAGATTCAGTGAGGGGCTTTGCCTAACATAAACTGGGATTCTATTCCAGAGCGAGGGAAGTCTCTGGGACAGGAATATATCCCTCCAGTATGTCCTGTTTATTGTTGTGCTGATGTTTAATTCACTGGAGCATGTGGCTCTAAGAGATTTGGTTTTCTTGAGGTGGAGCATGTCCATTAATTCCGGATTGGACATGGCCTTATACGTCAGGCAGAGATCACCTCTGAGCAGGTGGTAAGCAACCAAGTAGAGCTGGAGTTTCTT
Organism: Protopterus annectens; assembly: GCF_019279795.1. Classification (NCBI taxonomy): domain Eukaryota; kingdom Metazoa; phylum Chordata; order Ceratodontiformes; family Protopteridae; genus Protopterus; species Protopterus annectens. Next base: position 675,459,812 of record NC_056739.1, on the reverse strand, counting down.
TAGTTGAGCTGCATAGGGCATCCTCTTGGTGAGATCTGTGGTCTTTCCAGCTGTTGCAGGTGTCGAGTAAGGTACATTCCAAATGGGGCATTGTACTCTATTATGGGCCTAATGAGTGATGAGTAGAGGGGCACAATGACCTCTCTTGATCTAGATGTGAACCCTTTCCTGATTAGGTGGGCTACATAGAAGGAATTTCTAACCACTTTGGCAATGTGGTTATCAAAGGAGAGGTTGCTATCTACCTGAGTCCCCAGGTCCCTAATTACATCTTCCGTACTTAGTGGATTATCACCTATGTGATAATTCGTAGGCACTTTGTTTTTCTCAAAGGGGATGACTATGCATTTTTTGGCATTTAGCTTGAGGCCATGGTTCTGACACCAGGTATCCGTCTCTGTGAGACCCTTCTGGAGGATGTCTGTGTCAGCCGGAGAGTTGATTATGGCCCCCAGTTTGCAGTCATCTGCAAACTTAGTCAGCCATAATCCTCCCATGCTTGCCTGTACCTCAGAGAAGTATATACCGAACAGGAGGGGTCCCAGGACCGAGCCCTGTGGGATGCCACTTGTAACTGGTTTAGAGTCGGATATGGCACCCGCAACTCTGACCATGTGTGTTCTATCCGTGAGCCAGTTTGCAACCCATCTTGTGACATAGGGGTTAATGTTCAAGCTGGTGAGCTTATCTATGATGCCAGAGTGAGGAATGGTGTCGAAGGCCTTATCGAGGTCCAGGTAGGCTGTGTGGACTAGCTTTCCCTCATTTATGGCCTTTTGTAACTGTTTCAAATAAGTCAACTAGGTTTAGGAGGCAGGATTTGCCTTTAACAAAGCTGAATTGGGTAGGGTCCAGTGTCTGGAGGTTTCCAATGTCTCTGTTTATGAGTTCCATGATGATTCACTCCATAGCTTCGCAGACCAGGCTAGTCAGGCTTATAGGGCGATAGTTTCCAGGTTCTGTTGTGGCACCACCTTTGTGGAGCGGGATGACTGTTGCTGTACGCTATTCTTTGGGTACATAACCTGTGGTAAGGCTGAGTTTGAACAGTGAATTTAGGTGAGGGTTAAGTTCATTTTGGAGTTCGTGTAACACGCAGCCTGGGATACCATTGATGCTGTGTTTTTAGCTTTGGAGAGTGCTGTTTTTATCTGCATGTCTGTGATGTCTGAGGCTCTGCATTCTTCTGGGATGGACACAGGCCCTTTTGGGGGCGGGGGGTTGAAGTTTGCACTGAACCTGTCTGCCAGGATGTTGGCAATGTCAGTTGGTTCAGTGTATTTTTTGCCGTTTTGCACTAGCTCAGAGCATATCTGAGAGTTGCCACCTAGATTCTTGACATAGCTAAAGAAGGCTTTGTGATTATCTTTAGAGTCTTTGGCAATTTTTCTTTTGAAACTGGCCTTAGATGATTTTATGAGGGCTCATAGTTTTTTGCTAATATTGATCAGTGATGCCTCTCCTTTTTGGGATTTTGCTCTGTCATGCAATAGTTTCCTCCTTCTGTTGTATAGCTTATTTATGGCCGGGGACCACCAGACTGTTTTCCTCTTTTTGGAGGAGTGAGTCTTGGTTTTACTTGGGATGGCTCAATCCATTCATTCCTGTAGATGCTCATAGAATGCATTTGTAAAGGATTCTGCGGTTTGGGCAGCATTATCCTTTAGCAAGGGGGCTTTGAAACTTTCCACCTCAGTCTTGAGAAGTGTGAAGTTGGCTTTTGAGAAGTTTTTCACGGTGGTTTCCTTGACTGGGGGTGGGGTCGGGATGTGGATGTCCAATGTGATTAGTTTATGATCTGATCTTACCAGCGAGGGAGTTACCTCTGGTGTGGAGCACTGATCCCCACATATTGATGATGATCAGGTCCAATATGTTGTTACCTCTTGTGGGCGTGGTGACCAGCTGTTCCAGGGTGTTTGAGTTGATAAACTCTGGGAAGTATTGAGCAAAGGAGTTTGTACTTGAGTATTTATCCCAGTCAATGTTTGGGTAGTTGAAATCTCCCAATATTATGGTGTTATGGAGGACCTTTATATTTTCCAATGTACTCAGGAATGCTGAGTGGGGATCCTGAGACAAGATGGGTGATCTGTAGCAAGCTATGATCTGAAAAGCAGCTTTGCCCACTGTTAGTTGCACATGGATGGTCTCTGAGGCCTCATGCTGTGCTACTAACCTGGAGGTGTGGGTATCCTTTATGAAAATGGATACACCCCTTCTTTTTGTGTTTTGGTCCGGGTTCTGGGGCCGAAAGGTATGGTATAAGTTGTAGCCTGGTAGTGCTGGGATACTCTCTGGAGCCTTGAACCAGGTTTCTGTTACTGCACAGATATCGATTTTCTCCATGCTAAGGAGTGCCTCAAGTGCGTGCATTTTGAGGTTTAGACATCTGGCATTGAGTAGCATTACCCTCAGTTTCTGGTTATTTGTGTTGTTTATGGAGGTGGGTTTGTCTTTTGAGCCTTGCCTAAAAAAGGTACTATGGGGGTTACAAGAGCCTTGGCCAGTATTCGAAAGCCTAAGGGTGACAGGTTCAAGCCATCTCTGGCGAAGCAGCGTGGCTTGTCGAGCATGTCGTCCCAGGCTGAAAGACTCTGGATCCCCTTTGAATGACACCAATAGCTTAACCAATTGTTAAAACTGATAATTTTTTCTTTGTACTGTGGCATCATTCTTGGTGAGGGCAAGATGCTACTCAGGGTCAGGGTCATACTGGCCTGGGTTACATGATCAGAGAGCTCCTCTATGTCTCTTTTCATGTAGTCCAGGGAGGTACATCTCAGGTCATTCACACCAATATGTACAATGACAGAGTCATATTTGTACTTGTTTTGGAGTGACCTGAGTGCTTGTGCTATGTGGCGGATCCTGGCATCCGACAGGCAGCTCACAGTAATCTTCTCCTTGTTCAGCCTAGTGAGTGGAACGTCAGTGTGCCTGACAATAGAGTCACCTATTACTAGTCTATTGGGTGTGTTGTTATGCCTTAAGGGCTGTGGTTGCATGGCACACTGACTTTGTGAAGAATGTGATACGTGGTTGTTGTTTGAGGGTGGAGGTTGCTTGGATGTCTGCTTTGGAGGTGTGTGCTGCTTAGACAGATTTTTATTTAGAGCCTCTGTGTATGTTTTTGTATATTTATGTGTGTTGTTTGCTGGTGCATGTATGACTGTTGTATGTGAGACTGGAAGTGTGGTGCAAGTGTTTCCCTTCTCCTCCTGACTGGCTGTATCAGCCTTGGGTTGAGAGAGCTTTGCCTCCAGTTTGGCTGTATAGTTGCATCTCTCACATACATTTGTGTTTGCTGAAAGGAGGAGATGGTTGCCTGTGTACATGAGGCAATTGTAACATTGTCTCAAAATTCCCAGATTCACCAGTTGGACTGGAGAGTATACCTGAAACTGCCCTTTGGACATGCCTGTATGGGTAAATGAAATGATTTACTGATTGTCCAGTAGGGATGAATAGGGAGCCTTGTACTACTGTATAGTAAAGGGGGGGTATAGTGTTAGGGTTTATTAGTGCTTACTGAGGGCTTGGAGCAAGTGCTGGGCTGTAAAAGGAAAGTTAAAGTGCTTAATTTGAGAGTTTGACTAGTTCTATGGGAAAAATTGAAGAGCAGACTTTGTGGAGCCTGGAATAGTTTAACCCTAGCTAACTGGCGCTGCGCGGTGCGCAAAACCGTGCAAAACCACGCAAATGCGGGTTTTAAGGCAGGGAGATGAAAGAGATATGAATTAGCCCAAAATGGCCAATAAACTACTAGTTTCTGGGCTGAGACCACTCCTCCAGGGACAGATAGGCTGCTCAAAGCTCCCCACTCTCACTGGTGAACAGAGAAACTTCCTCCTATCCAAGTAAGGATATGGCAACACAGGAACTTATACCACAGCCCTGAATTCAGCAGAACCTGAAAACTGGACTAGTCTAGCATAGAAAAGGCTGGAAACAAGAATATTTGTTTTCTCTTTTTTAAACAGAAGATACAATACACTTTTACAAAAACACTTTAAATGCTTATAACAGGCTAGCACATTTTAGTGTGTAGCCTACAACAGTTAAACAACAAAAAAAGACTTAAACAACTTTAAAAAGTGCTAACAGGCAAAAAACAGTATAGTATGCAGCAAGGAAGGTTTTTTTTAAGGCACAGAAATGCTAGAAATCGCTTTTCGGAGAGATAAGCAGTCACAGAAAGATACAGAGAAATAAAAAATACTTAAATCAGTTGAAAATCACTCTTTTGTTGGTCTGCTGCTTGTAGTACTCTACAGGGCACCACGAGGAGCTTGGCTGAATAGTATACAAGCGAAAAAACGCGCAAATGTGGTTTTTAAGGCAGGGAAATGAAAGAGATAGGAATTAACACAAAATGGCCAATAAACTACTAGTTTCTGGGCTGAGACCACTCCTCCAGGGACAGATAGGCTGCTCAAAGCTCCCCACTCTCACTGGTGAACAGAGAAACTTCCTCCTATCCAAGTAAGGATATAGGCAACACAGGAACTTATACCACAGCCCTGAATTCAGCAGAACCTGAAAACTGGACTAGACCAGCTTAGAAAAGGCAGGAAACAAGAATATATATATATATATATATATATATATATATATTTTTTTTTTAAACAGAAGATACAATAAACTTTTGATGTCCTATTCACCTTACAAACTAAATAATTTTCTCCCATCCTCAAAAACAAGACAGCAAACCAAGCTCTCTGGATGACCAATGACATTTTTCAGTTGATAAAAAGAAATGCAAAGATTGGGCTTTTTGCAAAAGACAACAGCAGTTCTTTTTCCATCATTGTCCTACGTGATTTAAACTATTCAGTTATAGACAGAGAAACCTACACCAACATAAATGCATAAGAATAGAGATTCCAGGTGTTTGTGAATACAAATGCCCTGAAAATAATTAGTCATAGTACTCACTTGGGGGGGGGGGTAATATTGGTGATCTTGTCCTTACTATTCTGTACCATCCCTTGTGTATCTTCAACATTTGTTAGGTCCGACCATAAAGCAGTCTCCTCGAACTAAAATTGAAACCAGAGATTCCTTCCACCCAAGGTGCCTTTAGAAATTTCCTTCAAACAAACTACCTACTCCTACGTGATACACTGGCAAATTTCAAATCCCGACCAAACTTGTTTAACTACACTGAATACACAGAAACATACACTGCCAGACTGCACCAGCATGTAAACAGCAGCATACATCCAGCTGTACCCTGTAGGAACAAGTGCAGGGCAAACCCCAGAAACAAACGTTAATATCAGCAAACTTTATAATAAAAGGAAAATAATTTTGACCAAAAGTAAAAACAATAAGTCCCAGAATGTTAGAGGCCTTCTCACTAAAATAACAAACAGTTCAGGAGCTTAATAAAATCCACCAAACCCAAGTCTGAGACTAAAATAGCTATCCAAGTTAAAGACAATCACAAGGCATTTTTTAGTTATGTTCATAATCTCAAAAGCACAATGCAGCAATGTACTGAGTTTATTGTGAGCAATGTTACCTATATTGATGCTGAAGATATAGCGAACCTATTGGCTAATAACCTTTCTTCTAACTTTACGCCTCTCTCTCCTCCATCTGTCCCTCAACATATACTTGAAACTGCCTCACCTAAAGCTGTCACACAAGACAAAGTCCTAAAAGTGCTATCTACAGCTAAAGATACTGCATTCATAGGTCCAGACAATATCCCTGGAAGAATCTTGAATAACACGAAGCATGAACTAGACACACCTCTAGCAACACTGTTCAATCTCAGGCTCCATACAGGGTTTGCACCAAGTGAATAAAGAACAGGTACTGACATTCCCCTACAAAAGGGAGGACCTTCCACAGACCCAAAAAGTTATAGCCCATATGTCTGACCAGCCTCATATGCAAAGCCATGGAAAAACTTATGGAACTAATATCAGGGTACAGGGAGCCTCCAAACACTGGACCAGTCTCTGTTTGCATTTCTCAAGGGCAGATCATGCTTACTCATCCTGGTGAATATTTTTTGAAAAGTTCACCAGTGCAATAGAAAGTAAGATGGTACACACCACATAACTAGACCTGGCCAAATTTTTGACACAATTACACACTCAGGCATTGTAAAAAATCGAAATAAACTGGGAATAAAGCTCTATTTCACCCACTGGATTGCCATGTGGCTCACAGATAAGATGAAGGAAATCAAAATAGGGGAAGTTACTTCCACAGAGACCAGTCACCAGTGGAGTCTCCCAGTTCCCCAGGGTATTGTGCTGGAACCTCTCCTGTTTGCATCTACTTTTTTGAATTGTAAGCAAATACTAAAGGGCTCTGGTTATCTAACTTTGCAGATGACTGCAAGCTAGGAGCAGTCATTCAATCTCCAAATGACTTCGCCATCCTGCAGGAAGGTTTGTCTCAAATAAATTACTGGTGCCAAAATAATGGACTGAAACTAAATACAAAAAACTGCATTATTGTATTCTACATCTACCCCAGGGAGTTACCACATTGACAGTAAGCTCATAAGAACTGACAGAGTTATTTGTGATTTGGGAACCTATGTGGACAGTGACCTAACTTTTGACCATGTGCCCATTGTTGTAAGAAAGTCCTTCTATATTACACAGCTTATAAATACAGGGATTGTGTCTACACCTAGGGATGTCACTGTCCCCCTTTACTCATCCCTTATTATGCCAGTCATTGAATATAATGCCTCCTTTGTCATGTTTCTGCCCAGACACATGCAACTGGAACTCCTACAGAGATACCCTACTGAAAGAATACAAGGCCTAAACATTATGTCTTACATGGACCTATTCAAAGCTCTGTCACTATACTTGGTATCATACAGACTGCTGACAGGTGACCTGTCTGGCAAACATGACATCCTGTAATGCAATACTGATAGATTTACTGCACATCAGCAAGTCAAATGGCATCAGAAATACTCAGTCTAGGAATATAAACCTCTTCTGCAACATCAACAGAATGCTTTGTAAGGACAGGTAGATCTCACAGAGCATACTACTTATCTGGAACAGACTCCATCTAGATAAATCAAAGTTAATCTCTATCTATATTCAAGCACAACTTGGATCTGTGGATGGGAAACAGAACATTTACCCTAGGACTGCCCTCTGTAATTAATTAATTAATGGACACTGACAGCTGCTAAATGCTTTATCCTATGGATGAGTCCCCTTTATGATCCCATTTATTCCCATTAAGGGTAATGTATAATTACTGATCATGGGATGGGTAAGTCCAATCTATAAGCAAATTGGGTTAATTTGAGTACAAAAATGGAAACTGGCTAGGGATGAAACCACCCACAAGGGCAACTAGCCTAGTACTTACCTATGAATATGTGATTCTGTCTAAACCTGCATACATGTCCTTTGTAAATCAGAGTACAAAGAACATTGAAAACAAAAGGCAAATTATTAATCTGTAAAAAAGAAGTGCAAGCCTCTCAAATTCAAATAAAGTGCAGAAATCATCAACATTCCAGAAGATCCACAATCACTCTTACTTATTCTGCTTTCTCTGTAGATGAAGTCATTATCCCATAAACCCCTGCTTCTGACCATGTGACTTCTCCTCCCTCTGGCCCACAACTTTTCTATCCATCTCAGAAAAAATATCACTTCCATCCATGGCAGCACTGGAGCTGAATCTCTCTCTTTCCATGGTTCATTAACCATCAGAAAGAATATATTTTTAGTTATCCATGACATTGACTATTCTCATCAATAGGTTTCCATTTTCCTTCTGTCAATCCTTTTCTTAAAGTAGGTTTCCTATATGCTGGAAAATTGCCATCATTGCACTGCTACAGCTGCAGGTTTAGACACATCTCCCTCATCTCCCCCAATGTCTTAAAATAACTAAATGTAATCATACCATTGATTTTTTTTTATTAAATACAGTATCCATTTGGAATTGAACATGTTTTGCCCATGGCCAAAGCACAAATCACAGTGTTATTAACTCTCTTGCATCCTATTCTCACTCCATTGTCAAAGGATACATGACTGTTTCAGTCTTTATATATCTTACCAAGGCTTTCTGTCAAATTGATCACAACCTGCAAATTAACTGCCTCTTTTCTGTCTCATTTGGGCCATCAGCAAACAGATGATTTAATAATTTTATTTTTTGCTGGTTCATTGTACAAAATGTTATCAAAACTCTCCTTCAAAGTTCCTATTCTTACAGGGTTAATGCAAGTGTTCCACCTACTTCTCTTCTCTGTCTTTCTTAATTCTCTTCCATCTATCCTATGCTCGTGCAATAATTTCCTTTATGTATACAATGTATTCATTTTCAGTCCTGAAAGTTCTCAAACCATCAGGTCCTTATGAACAGACATTATAAAATACCTCAAAACTGTCATTTAGTGACTAAATTCCAAGGAAATGCTTACCAGTTGGATTAAAATCAAAGCTGTGATTTTTGTAAGCAAAGCTAGACTAACCTCCATCACCATGCTTTTACCCTTCCTCACCTGTCAAACATGGCTATAAAATGGTCTGTAGTTTATCTTGACCATTTTCTTTCTATGGTCACTCACATAATCAGGCTCAAGAAGATCTCTCTCCATAAGACACACACACACACACACACACACACACACACACACACACACACACACACACACACACACACACACATAAAATCTCTCTCTCTCTCTCTCTCTGTCAAAATCTCCTGCTGCTTATATTACTAACCTGGGAAGCAACTGGAAGCACACCAGGTCAAATATGAACTTCCACCCTTCCTCCTATACTCATAGAAGCACAATATTAAAAATCTGCACATTGTTGGTAATAACACAGCTAAGTTTATTTTACTGTTTACTAAACTTAGGCATCACTAGACAGCTCTCTCTTGACCCAGCTGGTTTCCAGTTAATGAAAGGACAGTCCTTATTATGCTTACTATTATTAACTAACCTGAAAACTTCATCCCAGCAACTCACCATATAATCTGTAGTCTTAGATCAAATTTGCACCACTTCTCTAGAGAACAAATTCCCTGGGTGTTATTGATAGGGCTTTCTCTACCTTTGCCCTTCAACTATGGGAAGAACTATCCCATAAAGTCAAGTACAGCAAAATCATAAATACGTTCTGAGAGAAACTAAAGTTATACTAATATAAAGATTTTCAATCTTCTGTTTCACACAGCTCATAAAACTTTAACACCTATTTTTATTTGACCAGCTTTGTTCCACCTAATTCTCTACATTAATATAATTGTATTGGTAAAATGTATTCTTATGTCCCATCCCAGATTGGTACTAGTCAATAAATCAAAACTAAATTTTCCTTTCTTATATGTCTTCTCATCACCTCGGCCTATTCATATTGGCTTTAGGGTAACATACCACTCAGAAGAAATCTATTGCATTAAAATGGTGACATTTGCATCAAAAAACATTTTTTTGCTGCATTATGTACAATTTTTGATCTCACTTATTCCTGGAATAATATTGTTTGTAAAGCAATCTTTTTTTCACATTTGTATTATCTACTTGCATATTTACTTGAAGTAGCATTGACATTTTCAAAATTTCTACAAGTCTTCCACACTTTGCTTATCTACTATTCTTTTATTGCATGTATGCCCTTCTGCATTTTCCACTCTAACCACAGCATCTGTGCATATTATATACTATAAGTCTTTCTACATTCTTCAACTGTTCCAGTTTTTACTCTAGGCATTGGTTCAAATAGCTCTTTCTGGATCAATATATTGACCTGATCAACAAACAAGCAAACAAAGCAAACAAATAAATACCTAAATAAGCTGCACACTTATAAAAACAGTAACAAAAAACACAAGAATCTTTGTGTTTGGTAACTATCAACAGCAATTTAAACACATGCATCTGGAAACATTGATAGCTACACCTTGACTATTAGGTTCATAGGTTAGAACTAGGCTAACTGCCCTTGTGAGACATTTTTAAGCCTAGCCAATTATTGCTTGTGAGACTCAAACCCTGTACCTTGTGTTTGCAAGGCAAACACCTTAACCATTAGGCCACCCCCCCCAAAGAAATTTGAGAACCATGTACCTAATCATATTAATCAATGCTTCAAGTTACTGTTTCAAAACAGGTTACTGAAACGAAAATGGAGGCATATGTATATAAACAACAGTGTTTGTACAAAGATACATCATTTAGTTTAAAATTTGACAAGGGGCAATTTCAATAATTCTCTGGGAAGAGTTTTCCTTAATGTTTTTGGTTGTTTATAAATTATTTAATGCGCTTTTCTATGCAGGTTTTGTATCACTCTATAAAGGCATTTGCTAAAACACCAAGTAAGGTATTTTATTATAAGTTTAAAATTTTTCCTTTAAGTTTCTTATTTATTTATTTATTTATTTGTCTTTGTTGATGGTGAATGTCTGACTGGGCAAAGCCCATTTTCAGAGGAGGCCCAGGGAGAAAAGCTTCACCACAGTGCAATTATATTAACAAGTGAATTTCAAACAGTTCTCAGAAAAAAAAAACAGTCACATTTCTTAGTAAAACAACAAACATAATTACAAGGCAGGTATATACATTAAATTATTTACATCAACAAATGTAAGTCTGTACAATTGTTCCAGCTGTAAAATCTTGCAGAAGTAAATGGAATGATATGGCAGAAGGGAAAGCACAGTTGTAAAGAAGTTTAATATTCTTATACTTCAGTAAAGAAAGGTTTGCATGCAGGTTAAGATATGTAATAAAGTTATAAAATTATGTAGAATGGGAGATTTCAGTATTGCATAGGTTTGTAATGAATTAAATAATAAAATTATTTGGGTCTATACTAGATGAGTGACCGTTCCGATGTTCGAATCATAGATGGTTGACATCATGTAATCGAACGTCGGAAAGGTTGAAGGTGAAAGTCAGTGGTTTTCACACACAGAATGGGAAATTTTCCCTTTCTGTACTGAAGTGCATTCTCGGAGTTGATATATTTAAGTGTGGGGTGTGGGGAGTGCAGGGGGTCTTGCCCCCCCTGCTCAGAGCTGTAAGGTAATTTTTTTTTTTTTATTATATAGTCGATGTTTTGAACTTTGCTCATATGAGTTCACTCACGTGAAGTTCGAAGTTTTAAAACTTTGACTATATAATATAGACCCAAATTATTTGGGGGAGGGGATATTACTAGTGTATATGGGGATATATCACTGAGAAAGCATGGCATAGGATTGGTTCTAGTTAGGCTGCATGTTCCAAACTGGTGTATCTAGAAGGTTTATAACTCAGGTATACACGATATGCATGCAATGGGTACAGCAGTGAATAGGCACAGTTAGAAAAAGAGGAAAATAAGTGTTATTTAAGAAGGAGGTATGAAAAGGGATGCAATGATTCAAGTGCAGGAGTGAAAGATGTTAGTGTTGTAATGATTCAAGTATAGAAGGGCAAAAAGTTTGTGATAAGCAATAAGAAGTTTGTGCTTTTACTAGAGATCGCAACCTGGTGTTGAACATGAGCATGACCAAGGCTGGGTAAAGTATTGTTTGACCTGGATTTTATAGCTTGGGAGTTTGATAATTTTTACTGATGTAGGCCTGGTATTCCAGAGCTTGGAGATGTACCAGGAGTACAGTGAGTCTCCCGATGAATTATTTGCTTAAGTAGTGCTTAGTAGAAACTTATCTCTAGAACAGAGGTCCCTTGTGGGGGTGTAGGGCAATAATATGTTTTTAATGCAGGGCATCGGTCAGTAAAATATATCAGTCTGTATGCCATAACTAGCTGAGATTACATTATGTAGTTGTTAAGGTCTAGCCAGTTTATCTGCTGTAAGGCTTGGCAGTGGTGAGCTCAGTATGGGGGGTGCAGCCCCCACAATAATGGTTTAGATGTGCTGCATTTTCGCTTTTTAGAGCATTTGCTATTGTGATCATTCGATCACGTAATACAGACCCTGTCCCTCGTGGACATAGGCAGTCTGTATTAATTACCATAGACTCGTACCTCTGCAAACTTTGCTTAACTAGCTACTGTCAATCTGGGCAACATGCGATAAATATCACTAGGCTTGTAGGGCCACCTGGGCCGATAGCCTAGTAACCTCATATGAACCTATAAATGAGTGGTTCTGCTGTGGTGGGGTCTGAAACAATGTTGTGTTTTTGAGAGCAGATTAATTGAATTTAGTTGTTGTAGAAGCTGCACATGAATACATTTTCCAACTATTTTTGTTGGGGGAAAAGGATTGCCATGGCCCTGCAGTAATTAAACTCTGTAGACGTGCCACCTTTGTGAAAAGGCATAATAATAGATTTTTCCCAGATGGAAAGAAGATATTTTTCAGATATAGATCTGTTTATCAATATAGAGACTGAAAATCATTTGCATCTGCAGCCATTTTTAATTAGTCTGAGGGCACTTGGTCACCAACTAGGATGGATGGTTTTAGTATACAGTATGTAGGAGTTTTTTAGTGGTGGAAGTAGGTACTTGACTAATGTGAAATAGCCCAGGATATTTTGCAGATGCTGCTGGTACTGAGAAGGTAGTGCAAGTATTAATGTTTGTGAGGGGCTATAGCCTATATAGTTGTTGTTGTGTCTTTCGGCTTTTCCCGGTTAGGGGTTGCCACAGTGGAACTCCAGTCTGCTAATGATTGGCAGTAGATTTTTACATGCCGAGTTGCTGGCCCTGATGCACAACTTTTAACGAAGGTACGCCCATTCACGCATATAGCTACTAAACTGTGTGGAAAGTGAATCAGTTTGATTGTTGGATGTAGGGGTAGCGGTGATAATTTAGCCTGGATGTAAAAGTTTGTTTGTGGATGTCCAGAAGAGTTTTGGGTTTTCATGTTTATTTTGGAGGATGTTAGAATATGTTTGCTTGCCATGTTTTATTTGATATTTTGTCCTATTTGTTAGTTATCTAAAATGTTGAAATGCATTTTGTATTCTATTTTTGAGACATTCTTTCCTGGCTTTGCTATGCTGTAGCATTAACTTCTTATCTTCCTTTGTTATCCATTCTGCAGGATTGGATTTGACCCTTTTAATAAGTACTGGGTTACGATTATTGAGAATTTTTAGGAATATCTCATTGAAGTGTTAGACAGCATAGTCTAAGGGCATAGCTTTTAGCTCTTTCCATTTATATTCTCTTAAGGATTTGATAAGTGTGTTTGTCAAAGTTTTTTGAGTTATGAACTTGATTACAAGTTATATTTTTATCTTGGACATTGCAACTTCTGAAAGAGAAAGTAGGTTTATGATCACTTAGGCTTTCTGAAAGGCTATAGACTGCCCTAATTTTATTGAGTCTATTAGTAAAATTCAGTCTAAGTCAGATTGCATACTTGTACTTTTGTGGACGCTAGTAATTGACATAATTAACTAGGTTTATGGAATCAAATGGGGTGTTGCTATTAATAAGCTGCTAGCCCATATTTATGTCTGCTAGTATTATTGTTTCATGTTGTATATGATGAGATAGCCAGTATAGGATATTTACCACAGCACCCGCAATGTGCCCAAAACTCCTTCTGCAGTTCATATGGAGTTACATGCATTGGTAACATATCTAAGTAAGACTGTAAACTGTTTTCTACATTGCCCTCGTTTATACCTGCAAATCCTAGTATTTTATGACTTTTGTGCCTCTCTGTACATAAGACACTGTAATCACTGGGTGTAGCAATTTCAATGATCAATGATACTTTTGTCTTCTTTTTAGGGACTACTATATCTGGTTATCTTGCATCTGTTTTTTGAACTGCTGCTAATGGGTAAACCCATGTCATATAAACTTCACCATTCTCTATAAAGCTTGTGGCTCATGTTTTCAATGCTCCTCATCTACTTCAATATTATAATGTTTGCACAATCCCCAGTGCAACAGTCTTGTCACATTATTATGCCTTTTAATATACAGTCCTTCTGCTATTAATATATCACACCCAGCAACAAGATGTGTGACTGTTTTCAGTTCTGTTTTACAGAACCCATATTTGTCTGTTTCTCACATGTACAATGGACTTTGTAAACCAATGGGTATGTAGTCTACTATCATGTGACAGCAATATTAACCTATTTATGTCTTTTCCACATTTTTTTGTCTTCTCATCTGATCCTTCACCATAAACTCTTTGTTTTGTTTTTGGGCACATTCAGTTGCTGCCTGATTTTTGTCTAGTGGTTTGGTTTCTATTCCAGCTTGACATTGATATACGGTTCTGTTAAACAAAGTAGTGAAGTCATCTTAGACTTGTTCTGTTCATGTTTTAGAACTTTTACTATGTTTGGATCTTGTCAGGTCAGCAGATATGTATGTAGTCCTACGACTGAAGATCTATACATGTAATCAATTTGAGGCGGCCCATACCTCCTTCAGATCAAGGAATATATAATCTTGGCATACACTGATTTTTATAAATCATTTGATGTGTAAAACATTTCTCTTGTTTTCTTTTCCAACTGATCCATTAACTTTTGAGGCCAGTCAATCACCCAAAAACTGTAAATTAGAACAGGAAGAGCAAATTAGTTTATAGCTTGGACTTTGTTCCTAGATGTCAGGGTTGTTTTCAATATTAATGTTAGTCTTCTAAAATATTTCTTACCAAGTTTTGTTCACATTTGTTCATGTTTTACTGTTAATCTTTTATTATTTCCCAAATGTTTATGCACTCCTTCTTGCTCACATTCCTTTATATCACATTCCTGTCCCAGGCTGATGTTTCTTGGTGCTGCAGTTTTCCTGCTTTAAAGGTTGCTTTTGCACATTTATCAGGACCAAATGGCATTCTTACATCATCTGAGAAAGATTTGACCACTTGCAGTTGTGCTTTCTGTTCCTCATCTGATGAACTATACAGTTTTAAATCAATTACAAAAACAGGATGGGAAGTCTTTACACTTTGTTGTTTTCTGAAAGTCAAATTGTAACCATGACCTAATGTGTTAAGTAGATAGTTTAATTGGTTAAGGGCAAGACAAAAGAATAGCAGTAACAGAGAGTCACCCTTGAATATCACCTTTGAATTTTTTATTCTTGGGATGATAATTTTTTCTTTAGCATGGCTTAGCTGCAAACTACTTTGCCATTGTTTCATGGTTACTGCAATGTAATCAATCAATGTAGGGTGTATCTTATAAATTTGTAAGCACTCCTTTGTCCATGAATGTGGGATGGGGTTAAATGCTGTTTTGTAGTCTATCCATGCTATGCTTAGATTCTTCCTCTTTTAACAATTTTCCATTATGACTTTATATAACAACAAACGATCCTTTGTTCCATATCATTTTCTTTTCTTTTATTACTCTTTTGTTCTATTGCAATGATTTAGTTTCCCACTAAATTAATATAAACACTGCTGTCATCAGTCCCAGTGTGTATATAGTTTATACATTGTCACACGGCAACTTATTGGTCTGTAGTTTTTAGGATAGCTTGTAGGTTCACTTTAAGGAGGAGTATTGTTTCTCCTGTTGTTAACCAGGCTGGTGTCCATTTGCAATGCACATATAAATTGTTCTTACTCATGGCAAAATCTTCAAGTAAAGATAATATTACTTTTAGCCAGAAGTTCAGTAGTGCAGATGAGCTGGATGTTTTCCATTTATGAGTTATTCTTAATTTTGTTTCATTTTCTGTGGCCATTACTTCAAGCCATTTCATATCCTTTACATTTGAACTTCTGTTTCTTTTACTTCTTCTATCCTCTTGGCCAAGCCACGACCTCCAGCACCATCTCAGGCCAACCAGTGCTTTGTGTCCCTGCCCAAGTAGCTGACACACACACTCGTTGAGGTTTGATTTATACACACACACACACACACACGCACACACGCATGCACGCACACACACACACACACACACACACACACACACACACACACACACACACACACACACACACACACACACACACACACACCAGGGAAAGGCTGGCACAGGTTTACTAGCTATGCCCCCTTCTGCCTAGACTATAAGGTAGTTATTACTGCCACCAGCCAACTCTTTAACAGCTACTTTATGGCCCTTAACAAAGGGTGTCCAATCTTACTCTGTAATGTTCCTATCAATACAATGGGTAGTTTGACCAAGAGCAAAGCTATTAGGAGTGACCTATACATTGTCATGAAATAAATATGCAAGAACTCTCAGAACTTAAATATGTCTAGACAGATCAGCCACATTGAAAGGTTTAAATATATTTAATAATAAATAAAAGAACAAGACAATACTGAATATACATTTACAGTAACATCACAGTTCAAAATTACAATAAATATTTAAAACAACATTGCAGGACAGTTTCAAATACATAAAGAAAAATATCTAAGCTAAGCTTTGCTATATTCCTGACTATATCTAAGAGAATTATACTCTTCCCTAGTACACTTACTTAATTAGAGCAGCAAGGCAGATGTGGTGAATAGATCATCTAGCTGATGTTGTCGGGTCAAAGACCTAATACAGAATGCTCAGTCTCATTCAGAGTTTTTAAATTAATATATCAAATATTACTGCTGGGATAGCTTGCAGAATGGCATCATTTTTTGTCATCTGACGCTATCCTAGTTAAACCCCCTCACTGCTGAAAACTAGCAGTATTTAGCATCTACCTGTGAAAATACATAAACAAGGGTTTTCCCTCAGAACTTTGCATATCCTGGAAATCATAAAACAATAAAACACTTCCAAGACAATACAGAAAATTCTCAGCACAGACACTGTATTTGTTGCTGCACTAAAACTGAAAGATAAATCTTTTTTATGGCCCAGCCATAAAGTAATTTAATTTCAGCTATTTTTCTGAAGTTTTGCAAGTTAAACTTCTGTATTGCAGTTTCCCCCTGTAAAAATATATACAGTTAAACAGTTACAATATTGTGTGTGTAAATTTCTGTTCTATTCCAGTAGGGTACACTGTGGATACATTTCAAACAGCACTTTGTAAAATACCTCTTCAGCACACGTCTGTACAAGCCATCTTATTTGACATACAGCTGTAATACCTTTGTTAAGTGAACATCTTATGTGAATCATGTTGATATTCACAAATGACATACAATTATTTACTAATTGCCAGATAGCTGGGATGGCAGTATCCCCCTTTGTAACACTTCTTCCTCCTCTTGAAGACTGAAGCTAGTTTTTTAAGTGACCCTTGAGAAACATTGCTTGAGAGGGATGAGCCTATCTGGGAATACCTTACCCCATTTCCTGTCCTTTGATCTAGCTGCCTTGCCATTGCTGACCACAGTACAGTGCTACACCGTCCCATCATATGCCTGTAATCCTAGGCTCTATCATAATAACTTGGGATTTTGCTGGCTGGCTCCCTGTAGCCAAAGTTCTCTCTCAGACTTCACCTGCCTCCTACTGCAAATAATTAGCACCAGGACCTCTTTATCATGGTAAGGTTTCATGGTGTTAATGTGGTACAGCTTGTAATCCTGCCTCCTGACAAGCAGTTCTACCATGAATTTAAAATCACTGACCTTCTATACCATCTTTGAGGGCCCCACCCAAGCTGCCTGCAGTTTGTTGTGTCTGACAGGAATGAGAACCATAACCTGCTGCCCCACAGCATACTCTCTAGCTCCAGCATTCCTATCATACCAGATGTTTTTTTGCTGTTGGACTTCTGCTAGGTTCTCCTGGGCCAAGCCCATGAGTTCGCTGAGCCTTGTCCTGAAGTTTAGAACATATGCCACAACATACTCCATGAGGGATACACACTCACCCTCACACTCATCACCAATCAAATCTAGAGGTCCCCTCACCCTATGCCTATACAGTAACTCAAAGGGTGAAAAACATATGGATTCACGGGGCACCTCTCTGTAAGCAAACACCAGATGGGGCAAGTATTTGTCCCACTCCCTCTTAAGCTGGTCTGCAAATGCCTGTAGCATGGTCTTTAGTGTAGAGTTTAATCTCTCCACCAAACCATTAGTCAGGGGACAGTAGGGGGTGGTCTTTAGATGCTTCACCTCACAACGCTCCCATAGACAATCCAGCAGGTCTGACATGAAAATGGAGCCTCTGTCAGTCAGTATTTCTTTTGGGAAATCTACCCTGCTGAAAATCTCTAACAAAGCATTTTCTACCTTTTCTGCCTCAATCTGGTAGCATAATCTACTACCACTAGGATATACTTCTTCCCTGTGGAACTTGGGGTACTCAGAGGCCCCACCATATCCATAGCTACCCACTGAAATGGCTCCTTAATCACAGGCAAAAGCATCAAAGGAGCCTTGACCTTGTCTCATGCCTTGGCGACTTTTTGGCACTGCTTACAGGTCCTGCAGTACCCTGTTACATCCCTGGAAATCCCAGGCCAATAAAAGTTCTCATTAATACATTTCTTTGTACACTTTATGCTCATATGACCTGCAAAGCGAATGTCATAGGCTATGGCTAGAAGTGCCTGATGGTAGGCTCTGGTCACTATCAACTGCTGTATTCTCTCACCCTCTAGCCCTCCCTCAGGGATCCACTCTCTATACAGTAACCCCATCTCCCAGTATGCAAATTCTCCTTTTCCTTGACAATCAGGTGCCTCACTGCCTACCTCCCTCAGGCCTTGTAATGTAGGGTCTGAGAGCTGAGCCTGTCTCAACTCTCTCTCTTGGTAATCCTTCCCAGCTCCCCTTCCACAGGAAGTCTGGCATCCTCTGACACCAGTGGCTCACTATTAGCCTAGGTACTATTACTCACCTCTGCCGTTGTGGTCACTCTGTCCAAGGGAACATCAGTACCCACCAGACGTTGTGGCTCACCTTCAGTCTCACTGTTACAGCGTAGCTCCCTCACTGCAGTAGCTACCATACTAGTCGTGGCTTCGAATCTGTGGTCTGTCTGGGTCCTCCAGGCTACCAGACCCACATGCTTGTCTCCAAGCCTGACTGCATGTAACTGCATGCACACACGGTACTGCATTATCAAAATTATTCCCTGTCAGGACATCTGCAGGGATATCCTCGGGCACACCTAATTGCTTGCTTCCATTGCTACCCTCCCAGTCAAGGTGAACCCTAGCCAAAGGTATTGGGAGTGGGGTCTCTTCTAAAGCTCTGACTGGAGTAGACTGTCCAAGCAAGTAGTGCTACTCTTTAACCATTGTAGGTTTCACAATGGTTAGGTCAGAGGCTGTGTCTCTCTTAGCAGTGGCCTGTTTCCCATATACTAAGCTAGGATATAATCTCTTGTGGTAGTTTGGTACCCTTGTTGTCTCCAGACAACATACTTCTGGCATTCCCACTTACTGACTCTCCCACCATTTGTTCTCCACCCTGCCTCCGTGGACATCTATATGCTACATGGTCCCTCTGGTTGCATTTAAAACATTTAGCCCTTGGTCCTGGCTGTGTACCTGGACTAGTGGTTTAACCCTGTTAATGGTGGACTCAGTTGGGGCAGTTTAGACTGCCCACCATGGGTTGTCTTAGACCCATATGCAGTATTGGGTAACCCTTTCCTGTGCAGTGATGCCCTGTTTGCTAGGTATAGGTCTCCCTTTTTACCAAACTCTTCTACGGGCATGCATTCCCTGTCAACCAGATCCTCATGTTCTCAGGCAAAGTGCTACGGGCTTGTACCCTCACCAAAAGGTCTGCCAGCCCTTCAAAAGTGGTGGCCTGACACCCACTCACCTAGCTATGAAAATAAGTGCTTAACTCAGCAATATATTCACACACACTTTCATCTGCCTTGCATTTATGCTCACAAAACTTTTTTTTTCTATAAGCTTCAGGTGTTAACTTAAAACACTCTAATAAACAATTTTTAACAGTATTATAATTTAAGCAATCAGTATCAGACAATTTAGAAATAACAGTTACAGCTTTACCATGGAGTAAGGGGGTCAGAAAACATACCCAGAACCCTTGGTCATCATTAAATTGTCTACTTACCCTTTCACTCAAAATTATCACCCTCTGTAAATTGTGGAAGAAATTTACTGACCTTTGTTGCTTCTGGGGTTCACTTACTCCCTTCCCCATTACCTCCATGACCCTGTTGAACAGTCAGCATCTCCTTTTCATGTTGCCTCTGCCTCTTCTTTTCCTCAGCTTTCAGACTTCTCAGTTTCTCATGTTCTTCAGTTTCCAAATGTCACAGTCTCTCTGCTGATTCTATTTCCAAATGTCTGGCCTCCAGTTGACTTCTCTTTAACTTCAGACAGATTTTTAAGTCCTCTTTGGAAAGGTTGAACTGTCCATTTTCTGACAGCTGTACATCCCCAAGGCCAGTCAGATTGTCCTCCTGGTTGCTGGTTGGTGATGCAGCTGTGACTAACACTGCAATCAATTCTGCTTTAGTCAGGTTGGCATACATCAGTCCTTTGGCCTGGCACATCTCAGTTACCTGGCTCCTTGTCAGCCTGACATACTCCTCTGCTGACATCCTTGCCTGCTCTCCCTGACTAACTAAGCCAACAAAAAATAAATAAAACTATTGTGATGTGAAACTCTGAATGTTCACTATGTGGCTGAGTGAGAATACAAGCACCTTCTTCAGTGACCGCTGTTTACAGGCTATTGGAATTCAATATCCACACCACTGAATCCCAATATGTAGCTATCCCACCACTGCCAACCAATAAATGTGATGCCCCACCACTAGCCAGTAAGCAAGGAGCCTCAGGCCTTACCACTGGCACCAGTGGGGGATGTAAATTGGGAGGTTGACAAGTACACACACACTATTTCCTCAATGCATCAAGTGCAATTTCCCTTAAGAGCACACAAAGACCACAGTCAGTCTGGGGCTGGTTTCTCTCTCTTTCTCCAGAACCCCAATAAGACTCCCCATTGGCACAGCTATATGGTTGAGATCTCAGCTGAGTGGCCAAGCCAAGACCTCCAGCACCCTTTC
Organism: Protopterus annectens; assembly: GCF_019279795.1. NCBI lineage: Eukaryota > Metazoa > Chordata > Ceratodontiformes > Protopteridae > Protopterus > Protopterus annectens. The sequence goes on along the minus strand of NC_056739.1, from coordinate 675,438,931 downwards.
TGTCCAACCAGTGCTTCATGTCCCTGCCCAAGTAGCTGACACACACACTCATTGAGGTTTGATTCATACACACATACACAAACACACCTGGGAAAGGCTGTCACAGGCTTGCTAACTATGCCACCTTCGGCCGAGGCTATAAGGTACGTATTACTGTCACCAGCTAACTCTTTATCAGCTACTTTAAGGCCCTTAACAAAGGGTGCCAGTCTTACTGTGTAATACTAATATTAACACAAATGGTAGTTTGACTAACGAGCAAGGCTATTAGGAGTGGCCCACAGTGTCATCAAATAAATATACAAGTACTCCCAAAATTAAATATCTCTACATAGATCTGCCACAATGAAATGTTTAAATATATTTAACAATAAAAAGTAAAAGAACAAGACAATACTAAATATAAATTTACAGTAACATCAGAGTTCAAAATCACAGGAAATATTTAAAACAACATTGCAGGACAGCCTCAAATACATAAAGAAAACTATCTTAGCTAAGCTTTGCTATATTCCTGACTATATCTAAGGGAAGTATACTGTTCCTAGTACACTTAGAGCAGCAAGGCAGATGTGGTGAATAGATCCTCTAGCTGATGTTGTTGGGCCAAAGAATACAGAATGTTTAGTCTCGCTCTCAGAGAGTTCTTAAATTTATATATCAAATATTACTGCTGGGATAGCTTGCAGAATGACATCATTTCTTGTCATCTGACTATCCCAGGTAACCCCCCCCCCCACTGCTGAAAGCTAGCAGTATTTAGCATCTACCTGTGAAAATACATACACAAGGGCTTTCCTTCAGATCTTTGCAGATCTTGGAAGTCATAAAACAATAAAACACTTCCAAGACAATACAGAAAACTTCTCAGCACAGACATTTGTGTCTGTTGCTGCACTGAAAATGAAAGCTAACATCTTTTTTTTTGTGTGTGGTCCAGCCATAAAGTAATTTAATTTCAGCTATTTTTCTGAAGTTTTGCAAGTTAACCTTTTGTATTCCAGTTCCCCCTGTTATTGGGTCTATATTATATCATCGAACACTTAAAAAAGTGAATGATGAATAATCGACCCCATGTAAGCGAAAGCTTACAATCTCGAAAGCTCAGAACAGCAATTTTTTTCCAAGGGAAAAAAATCGCTGTTCCAAAAAAAAAGAAAAAAAAATTGAAAGAATACATAAAGTGTGGGGCTTTGCCCCCCACACCCCCCTACTTAAATATACCAACTCCAAGATTGCACTACAGTGCCAAAAATGGCAAAGTAACGGAAGCGGCCAAGCAAATTATTCCCCTGGGAAAGAATTTGCTTAATAGCTGCTTCACTATTTTGCCTTTTTGTTGTTTTAAGTCCAACCAAAATGCATTCGATAGAATGCGTCTTCAGTTATCTAATAGGAACCCGTTAAAACATATACATTTAAAGAGTTACAGCAGTGCATGTACATTTCTGTTCTATTCAAGATGGGTACACTGTGGGCATATTTCAAACAGCAATTTGTAAAATACCTATTCATCACACATGTCTGCACAAACCATCTTATATCACATATATCACTAATACCTTTGTAACTGAACATCTTATATGACCATATTGATATTCACAAATGACATATAATTATTTACATATTTCCAGATAGCTGGGCTGGCAGTATCCCCCTTTGTCACATATTCCACAAGGTCTTCATAGATATTTCTTCAAAATGTGTCTATTTCTTCTTTTTGGTTTTCTTTATATTTGTTTGCATATCTTCTAAGTTTTTTTTGCCTGTGCTGATATCTTTAGTTTATTTGCAATAGTGTACGTCTATCTTTCTAAGTATTTTCATTGATCTGTTCCCTCAATTGTACTCTTCTAAGAGTGACATTTCTTGTCTTAATTTCTTTATAGTTTTCACTAGTCAATACATCCATGATGGCATTTGAATACTTCCCTTCTTTTCCTTTATTGCCCATAGTTTTTGTGGTAAGACTGTATCTGTTATTAATTTAACTGCTCGGTAATATATACTTTTTACTTCTGCTACATCACATGAATTTCTGTTAATAGTCTTTATTACTGTGTTTATTGTTGTATAAAACTTCTAACCTATTGGGTCTTACTGACTTTCTGTAATCTATTTCTTTCATTGATCTTAATGTGTCTATCTTTATTAGATCAAGCAACTATTCCATTATATCATTTTCTTCTAAACTAAGGGCACATTCTTTGCTCTCCATTTCCTGCAGGCATTCTACAGAAAGTTACAGACCATCTTCCTGTGACATATTCTCTTCAGCTGCATACTGTGTCATCCATTGCTGTATTTTATGGGAACTGACTGGCCTACCACTCTACCACATTGACTGCATCAGAGTTGCTGCTGTTTCCTGCTTCCTTCACAGTATCTCCTGTGAATCTGCAGTTATATATAGGGAATTATTTCCTATGATTGGGATTCTGCCTGCCCACTTATTTTTCATGATAAGCCTAATACTGAAACCAGGTGGGGTGATTTCTTTGTCATTTATGTATTTTTTTCCAACATGTTTCTGTAGCTATGGTTACATATGGGGAATATGTAGCAAAACAAGCATGTATGTCCTAGATTTTAGTGCATATACTTCCAAGATTGATATTTAGGAAGAAAAGGATGGAACTGGGTGATGGGGAGAATGGTTCATTTAATACTGTGGTGTTAGTCTGAGGTTTTTGCCATTGCATGGGACAGGGTTTGGGTGAATGTCTCCATTAATTTTTTGGGTGGAAATTTTACAAAGGAAAGTACGTAGCCAAATATATTTGTGCTTTAGTTTTATTGGATTTCATATGGTAGAATACTTAAATTTATGATAACTGTAACTGAAAAAATTTAAGAAGGTTTGTAGTATAAGTTATAAAAGGACAGGCTGGGTAACAAGCATTGAAGTAAATGAGTCACAGATGCTAATTCTAGGGCAATTGTGATTGGGTTATATTCTGATTGTTTTGATGCAGAGATAGATTAGAAGATGTGCAGAGATGGAGTTGGGATATTTTAAATATAGATTTCGATGGGGGAATTGGGGGTGGGGTAGGGGAGTGGAGAGAGCCCAAGTATATCAAGTGTGAATCGAGTGGGGCCCAACCACTGAATCAGTAAAGTAAGAGTGTTGAGAAAATCTATCATTAAAGCTTTGGCAAAGTTGCCAGAGTTAGTTAACTGTATGAGATGAACAGTATTCAACAAAAGCTGAGACAGGGAAAAAGAGACTTACAGGGAGGAATATACAAACCCATGAAGACTAAGTGGAGATTCACATGTGTGGTTAAGTATTTAGAGAGTTAGATTCAAAATACTGTAGTAAAGGAAGAAAAGCAAATAGTTTGCATGTTTCAGTGTGTGTGTGTGTGTGTGTGTGTGTGTGTGTGTGTGTGTGTGTGTGTGTGTGTGTGTGTGTGTGTGTGTGTGTGTGTGTGTGTGTGTGTGTGTGTGTGTGTGTGTGTGTGTGTGTGTGTGTGTGTGTGTGTGTGTGTGTGTCTGCGTGTTTAGGTGGGGTGACAGGCTATGTATTGGCCATTATTTTGGACTGCACAAAAGCCTGTTAAACTGATTACCCATTATTTTGCGTTATAGTATATACCAGTGGTATAGGTGTTGTTGGAGGTTCCATGGAGCTACATCCTTTAGTACAGAGTATGCACCAATACAGCTACCTACTTCAGGTGAGTGTACATGGACATGCAGCTGTCCTACTGTCTGACTGTACTAGCTATAAGTCTTGGCGTATGTTAACTTTACTAAAATACATTTACAGATTTACTTTGACTGCGCAATCTTTAGCCTTTCAAGGATGGACTTCAGGCTTTGGTGAAAGTTACTGGACAGTAATAGTGCTTATACTAAACTAGTGAGTTACATTTTACAAACATCACATCATAACATTTAATATTTGTGACCTAGAGCATGAACCAGTAACATTTCTGTAATATAAATATATGCTAGCTGCTTGTGACTTACGAATTTGCCCTGACTAGAGGCCAGGTTCTCCAGAAGTTGCAAGCATTCAGTGTGAATTCAAAGATTGTGCCTACAGGAAACAACAGTGCTCAAAGGGAGGAACGGATAATGGAAAAGCAGAGCTCAGACAGATGGATGATGGGAAATTAATCTGAAAGAGGAAGTAATTACCCACTGAATCAGCAAAGTAACAGTGTTGAGAAAAACAATCAGTAAGTTTTGGCTAGCATAGTAAAAATGTACATGACATGTTTCAGCATATAAGACTATGGACTCTTAGCAACAACTGTTGTATGTTTTTATTTTTACTTTTTTTCTCAGTTGTTGGTAAAAGGATCATGGAAGAGTTCGTTATCAATGACTCCATATCCCCATTTTACCTGCTTTATATCTCCAGCAAACTGGTAAAACCTTATGCAACATACTACCAAGCTTATGTGAGTATGCAGAAGTATTTGAACAAACATTGCCATTCAGAGAATACAAAAATACATGGCTTTGTGAAGACATTTACTTTTCGCCTCTGTGAATAATAAATACACTATTATGAACTGTTGATGCCAGATAAAATCATGCATCAGGATTGTTATAGATCACTGGATGAGGTTATTAATCACTCAAGCAGAATCATGCAGTTTATGTGCTACATTAACCATACTTGTATAAAACTTTTCATGGATGCCTTCTCCTCCTCCAAGGAAATATATATGTTTTATATTGAATGTATGAAATTGTAAACCTTTATATATCAAGTTATCTTTTCATGTATTATGTCTCAGAATTAGCCATTCCCATATACATTGCCATTATATGAAAAGTTATGGTATTAGTTTACATTAGTACTATTAAAATGACCAATACTTGTAATTCTGGTGAAGAGACAATATTCATTAATCACATTTAGAATATAAAAAAGAAACACAGATCTTGATATAAATTCATTTGCTAATGACAAAAAAGAGAAAAGAAAAACATGATAAAAACATTAAACATCATTAGATTTTCTGAGAAATAAAAGCAATGGCATAAAAATAAATATTGCTTCAGTCTGCAGGAGTGGTCTAGGTAACTTTCATCAAATACTTTGATCATTGTATTTCATATACTTGTGCTTGGTATATCATTGACCAATGCAGTAGCTTTCATTTGTCTATTAAAATTTCAGTTCTTCTAGTGATGTACAGCACCCTGAAGACCAGTGAATGTACTTTAAATCCACTCAACAAGTTCATACTTCAGGAAAATAATTTATGAGTTCATCTTTTTGAATTTATGGTCACATTTTAGAGTAATATATTTTAAGCTCATACCATATTTTAAGGATGTGTGTCATATATTTCAGAATCTTAAGGACAGCCACTATACTGACAAAAAATGTTGAAATTGGCTGCTTTTACCTGGATACTGCTGTACCTTCATATATACTTGCAGAAATATTATAAAAGCATTAGGCAACAAAATCAAGCAGCATTTAATTTTCTTATTTTCTTAAAGTATAATTAATTATGGGAGCAATATGTCTTCTTGTTATTAATATATTATGAGCAGTTTAGTGGTATAATCAATATTTCCCCAACATTATTTAAAATCATAGTTTGAATAGCCAATATTAAGGAAACCGGCTAAAACTGATACATTTGTATGTGTTTTATGTTATTAATTAGTGAATTAATTAGCCTTTAATTACTGGTAAAGTGTAACTGGACAAAGTCCTCTTTCAGTGGAAGCCCTAGAAGATAAGCTCCATATTTGACTCTTTTAAGTACTCAATTAGTATGATAAAAGTAAAGTATACTATATAACACTGAGTGATATATAGTTCATCGGTTCCACTTCATATCATCGAATTATCATTTCATTGAATTTCAAATTATCGAGACCAAATCGTCAAAAACTCATTTTGTCGAAAACTCATATAATCGAATCTCAAATCATTGAAAACTATAAAGCAACTAGAAATAACATTCCACAAAGTTTTTACTACATTTATCCAGGGGGGCAAGCCCCCCCCTGCACCCCCACTCACCCCCCTAAATAAATATACCAACTCCAAGGTCGCACTACAGTGGGGGAAAAAGGTAATTTCCTAACCCCACTATAGTGCGACCTTGGAGTTGGTATATTTAATTAAGGGTGGTGGTGGTGGGCGGAGCCCCCCACATGGGGGGTGCAGGGAGGCTTGCCCCCCTGCATAAACATAGTAAACAGTGTCTAGGATGTTATTTCTAGTTGCTTTATAGTTTTCAATGATTTGAGATTCGATGATATGAGTTTCCGACAAAATGAGTTTTCAGCGATTTGGTCTCGATGATTTGAAATTCGATGAAATGATAATTCGATGATATGAAGTGGAACCAGTTCATCAGTTGCTTGCCATGTTAAGCATTATATATAGTATTCACGGCATGCTAAAGTTACATATACTCAAAGAGCAAGATAAATGAAGCAAACATTTTAAAATCATGTGCTTTACCCACATTGTAAAACAAAAATAATGGAACAAAAGATATATTTTATTTCCCGATTGAAATGCAAACTAACTTTTAACAGTAGTCAAAAGCAGCAAGATTAATTACAGAAATTAAAAAGGAGATAACATTCTATGTCAATTTAAATCTCAGAAGGGATAATAAATATGATGGGAAAAAGGGGTTAAGGATGTATGGATGGATGGATGAATGAGTGAATGAATGACTTCAAATATAATATCTACTGACTTTCTCTTGCTCTGTGAACCTCCTTCCTTTGATCATTAAACACAGTTATCATTTGTGTGAAAGAAGAAATATCACACAGTGTATTTATTTACTTTTTGTTTTTATCCTTTGTTGACCATTTTTTCCTGCTAGGCTAGGGGCCTCTTTTCAGGGAAGAAACAAGGTGTTATTTGTATTACTGGGGGGAAATCTGGCCATCAGGGAACTCTTCCTACTCTTCTTAGAACTTCATGTGAGTGAAAGGCTGGAGAGTAGTTGCCTTACAGCGCACACAAAAAATCAAGATGAGGTTTAAATTATTGAACTTGAAGGAGGAGAATAATCAAATAAAAAACTGCTTAAGTTGTTGGAAGAAAATGAACCTGGTACTTGCAAAGCTGCATCTTGGAGTGAAACATTTTATTAGTGTGCTACAGAAGGAGGAGAGGCCTTCCTTCCTGGGTCAGAGGATAAAGATCAGGATTTATGTTTTATCACAGTTTACACTACACTGACACCATTTGCAAGTACAGGGCTTGTTGCTTCTGGGAATAGTATTTTTTTCTAGAACATATTGTCAAGTGGTTAAATCTACTTCTGTTACTGACTTTTGTTTTTCAACAGCAAGCAAACTGCTCATGCTACAACCATCTTAACAGGTATATGTTTGGGACAGTATTGTTTCCCCATATTGATTCAGGCCTTAATACATGTTGATAAAGATACCTTTTGAGATGTGACATTTGAAACATTTGCATTTGTTGAAGATTTTTTGGCTAAATGTGAGTTAAAGAAAATTAACATTCTTTGGCCGCAGTATGATATTGTGGGTTTTAATATCCAACCAAAAAGACTTATTATTCTGCAGTTCAGAACTGCTGATGTGGAGCTAGCTCAGATTCAGTCTCACTTTTCTATATTATGCCATTTTATATTTACTTATAAAAAATGCATGATGAAAGGAAAATATGGACACATGCTTGGAAAATATGGGAAATACTGAAAATGTCTGCAAAACAGTTTGTGCACATTCCTAGCATGCTTACTATTTCTGGTTAAAGGGTCTTTGTGTATTATAAGAGACAACCAAAGACTTGTTTTCACTGCGACTCTTGTGACCTTAATACCAATGTGTCCTACAAGAAAATATGCACAGTGCAGGGAGACACTATTCATAAGTGTGAAACATTCTGTAGAAAATCAAATGTACTGAGCATTTTTGATTTGACTGCCCTCCAACTAAGTTTTAGAAGAACAACAGCCCTTACCTGTAGTGGGCGGCCATGGTGGTGCAGCGGTTAGCATTGCCGCCTCACAGCAAAAGGTTTTCTGGTTCAATCCTCGGCTGGGGTGCTTTCTGTGTGGAGTCTGTATGTCCTCCCTGTGGTCACATGGGTTTCCTCCGGGTACTCTGGTTTCCTCCCACATCCCAAAGACATGCTGTAAGTGGATTGGACATACTAAATTGGCCATAGGCGTGAGTGTGTGTGTGTGTGTGTGTGTGCCTTCTGTGGAAGGTTGGGCACTGGGCTGGCAACTTGACACCATAAAAGTCCACTGCGAATCATGAGCAGACGGTGATCCACTGTGGTGACCCCTAACCAGAAAAAGCCGAAAGAAGAAGAACAGCCCTTACCTGTAGTATGGTTTCATTACATGCTCTAAACATATCAGAGTTAAGGCAAACATGTATAATGTTGTCAGTTAAGAGAGTGGCATAGGTGAATGAATCACACATTGTACTAATATTGCAAATGATGAATTTGATAAAACTGGCCAGGCAAACATGTCTTCTACAGAAAATGGGCTTAGTGACAGCACTGCTTATTATTTATAATACTAATGGTAAAACGCACAGTCTGCAAAAAAACAAAAAAGGGGAAGGAATAACCAAACAATGTGCTTCCTTAATGTTAAAAAGTATTATTAATGAAAAAAGGCATTTCGTCATACTAGTAAGTTGTAAGGCTGTTCATGTAGACATTTACTGTCATATGGATATTCATTTGTTGACTCCTAGCCAACAGCATCAGGCACATGTAGTGTGGGGTCATAAAACCGTTGAGTATTTTGGTCAAGATTTAAAGCAATACTATTTCCATACTATATAAAATAATTTAACATTGTTAGATTAGTTATTCTTATTCCTGGTAGATTTCTTAGACGGTTTTGGCTTCATCTGTTTTATTGCTGTATATGCACCTACAAATAAGAAAAATTGTGTACAATGGTCTTTTATGATAAGGTCTCATGTGTCTGTCTCTATGAAAATTGTCTTAGTAGGTGATTTAAACGGTCAAATTAGATTATCACAAGGAAAGATTAACATCAACATTACAATCTTCAGAGATGTCATTTAATGTGGTCAGTTACCACTAAACCATAATTCAGGGCCTACTTACACTAAAGGGGCATTGGCCATAGAAATATACTACTTTTATACTCCTCTCATTCATTTTGTAAGACTTTTAAAAACTAAATTTACAACATAAGATAATGCAGCCTTGTTCATTTCTTTATCTAGGAATAAATTGTGTATAAATATAGGTAAAGGAGTTAAAAAGCTTACTGGATGTTAGACACGGGTTTATGGAAACTCTGGCATCAGTAATGTACACTGACTATTGCACATTTTGGACAGAATGGCGGCTTATTTATAGAACTAAATATAATAAACTTTATTGGCTTATGGTAAAAGATATGTGAACAAAAGGAAAAAGGAATATGCTAAGGCAGTTAAAGGCTGCACACTTTCCTTCACCATAATAATACTTCCTACACTGATTCTTTAATAAGACGTCCGAAGGCCATCACAGAATACAGAGCAAAGGTTTTACTATTTAAAAAAAATATATGTTGTCAGGGGGAACAAAAGCAGCTGTATCTCACTCTTTCAGTAAAAATATTAAGAAAGAGACTTGTCTAATAAATGTCTATAGTGCCCTGATGATACAAATACTCAGATGTAGGAAGATATTCTTTCTTTTGTAGAACAGTTTATAGCTGTATATATATGATGAATATCCAACCCTGAAGTGGGTATGGTTCCTATCAACCTTATCTGACTATACTAGTACTAGCTTAATCAAACCTATAGTCCTAAAAGAATTAAACAGTGTGTTATAGAAAGTTACTGTTGACTCCTCTTCTGAACGAGATGGTATAACCTTTTCTTAGTATACTACAATGTTGTCATGTTAAAAAAAAGATTTTTCATAAGTGCTTAATGAATGGCTAGAGTTTGATATTGATACTATTATTTGTGAAGGTATTTTCAAATTAATTGATTAAAAAAGAGATAGAACATTAACTAATCAGAGGTCATTAATACTTACTGATACAGATTATAGTTTTCTGCAAAATACTTCATGAACCACTAACCAATTTATTATGAAACTGTTTGAACCAGGGGATTTTTGAAATACATGGAAGGACATGGGAGGACTATTAAAGATATCTTAGTACTGTGTCAAGAACTAGTTTCTAGTATTCAGCAAAGTAATGTACTTTTAAAATCCTGTGATGTGTTGAAAGGCTTTGACACAGTAGTCTGTTTTAGTTTATGGGACATTTTAAATGGTTACAACATCTGTAGCTGTATTATATCTGTCTTGCAAACTATTCATACAAATGATTGGGTCATACTATTAGTTAACAGACACTTGGACCAAAAACTTCAACCCATACTGATGTTAAGCAAGGGTATCCACTCAGGAGCCTGTTCATACCTCTCAGCTGTCCAGAATTTTGCAAAATGTCCAGATTTTTGGCTCATATTTTCATACTCTTCCTCACAAAATGTGTGGTTTTCTGGCAAATCACTTGGATGATCTGATAACTGGAGTCACTAAATAAGGACATACATTTGAGTTTTAGACTTCAAATCCTTTAGCAAATGTATGTTAAAACAAACCCTGTTACTCTACAACTTTCTAAGTTTATAAGAGTAATATCTAAAATTTGTCCCTATTTTTGGACCGTTGTCCCTATATTTTATTGGCTTTGTTCAGATTTCTTGCACTAAGAGGTTAAGAGGTATAAGCCTGTTATTTTATTTAATTGCAGATGTGGCTCATTTTGAGTGTTATAGCCAGTGTTTAAGCTCTCCAGTAAATATAATACCCAAGGTATCTTTACCATCATATATTTATCATGCTGATGATTTAAACATTATTGATAATAATGAAGGTATTTATTGTCATTATTTCAAACTTTAGACTGTACCTTGTATGGTGTAGGATTGTGGCTTAATTGTGAAGAATGTAAAGGGTTTGGAACATCTTCGTTTTTTTCTAACATACCATTTTACAGAGACAGGATACCGATATTGGGTATAGTATATGAAAATGAGACAATCTACTTACAACAGTTGGATGAGTTATTAAATATGGCCAACAACATCATTAATAGTGGTTAAGTATTTTTATTGTCCTACCAGAAGCATACATGTTACATTTTGGTATTTTTTGTAAACTTGGTTAAGCGGGTAATGTATATCCCTTTCCTAAAGTAAGTCAAATTTTCAAATATGGATAACCACAGAAGCCATGAAAATGTTTTTTTCTGATACGAGTACCACAGTCAAACAGCATGAGTTTTAATAGCCACTGATTTTAATGCTGTGTGTACTTTGTTAAAGAGTGAACGATCTGCAGAAGCGCAACATGCAAAAGCAGGCAAGAAACCTTTTGGAGTAAGAAGACATTCTTGGCTGGTCATATTTAAGGATTCTTAGAACCTTTCCTAAAGAAAGAGAAAAACATTTGCTAGACATATTTTTTTTGGGGGGATGTGGACTGACTCCCATAAAAAGGGGTATGATGTACTGCAAATCAGCTGATGGTGAAGTAGATATATATAACCTTGTTATGTTTCTTGCTTCATTGCATTTATGTTGAGTATTACATTAAGTCTCTGATGTAAGAAGGATATTATGGGTGCGGTATGCTATTGTTTGGGATTCTGCCTTAATAAAAAATTTATATAATTTTTTTATTTAGCATTTGTTTACTGGGAAAGTCTGAATGGGACAAACCCCATTTTCAGCAGAGGCCCAGGGAGAAATGCTCTAGACGCATGTCTTTGGAATGTGGGAGAAAACCAGAGCACCTGGAGAAAACCCACATGAATGCAGGGAAGACATGCAGACTCACACAGAAGACACCCCAGCTGAGAATTAAACCACAGAACGTTTTGTTGTGAGGTGACAGTGTTAACTCCTGCACAACTGCACCTCCTAATTGTATTAAATGATATTGCTAAATACTTTCAAAATGTTTTGAATGGAAAATCTCTTTCAAGAATGTTTTACCACATAGAAAATTGGGGTAAGAAGTCATAATGGATACATTTTATTTTAACTGAGCATAGGCTACTCGCACTACTATTTTTTTTTTTTGTTTTGAAAAAACAATCACAAAATGCCAGCTTAGATTTGCCAGAACATCTGAAATGCAGAACTTTCTATGGCGAATCATGCTGAGTAAACTAGCAGTTAAAGGTTAAATGAAATGCAAAATTAAAGAACAGAGACTTTGTCATTTACGTCACTGTGAGGAAACTGTGGAAGATTTATTGTAAATGGATACAACAATTTTGGAATGTTGTTATATTTACTTTTTCACTGACCAAACTTCAGACTGACACTTTAGAAATATTAATGCTCAGTACATATTCTAACTTGTGTAAATAACAAAGGGAATGATATGCTAGAACTTTTGTCAGTGCTGTTTGGATGCTTTGGCTTGACAGATGCAATGAACAATTATGTAACAAAATCTGGGACTGCTACTTAATAGTGAGTATATTGACAAAGTGGTTGTGGGAGAAAGAGTGGAGATGTACACCTCAAAGTAGTTTATCTAAGCTTCTTTTTGAGATGACTGTACTTATGGGGTGTTCTGGAATGGTCCTTTTTCTTGGATAAATATAAATTAAAAAAAATGCTTTTTTAGTAGGTACCATAGGATCTTTTACATCCACCTGAGCTATCACCAACTCGTGCAGATAGGATCTCAGTTTATCATCTCATAGTGCTGCACTGCAGTGTCAGCAATCCAGCCACTTGCAGTAGGAATTGAACCCATAGCCTTCAAGTCCTCAAGCACCAAAGGCAAGTATGCAACCCCTTGAACCACTGACAATGCTGTTTGCTTCTCAAAGAATTTTAATATTTCACAGTGTAGCATATCAGTGCCATATCATGGTTGGGGTGAAAGGGGTGGCTGTCCTTGTTACAAACTGTTAGGAGGCATGCACAAACAGCAGGTACTGATGGTGCTGGAGTCCAATACTGGAATTGGTTTCTGAAGCCACAAGGATACAGTGGCTTATAAATAAATGCTGATATACATTTTTGGTCTTGATGGCTGAACAGCTGAAGTAGTCAGTATGTGGGAGTGTAGGGAGGTAGGTGATTCTGTGTGTGTGTGTGTGTGTGTGTGTGTGTGTGTGTGTGTGTGTGTGTGTGTGTGTGTGTGTGTGTGCGTGTGTCTGTGTGTAACTACTAGTAACTGTACAGCTGTAGCATGAAACTCACCAGCTTGGGCAGTTAGAAGAGGAAATAATAGCTTTTTTTGGTTGCTCCTGTGGGAAACTGAGCTGAGAGCCAGATGGCCATGCTGGATTCTTGTTGAGATATTGTGTTGGGATAAGGTTAACATTAGTAAACATGACACAGAGACAGAGAAGCTTCAAAATTAAGAACTGTCTCTGAAATGATCTGCAAAGAATTCATACATTTGACAGGAAGATTTGAAACTACATGAAGAAAACAACATTAATATTCTAAATACCTTTTTGAAGATGTGTTAACAAAAACTCTAGAATTTATATTCACACTGATTTTCTGTTACCAGTTACACTGAATCTACAAAAAGTTAATTATACCCAAGGATTCTAGCAATGGTATTTGTTATGTAGTTAGTACTTTACTGGATTTAGCTTTAACAACAAAAAGTTTTAACACTAAAAATAGACTAGAAAAGAAAACAAACTGAGATATAATAAAAAAGTGATTAAACAGCAAGGATGTAATGATGAAGCCAATGAATAATCTCTTATATGCATAGATGTCAAACTAAAAATTTGAGAAATACAAAATTAGTTCCTAATAAAATAAAAGCAGCAAATGTTTTTTTTGAAAAATTTGAAGAGAAAAAAACAAAATTAAAGAAATATTCTATACCTGCAATTAGATGAAGGACTTTGATTAAGCAAATAAAGTGTCCATAATTCACTGGTTGAACCTTCTGTAATCCCTGGATTCACTCCCAAATCCATTATAGCGGGATTTCTATTAGAGATCGATGGTTAGTGTTTAAGATCTGCTTAGTAAAAACATTTATTAAGGTTCATAATAACACAATCAAATTTGATAAAGATTATTCTACCAAACATACAGAGAAAACAACATATTGCTGGTTTTTCAACAACATACTGCAAACAAATGACATTGCATCCTATCTTCTTTTCCTCCCCAGACTGAAAGTATGTTCGCAAAATTAAAACAAGATCTTGGATACAATGCAAGAGGCCATTTTTTGTATATTTACAACTAGACTACAATTGCTAATACTGAAGACATGGAACTGAACCCTTCATGTCTTAAAAGACATGCAAATAAACATACTTCGAAAAATTAGGTTGTTTCAAAAAAAGAGGCAAATAATATATTTAGAATTAAAATATTTTACTTTATGTTTATTAAATTCTCTGTAGTACAATGAGAAAAAAAAAGAATTTTAAAATGTTTTGAAAATGTGTCTGGGAAGTATTTTTTTAAAATACTTCAACACATTCATTTCTTAAACATTTAAAATAAAGGTAAGGCAGCTCAAACATCTCCATTCAGTGATCTTCTACATGGTAAATAACTAGAGTATGAATTTATTTACTTACTGACATTTGGTTAAATGAATTTTTAATATATTACCTCAATATAGGCTGATTTAATGTCTTAAGTTAATATTTTTTGCCTAAATTAATATGATAATTTTTTGGCTGAACATACTTTTTAACATCTGGAAATATTAATCTGAAAAATATCCAGTTTTACCTTTGAAATATGAGATTCATAATAAAACATGCTTGACTAATTGCTGTGTCTCAATGTTTAACCATAGATTGCACGGCACAAGAACAACTCAGTGATATTTTCCTGCTTCTTAAACCTTAAGCTTCACAAATGTCTGAAATGTATATATATATATGTATATATATATATATATATATATATATATATATATATATATAAATATATGAGCCTTTTATAATCTCAAAATACTGAAATGTCGAATTTCAGTATCTCAAGACTATAAATCCAAATGTTTAAAATAGCGAAAGTTTATAATCGTGAATTTGAATATCTCAACTTTGCGGTTATGGCCTTACGCTACGTGATGTCCGGGATTGTGTATTTATAGTGCGCGGTGCCGTGTGTGGATCTAGGTGTTTTGTCAGGTAAGTGAGTGTTTTGTAAGGGATTTGAATGAAGGTTAGAGTGTGTTTGAGTGTGCTGCTATGTTTGATGTGTGTGTGAGGGATTGTAGAATGTGTGTGTGAGTTTGCTTTTTCCTGTTTGTGCAATCTTGGAGTTAGTATATATAAGTAGGGGGGCACAGCCCCCCACATGGGGGGAGCAGGGGGGCTTGCCCCCCTGCTTATGTGTGTATGAGTTGTGTATGTGTGTAGTTTTTGTTTGTTTATGTTGTGATGTGGGTGTTGTGGTGTATGTATGATGTAGTGTATGCGGTTTGTTTGGTGTTTTGAATTTCGCAGTTTTGGGCTCAGGGTTTTGTAGTTTTGGTGTTTTGTGGATTCGGTTTCATAGTTTCAAAATACTGAAGTTCTATGTTACAATATTTCGAGATTATGAAGTGAATTCATATATATATATATATATATATATATATATATATATATATATACATATATATATACATACATATGTCATGCAGCAAAAATTCAAAACTGAAAAAACACAGTAAGAAAAAAACACTGACAACTCATAATATTGAATCACAGAAAAATCACTCTGTATAATATAGTCCAACTACAAAAGTGAGAGCAAGTGCCATCTTATTAGTGGTACTTTTAGGTTAAGGTTTTTTATTGATGTAATGTGTAAGTTTAGAGTTAGTGGCAGGCCTATGGTTAGTACGAGGGTTTAGCACATGAATAATGTGGGCGGGGGGGGGTCATTAACTTGTGTTTCAGTTAAAAGTAAAAAGTCATGGACATTCATATGCCATGTACCCAAAACTTTTGTTAGTCCTTGATGGGTCATTTGCATGTATAAAACTGTTTTTTCACAATAAGGATACCTCTGTTAGTAGAGAATTCAAATTTTGCACCTCCTATGAATAAATATGTAGCAGCTTTTCAACAAAGTATACTTAAAGAATTACATTTCAATTTTAAGCATATTAGTTTCACAATAATTTGTCTAGTTTACAAAAAAGCACTTTAAAAGATATCAAGGCCAATAAAAGTATTGTGATTAATACTGCAGACACAGGTTGTGTGGTTGTTATTTGGGATTGGGCTATGTATTTAATAGAAGCCCACAAAAAAACTTTAAGATAACCGTTTCTACCAAAAAAGGGTTTTAGATCCTGCATTCAAATTTAAATATGACATAGATGCTTTTTTGAAGTTGGCTTTGGAAAAGGGCATTATTTCTAGAGAAGTAGTTTATTATCTTACATTTCAGGATATATCAATATTTTTATATGCTTCCAAAACTATATAAAGACTTTAGACACCATCCTGGTAGAACTATAGTTTCTGGCCGTGTTTCTTTAACTGAACCATTGTCTACTTTTTCGAGTCAATATTTAAATCTGCTGTTAGTTCAAATTCACTCATGCATTCAAGACACTACTCAATTTTTAAAGTCTTACAAGATGCATAGTTATAAACAGGATGGTACATGTGCACAGTGGATGTTACAGCTTTGTACACAAATATTCCACATAGGGTGGGATTAATGGCTTTGGAATATTGGTTAAACTGTATACCTTCATATAACCCTGGGTTCAACACTTTTTTGTTGTGTCTTGCAGAACATATGCTCACTAAATATGTTTTTTTACTTCAAATGAAGAATGCTTTATATAGTTAAGAGAGACTGCTGTAGGAGCATCCTTGGCTCCCATCTATGCTGACTTATTCATGGGATTTTTATAAGAAAATATTATCTATGATATTAACCATAATATTTTTTGGAGGCTATGGATATATGGTGTAGATATTTGGATGACTGCTGGATGGTTTGGAAATCTGATTTAACATATTTACATGAGTTTGTACAATATCTAAATGAAAATATGTAGGGAATACAATTTAGTGTTAAATTTGATCTTAAACAATTCCTTTTTTTTGGATGCTTTAGTTTCCAAAAATAGTGATGGTACCCTAACTACTACAGCATTTAGCAAATAAAACCAGTTTAATACACTATTACATACAGCTAGTTGTCATCCAGCAAATATAATCAGGAATATACCAAAATCACAATATTTGAGAATTTGAAGGCTATGATCATCTGAAGAAGAATTAATTAAGCTAGAATTTGTTCATTTTAAAATATTTTGTGATGGGGTACACGTTCAGTGACAAGCAGGCAACCCATGATTTTGTTAAGAACACTGATAGATCACAATTGTTGTAATATACTAAAAATAGAGTTAAAGATGAGAAGTTAAGGCCGGTGACCAATTTTGGTGGTAACAACTTACCTTTTAAGGGCTTGATTAATAAATATTGGGGTATTCTGCTATCAGATAAATTATGTGAATTAATACCTTCACAATGTTTGTTTTCCTATAGAAGGGGCAAAACTATAGGAAATCATGTCAATCATTTTAAAAAAGGTTTTTAAGTCAGATACTGAGAAGCAACAAATGATGGATGATAGATTATTGGTAGGTTGCCAACCCTGTGGGCATTGTCCTGTATGCAAAAATGTTATAAAAAACAAACAATTTAAGTCTTCTATCACCACACATGTTTTTGAAATTTTAAGTTTTAGCCCTTGTAGTTCTGACTGTTTGATTTATTTAGCAACATGCACTTTTTCATCTTTTTATGTTGGACAATCTTCCAGACAATTTAAAACTGGCATCTATGAACATATGAATGATATTAGAAATCATTGTTCTTCTAACACCTATACAAACATACCATAAAACATCCTACAGCTGTATTTAATTTTATAGCAAGAGATCAAATATGTCATGGTAAATACAATAAATTAGGTTGGCATAGAATACTAAATAAAAAAAAAGTAGGGTTGGATTCATACCTCTCAACCTCTTAAAGTAAGAAATCTGGACAAAGCCATAAATAATGGGGGAATAATGGCCCAAAATTAGGGACACTTTTTTAAATAGTGCTCTTACAGACGTAGAAAGTTGATAGAATAATGCATTTTGCATTAGCATGAATTTTCTGAAGGCTATGAAGCCTGAAACTCAAATGCCTGTCATTATTGATAACAAACTTTAAAAGTGAACTCTGTGTATCTAAAATTAATAATATGCTTAGACAGTTAACACAATACAGCAGTAGGCTTGAACAAATCAAGCTTAAGAAATTAAAGCGAGATTGCCAGGACTTTCAAATGGGCCGTATCTTTGTATGGCCGAGGGTTAATGGAACTGTTTCCGAACCTGACAACCCAATAGCTACTTTTCATTTAAATACGCCAGAGGTAACAAACTATGTTGGCGCCTTGAATGAGCTTTCCATAAATAAGGAGGCTACGAGTGATACAGTGAATAGGGATTTACCACCCGCCAGTTCATCCCCTCCATGTAACCAGCAATGTCTAAAAATTAATGAGGGGCTGGGAGCAAGACCAAAGTCAGATGGCAATGCGGCTATGGGCTTAACTGCCTCAGCTCTACCTTTAAACTTCCCGCTCCCGTACAAAAGCAGAGCGCCGGTATGCTCGACGAGCAGAGGCAGAGGCAAAAGAAAGCTGTCGGGAGAAACACCGGAACCAAGGAGAAAGACAAGGAATTGAATACCTTGTTTTTCAATTTGACTTCCAGGGAATTCACTGATGATGAACAATCTATTCTTAACAAGGGACTATCCTTCATCCCCTCCAGAGGCAGTGAGCTTTCTGAAACCTTGATAGCACTTCGACTTTTCACGAGGAAACTATCACTCAAGGTACTGTTTCAAGATTCTATGAACAATGAGTTAGTATATGGGTCGCAAGCTTGTAAAAGGAAAAGTTTGTTCATACCACCAATGCCTAATTTGGTAGAATGCTTTCAGCGTTCATGTGAACATGATTTTTATTTATATTATAACGAGAAGAAGCACAAAAATCTTTATGTTAATTTAAATGCATCACAGAAATGCTGTCTTGAGCGACATTGTGATGATGATGGGATTGTGTTTAAACCAGCTGATAAAGGTGGGGGAGTGGTTGCTATGGACGCTCCTCTATACAGAGAATTAATGTATAAAATGTTAAGTAATGATTCAGCTTATAGACAGATAGATAGATCGCAAGTGGAATCTTTAATAATGGGAGTGCATGATACAATATATGATTTATTAATGAGTAGATGCATAGATAAATGCCTCTATGACTTTTTAATAATAGATTCTCCGCTGATCCCCCTAATTAAGGGGCTCCCAAAAATGCATAAAGGGGTAGATCCACCACCTCTACGCCCTATTGTATCTGGCAGACACTGGGTGACAGAAAATGCCTCTGTGTTTGTACAATCTAAATTAGGACCCCTGGTTAAATTAGTTCCTACAATTTTGAAGGATTCTTATGGGCTGTTACAGGATCTAAAACGAGATTCATTAAGTAAAGATCTGAAAAGGGAAACATTGATGGTTACACTAGATATTAAAAACCTGTTTACTAGTATTCCCAATGACTTTGGCCTTGAAGCCATAAGAGAATGTTTACATGAACATGGTACTTTGGACAATGATGACCAAATGGTAGTTTGCTGTCTACTGGATTTAATATTAAATAACAACATCTTTTTATTCCATGATAAGATTTATATGCAAACATGGGGAGTCACCATGGGCACTCCCTGTGCCAATGCTTATGCAAATTTGGCCATTTATCAATGGGAAAAGAAATTCATTTTTGGTAACGAAAGGTTTGCTAACATTATTTTGTATAGGCGTTTTGTGGATGACATCCTTTTGTTTTGGAACAGCAATGTAGATTCGCTACATGAGTTTGTAGAATATATGGAATCAACTACAACTTTTTTAAGATTCACCTATGAGTATTCCATCCATAGGGTGAATTTTCTGGATGTCAGCATTTTTAAGGATGAATATAATAAAATAACCACATCCCTATACAGGAAGCCATGCTGGAGAAATGGTATTCTCCATTTTGACAGCATGCATCCCCGCCACATTTTTCGAAATGTAGTGAAGGGGCAAATGACTAGAGTCTCTAGACTTTGCAGTAAACAGGAGGATGTTTTGTATCTAGTAAATTTTCAGAAAACTTGCTTTGTGGAAAGGGGCTATCCACCAACTTTGGTGAATGATTTAACATCAACAGTCGTAGGGACCTCAAAACCTAAGAAGAAAGGGGGATTTAACTATTATATAGGAAGGAATAACAAGAAACTATTAGTTGATATTAAATATACAAATGATGTGAATCATATTATGAATATTATAACAATTAATTGGAAGATTTTGCTTCTCGATTCTGGTTTATCTAAAATAGTGGGAGATAAACCAGCTTTTAGATTCAGTAATAGTCTAAATCTTAAAAGATTATTGTGCAATGAAAAAATGAAACTTCAGCAGCAGGACATTAGAGTAAGGTATAAGCAAGGTACATACCCATGTAGGAAATGTTGTATATGTAAGTATGTATCTACAGTTCAGACTTTTGAGGTTCCAGGCATAAATATGGCCTTCAAGCCAACCTTTTATGCCACTTGTGATACTAGTAATGTCATATACTTAGCTACTTGTGACTCATGCAAAGCATACTATGTAGGTATGACTTCGCGTAGATTTAAAGACCGTGTATACAATCACGTATATGACATTAGGAAGGGGAATATTACCAATGTGTTAGCGAAACATTGTCAAGAGTTTCCCCAGCATATATTTAAATATAAAGTAATACAAATGGTACACCAGAATAGAAGAGAAGGTGACCTAACAGATACCCTTGAATTGAATGAGCTAAAATGGATATTAAAGTTTAGAGCTCACATAGAACCTGGTCTGAATTCAACACTCAGCATTCGACCGGCTCTGTTAGAAAACATGTGAGCATTCTGATTTCCTCTCTCTTTTCTCTCTCCCATCCTTTTTTTTCCCCCTTCCACCCTCTCCCTTCCCTTCCTTGTCATTCCTTTCTTTTCTTTTCTTTTCATATACATTTTGGTCTAGTCCTGCATTAAATCATTGCATATATAATGGTTTTGCTGAAATATAAACCCATTTTATTGGTCATGACCAGCCTTGGATATTGTATATATTTTATTATATTTTGTTGATATATAAAACATGTTGCATGTTTAAGGTATTAAAATGCATATTTTATTATTGTTATTAATATGAAATTATTAATATAATCAGTATATAGGAATGTATGATATATATTCTTCATATATAATTTATCTGCACTCCTACTTGTATTTTTGCGGTATTTATTTATCATATGTATATAGCTGTGTGATTTTATTAAGTAAATGATTTTGTAGAAAAGGTTTCATATATAAAAATTAAGTAGACTTATGTAAAGAATGCTACATTTTTCTTAGTTGACCCATCTAGAACTAAATTGATTGCTCATTTTTGCTATTTGCATTTTTTAAAAAAGGAGTTTTTAGTATATACATGAACATTTTAAATGTTGTTGTGTATGGGATGCATTTTCCCTTTAAAGCATCCGATTAAACTGTTTTAATTAATGAATTGATTGTTTAATTGATAAGGGTTTTTGTATATAAGGATGGGAGCCTTTCTTATTGATTGTAACCTGATGAAGCGCACCGGGATGGTGCGTGAAAGCGCTTGTTCTTTTTAAATAAATCTTTTGTTCTACATCATGGTGGTTCCTTACAGCTTTATGGTACTTCAATTTTTAAAGTCTTACAAGATGCATAGTTATAAACAGGATGGTACATGTGCACAGTGGATGTTACAGCTTTGTACACAAATATTCCACATAGGGTGGGATTAATGGCTTTGGAATATTGGTTAAACTGTATACCTTCATATAACCCTGGGTTCAACACTTTTATGTTGTGTCTTGCAGAACATATGCTCACTAAATATGTTTTTTTACTTCAAATGAAGAATGTTTTATATAGTTAAGAGGGACTGCTGTAGGAGCATCCTTGGCTCCCATCTATGCTGACTTATTCATGGGATTTTTATAAGAAAATATTATCTATGATATTAACCATAATATTTTTTGGAGGCTATGGATATATGGTGTAGATATTTGGATGACTGCTGGATGGTTTGGAAATCTGATTTAACATATTTACATGAGTTTGTACAATATCTAAATGAAAATATGTAGGGAATACAATTTAGTGTTAAATTTGATCTTAAACAATTCCTTTTTTTTGGATGCTTTAGTTTCCAAAAATAGTGATGGTACCCTAACTACTACAGCATTTAGCAAATAAAACCAGTTTAATACACTATTACATACAGCTAGTTGTCATCCAGCAAATATAATCAGGAATATACCAAAATCACAATATTTGAGAATTTGAAGGATATGATCATCTGAAGAAGAATTAATTAAGCTAGAATTTGTTCATTTTAAAAGATTTTGTGATGGGGTACACATTCAGTGACAAGCAGGCAACCCATGATTTTGTTAAGAACACTGATAGATCACAATTGTTGTAATATACTAAAAATAGAGTTAAAGATGAGAAGTTAAGGCCGGTGACTAATTTTGGTGGTAACAACTTACCTTTTAAGGGCTTGATTAATAAATATTGGGGTATTCTGCTATCAGATAAATTATGTGAATTAATACCTTCACAATGTTTGTTTTCCTATAGAAGGGGCAAAACTATAGGAAATCATGTCAATCATTTTAAAAAAGGTTTTTAAGTCAGATACTGAGAAGCAACAAATGATGGATGATAGATTATTGGTAGGTTGCCAACCCTGTGGGCATTGTCCTGTATGCAAAAATGTTATAAAAAACAAACAATTTAAGTCTTCTATCACCACACATGTTTTTGAAATTTTAAGTTTTAGCCCTTGTAGTTCTGACTGTTTGATTTATTTAGCAACATGCACTTTTTCATCTTTTTATGTTGGACAATCTTCCAGACAATTTAAAACTGGCATCTATGAACATATGAATGATATTAGAAATCATTGTTCTTCTAACACCTATACAAATATACTATAAAACATCCTACAGCTGTATTTAATTTTATAGCAAGAGATCAAATATGTCATGGTAAATACAATAAATTAGGTTGGCATAGAATAGTAAATAAAAAAAAGCAGGGTTGGATTCATACCTCTCAACCTCTTAAAGTAAGAAATCTGGACAAAGCCATAAATAATGGGGGAATAATGGCCCAAAATTAGGGACACTTTTTAAATAGTGCTCTTACAGACGTAGAAAGTTGATAGAATAATGCATTTTGCATTAGCATGAATTTTCTGAAGGCTATGAAGCCTGAAACTCAAATGCCTGTCATTATTTTCTGACGTCAACCCTCAATGACTTGCCAATGATTTTCCAGAAAACCACAATTTTATGAGAAACACACCAAAAATATGAGGCAAAAATCTGGACATTCTGCGAAAATCTGTACAGTTGAGAGGTATGGTTGGATTATCAGATTAGGGGAGCTGTTTTCAACTGGATTTAATGATATTTTGTAATTATATTTATTAATGGGTGTAGCTCGGTTAATTGGTATGCTTTTTAAGCACTGATCATACAGTTTGTATTGAATTACACTGAAAAAGGCAATGTTTTGCTGAAAACAGTCTGCTTTTTCACAATGAAAATATTATTATTATCTGCTGACTCCGAGTGCTGGCCATTTTTCTACTTGTGATTTGCATATATTGTATGGCTCCCCACTACAGGAGGTTTAAGATATTACACAGTGAAAACTCTAGCCTGACTCAGTTTTTCTTGCAGTTTTTACTGAATGGGTCATCTGTGTGACATTTTTACCTTTAGGTTTATATGTTATGTAGGATAGTTTGCAGGCACAATAAAGTTTATGGACACCAGGCTTGATTTTAACTCTGTGGTTTTAAAGTGTAGCCAAACATTTCACTTATGCTTTCTTATGACTTCAAAAATCCTGAATAGCTAACTCACTGGGCATCATGGATAGACACAAAACTGGTGCCCTTTCAACGTAAAGCTAAAAGGTGAAAAAATAATATCCTGCTGTAATTTTAGTGAGTCATTTGATGCAACTATAACTAGAACCTTGTGTTCTCATAGCCACCATTGCTCCTCCTTAGTTTTGATTATGAATTAAAAGAAAATAACAAACAGGTAAATCGCTTTCTTTATATAAGACCAACATATTTTGCTCATTGCTCTACAATGTATTATTTTTTCCAGCCTATAGTATGCATTTAAATTTAAATATATATATATATATATATATATATATATATATATATATATATATATATATATATATTATTAGTTCTGCATATAATAAATTAATAAATAAGTAATCTGCTAAATTTTGTTTTTCTGCAGTAAATATTGAACAACAAGACATGACCATGAGTGGAAGACATTTTGTGCCGAGTCATTTTGATTACAAAAAAAAAAATGTTTATATTCTTCCAAGTGTCAAGGTAGCAAGCAAGGATGAATGAATGAAAGCAAAACACATTAACAGATGCACAGAAAACCCAGAAGAGGGAAAAAATGGCAAAACACAGAAATGTGCCGAGGAAAAAAAACATTTAGAAGCCTCTCTTTTTCATGGCATCTTGGGAAATTCATTAATGCCCAGTGGAAAATTATAATGTTTCAGCACAAAAGGTAAATAACACCCATTGTCACACACTGCTTTCATAATGGAATGAAATCACAAATCCAAACTCAAATCAATCTGGGCTCATATTTAGTCAGTATCTTCTAAGTGGAAAATAGTATTTTGAAAATGAGCATTATACAAAGAAATGTTTTTATTACATTGTCTGTGAGACAACAAAAGGAAAATGGATATGAGAATGCAAAATCCCTGAGCAGACTGAGAAATTCAGAGCCATTTGTACTTCACAAGGACATTTGCATACCACTACGATGGCCTAAAATGGATGCATTAATAACAATGTCCAAATGGTGAACTGAGATGAAAAAGTGTAAGCCTCTGGTATAAAGGAATAGCAAATATTAACTATTTACTAGCAGTGTAGAATTTCATGTTATGTGTATTCCCTGTTTTCATTAAGTGCTACATTGCAGGTATTTCTATCAAACTAACTGTGTAGCAACATTTTACTGTACATAAACCATAGCCAGAAAACATGTAAGTGACAGTCTCACTCCTTTACGTGCTGCATTGCAGTTATTTGTTCCACAGTAAGTTTGTTTAGGTACACTCTGTTAAACATAAGGTACAGTTTAAACATAGAAATCTGTTTTTTTCTCCTCATCACATGTAATCTTTCTTTTTGTTGTATTCTTGCCTTGTCATTTCAATGTAGCTTTTCACAGGTTTGTACCCCAGTACAGTATCAGCAGTATGAAAAGTTCACCTCTTAGTTTCTAGACATCTATCTCAATGATAACTGTACTGCACAAAGCTTCAGTAATAAAGTGTACAAAGTATGTTTTTTTTAATTTTACTATGTATGTTTTGACTAGCCTTCTTCACAATATAATCCCAAATGAATCATGAGTTTAAAGCACTGAAGAATCATTGTCAAAAAAATGTTTCTGTCATTCAAGATATACAAAAATGCATTCTTTAATTTTGGAATATCGCCTTTATATCTGTTGCAGTTGTACATACTGGATGTAAAACTGATAAAGTTTAATGTTGCATTGTAAAGCTAAGTTATTTTTGTCATGCTTTAAATTATATTACTATAATATTAATATATACAATCCTCCACATCTCATTCTGGAATTAAAAAAAGTAAATTGCATCCTGAATAAGAAAGCAATCATTGTGATTAATGGTTGCTTTTAAAAATGCCTCTTCAGTTTGAGAAGTACAGTACTGTCTGTACTCTTAAAGCATCAGTGACTATGTCTCTAGTGTGTGATAGATTGCACAATCTTTCTTATCAAGAAGAGAACACATCTATGGTCAGTGATGGACGCAATGGATAAACTGAACAAGGACGTCAACCTGATGTTTCAGAGATATGTGGATGACCCAAATGACTAATACATTTGGGAATACAGTTTAACCATTAGTAGCAAGCTTATTTAACCTGACCACATAGAGTGGAGTGCTTTCGTTGAGAAGTAACAGACAGTTGTGTTTTAAAATGACTAACCATTTCTATTACAGAAAAATTATAATACTTACCACTTGTCTAGATTAAATAAAGAATGATGTAATGTCAGGCTATAATAGTGGATGATAACCAAGAAGTAATGTTCATGTCCTTGATTGAAAAAATAGACCACTGAACAAATAGTTGAAATGAGTTTTGCTTTATTATAAAACATTAATTTCATTCGTACTAAGAGTAATATAGCATATAAGAACACAAAATCTATTACATCAGGTAGAAACAGGCAATTTTACTTTACAGTCCTCTAAAGAGTTAAATGGCAGTATGCATTACAGTTACAGGTATCCTCAGGGAATGAGTTAATTGTGTGGTTATACCGGGTCTGGGGCTTTTGTATGGTGCCAAAGGTCACTGCTGTTTAAACTTGCACACAGGCTGAAGTATTTCTAAAAACAAAGTTATAAACCTTTTTTGCTACATTTTATCTCTATTTTCTGCCAATGTCTTCCAGCACTGATATCAAAGAACAGTTCATTTAATAGTTCTAGGCATATGCTTAGTTTTCATACAAACCATTTCATCAAACTTTCAACAGAAAATCAATACTGACAACACAATCTATTATTAGTATTACAAGAAAAGTATCAATATTTATTTTTAGTTTATTTATTGACATTTGATTACTGGGAAAGTCCAATTGGCTGGAGCCCATTTTCAGCGGAGTCGGTATTATTTAGTAATACATTACCACTTGACACACACTGGTTAATAGGAGACTTATTAGGAGCAACTTCTGTCATGTCTGGAAAATAAACTTTCTACTGTTAATCTGGCTACACAAAAGACCAGGTAGAAATAGCATTCATTTTTGATGGAGTCATGTAGACTCACTGAAGGTATTTACCTTCAGCAAACATAGGGGAACATTTGTGAATTGCAGGGCAACAACCAGTGGTCTGTGGCTGACCAAGTTTGCAGATGACTGCAAGCTGCATGCTGTCTTAAATTCCCCTAGTGATGTGAACATCCCCCATCCTCTCCAAACTAATGACTGGTGCCAGAAGCATGGCCTCAAACTGAATGCCAAGAAGTGCATAATTTTCTCCTTTGGGGAAAATGGCATCTCCACTAATTATCACATTAATAACAACATACTAAGCACACAATCAGTTGTGAGGGACTTGTGCACCCAGGTTGACAGTAACATGACTTTTGACCACAACAGTGTCTCTGTTGTATGGAAGGCTTTCTACATGGCCCACCTCAAAAGTAAGGGTATTTTCATCCAAGAACAAGGAGGTCATAATATCCCTGTACTCCTCCCTTACCCATTATCAAGTACAATACCCTCCTCAGCATGTACCTTACCAAGCACATGCAGCATCTGGAGACCACAGAGGTTTCTGATCAGGAATATCCATGGTCTCAAACACCTATCCTATACAGATAGGCTAAAAGCCTTGTACCTATACTCATAAAGACTACTCAGATGTGATCTGTATCTGGCATACAAGGTCATCCCTGACTCAGTCGTGATGGACTTGCTGCATATCCAGAATTCAAACTCCACTTGCGCAACCCACACGCAAGGCCTCAACCTGGTCTGTAACTTTAATAGAACTTGGTGGGATAGATTCATGCCCCAAAGACTCCGCCATCTGTGGAATAGACTCCCTCTCCATGTCAAGCAGAGTACCTCACTAGTCCTCTTTAAGAGGAACCTGGATGACTGGATGGGAAACAGAAAGTACACCCCTGGAAACCCATCTGTGTCCTTGCTGGGCAGGAGAAACAAGTGCTGATTTTGTGAGAACATGGGCGAAATTCTTGGCTAGGCTGATAAGGGCCTCCAGGTCAATAGCCAAGTATCATCCTATGAACCTATGAACAAGCCCCCTGCACACATCATGTGGTGGAACAATCTCTCAAACTCGAAGTGCTCCCGAATCTGGAGCATGTTCCTATATGTGTTCTTAACACATTCACTTCAATAGAGCTCTGGAAGTTTGCACTGTAACTTCCACTGGGTGGAGCTTAAGCCTTTTGACAGAATCAAATTATGTCCTCACATTTCAAACAAATGTTCATATCTCTGGAACCATAGGAGTTATGAGAGAAGTATAAATAGCAAATGACAAACCCTTCAGCACAATTTATTTTCATAGAGGTTGCATTCTTTAGGTTCTAGGTCTTAAAGTGAATTTTATAACTCACAGTAAACACAGTAACTATTACGTTTGTAATATTTTGTAAACAACTTGCACTATGTCAGCAACCACTCATGTTACTCACATACTGTCAGCAGCATTTTATTCATCTAGCTCAGAGCTTTCATAAGAGGCTATGGAGTTCTGCGTGTTTCATGGCTGTTGAGATATTCAGAGAAATGTGAAAATGATATCCATATAAATTGATATCATAAATAACAGTAGTTAATATCTATTTACCTGCACTAGACAAAGATAAAATATTAATGCAGTTGAGTTTTCCATTGTGTAAGATTTAAGATGAAATCTTTTAAAATCTTGTACATAGCATGGCTTTGGAATTATTGATGCAAATATGAACAAGCAATATTTGATGCCTACAGGCATCAGTAGGAGTTAACTGCATATGCATCTGAAGGCATCACTTGGATGTAATGAGTTAAGGAGACATGGTTTAAATGTAAATAAAGCACTTCCTCCACAGTTAGGTTTTGTACTACCATATCTCCAGACCTGGTGAGAACAGCAGTGATGTTTCAATATTTTGTCAACGAATACATTTCATCTAGATGGATATGCACAGATTCACAACTGGATATCTTAAAACATCAGTTTACAAAATAAATTAATAGTTATCAGCTTCTAGCAAATTTCAAAACTCTATGTCTCCGGGTGATGATGTTAGATTCCAGGAAGTTTTAAAAGAAATTCATATAAGCAATGACTCAATAATCTTAATTAACTTCAGTTAGCCAGCCATATAACAGAGGGGATTCACTTTAGAAGCTCGAAATATTGAAATATCAAAATTCAGTATTTCGAGCCCATAAAGTGGAATCCTGAAAAGAATGAAAACTCAGAAGTGCGAAATTCAAAATCTCACATACCGGAGATTTTGAATTACCACTTCTGCTGTACACAAACACACACCTTCCTCCCCACACACAAACACAAGCTCTGTCCTACATAAAAGAAGGGGGGGAGCCCCCATGCACCCGCCATGTGGGGGGCTGCACCTCCCACACCCCCTTACTTAAATATTTTAACTTTGAGGTCGCACTACATACAAAAACACACAAAACACCACCACACAAGCTACATTCTCCTAGCACACAGACATCACAGCAACAAAATACACACCACAGTCCCTATCCAAAACCCTTAACACATAAACACTTACCTGAATCCATAACCACAGCGAAACAGAAGCACTAATTCAAAATCTCTGGTATGCGAGGTTTTGAATTTTGCACTTCTGAGTTTTTGTTCTTTTCGGGATTCCACTTTATGGGTGCGAAATACTGAATTTCGATATTTCAGTATTTCGAGCTTCTAAAGTGAATCCAACAGAGGACCTTTACCCACAATTCATGGTAATCCCAGAGATTTTTTTTTATTTCATAAATAGAAATTCTGTGGATCAATTAGTGAGTGATTCAAATAAAAGTAAAAAGAAATTTGGATCTGGTCCTCACTAATATAGCTTTTTTATGCGCCCTTATCCTCTTCTCTTCTTTCCAGCTAGGCCGAACTGTAATGGAATGAAAATCAGCATAGCCCTTGCTACCAATGTCTCCATATTGAAGGGCATCAAAAGAAGAAACCTTATAGAATTATGTAATACAGTCTCTAAATATTCCCATGACATCACTATTATTGACCCCAACAGAGAAAACAGTTTTGATAAGGAGTTTTATGTCCATTTATACAAATGCATAGATCAAGCAGCCCCAGCTATAGCGAAATACAATAGGAAATTTTAAAATAAACTTTCCTGTTGGTCAGCCAACATAAATATTGGTAACAATAGATGAACACCTAAAATTTGACACCCATATTCAACTAAACATCAAGAAAACACATCAAAAACATGGCCTGCTATACAGAAACATCCATTATCTCTCTCCTTCTACTAGACAAGCCCTTGCCACTACCTACCTTCTCCCCTTTCTATTGTATGGTGCCCCTCTACTAACTAACTTATCTGCCTCCATCTCTTCCAAAATGGAAAGTTGTTACAATAAAATCTCAAAATTTGCCATAAAAGCCAAATACTCCTCCCACCATTACTCTGCCCTCCACTTACTTAACTGGCTAAAACTTCCCAACCATCTCGACTACCTCCAACTTACTACTGCCCATAAGCTATTATTTAACCCTACTAAATGCCCTGCACTATCCAACATCCTACAACCAAACACCCCTAACAGGCCACTAAGATCTGCTCATCTAAACCTTATCACTGTCTACAAACCAAATCGCCCTGCTGGACAGCACCTCCTGTCCTTCTCCTTAGCCAAAAAATGGAATTCTCTCCCTCCTTCACTACGAACCATAGAAAACTTTTGACAGCTTCAAAACCCATCTCCATTCCTACTTTTTCTCTAATTGGAAGTGCAATTGTACTTTCTCCACCTAGCCTTCTTCTCTCTCTCTACCCTAAACTGTAGTTTCCTTACTGCTCCTATTTCCTAACTACTTATCTCCCCTGGAAATGACTCATTCTTCAGTGTTATCTTGTGTATATAATGTAAATATTGTAAATAGTTTGCTCTCCCTTTTCTTCCCTCCCTATCATTTGTACTTGTTCTGCCAAAACCACCATAACAAGATTCATATTCTATGTAACCATTGTAAAATTCATGTCAACATATGACTCAAATGCTAAGTAACTAATGTACCAGTTCACGTCTCTGATTTATAATGTACCTACATCCTTAATATTAATTTTAATTTGTTTATCTTAATGTAGCTGCATCTTTGAATCATAACTTTAATCTGTTAAATTTCAATGTTTACTATGTAATGTAAAGCTTTTCTCCCCGGGCCTCCACTGAAAACGGGCTCCTGAGCCCAGTGAACATCCCCGATCATCAAACTGAAATAAATAAATAAATAATAAATAACTCCTTAAACTGTACAGTAAGCACAGGACTCTTCAGAATGATGACAGTATAGCAAACATCACTAGGAAAATGAACCAAATTACAGAGATTAGCTTCTGAAGCAAATAACTACAATTCCTTCTTAACTTTGTTAAACGAAGCTAAGACTTAACGCTTCACATTGCACTGATTTTTTTTCTTAATGGGAGCCCCCCACTCCAACACAAATAACAGTAAATATACTAATAAACGACTTTGCAGAAAGCTTCATCAACAAAATACCTGTTCCAACATTATTCACAACAGAATCCCATGTACCCTTTTAATCACTATAGAACATTCTTATGGCATTATAAAAAAAAAATGCTTCTTCCTTGAGTCCTGACAATATACCTGGGTGCCTATTAAACAGCATTAAACAGTCTCTAGCCAAACAATTCCTTAAACTGTTGTACTTAAGCCTAGCCTGGGATATGTTCCCAAATCTTGGAGCTTGGATGTGATTGTGCTCCTCCCAACAAGGGTGGTCCTACCATAGATGCTGGAAATTACAGACCAATTTGCCTTATAGGGCTTTCTTTAATTATTTCATTATGACAATAAAGCTCTCATGAGGCTGGACTCCCAACAATTTGGATTTGTCTGATAGAGATTATGCCTGTTAAACATTTTTAATTTTTTGAGATGTTTACTCAAGACGTAAACAGCAGTCTTGTTGTTGTTCTTGCTTATCTAGATCTGCTCAGAGCATTCAGTACAATTCTTTATGCCAAAATTATAAGGAAACTGACATCCCTAAACATACCTGAAATCCCCATTAAACCCAAAACATTCTTCAGGGGGGGCTTCAACTATCCTTCAATAAACTCACTAACCTACATTGCCAATGGTCATCATGCCAGCCACTTCCTTAACATTAGAAATGCTAACAAACTTTCACAAATAGTTAACCATCCTACTAAGGACCCCAAAATCCTGGTTCTAGTCCTCACAAATAAGGCCATGTCTTGCACAGCTCCATGTGTTTTATCCTGCCCTATTAAATTAGACCATATTTTAGTGACATTTTCCTTTAAAACTGGTGGTACTTCCCTTGTAAATAGATCTGTGTTTAAGGACTTCTTAAAAGCAAACCTTCTTCAGTTTCTTGATGACAAATAAATTCTGCTGTAATCCTCCACTAAACTATCTTATTGCTGAAGCTGCTACCTATGCATCTGACTTTTACTCTCACTCAGAATAGTTATATTGCTAAGACAGTCCCTATCTGTAAAAAATAAAATGAGTAGTTAAAAAAAAGTGTGGTGGTTTATTATATAAATAAATTACATAACAACAGAAATAAACTGCTTAATGCTTGGAAGAGGACTCATTCCACCTACATTGAGAGCACACCTAAGCAAAGTAACAAAGGCTTAAGGGAACCATTCGGAAACTCAGAGCTGAATATGAACATAAAATAGCTACAAAACCAAAAATAACTACAAATCTTGCTTTTGTCAGGAAGTTATGACCTAATACCCAATGGCATTTGGCACTTATCCACAAAAGTATTACACTATGTGACCCAAAGGAAATAGCTAATATACTGGCTAACAAATTCAGTGCAAATTTTACTATACCTACAGTTATAGCTATTCCATAGGTTCCACAATATAAGCAACATACCTTTAATTACTATTGAGCAATTTCTCTCAGCCCTTTCAAAAACTAAGTATACTTCATCCATGGCCCCTGACAACATTCCAGGTTGTACGATTATCGGTGCCAAATCTGGCCTTTATGAACCCCTGCTTAAACTCTTTAATCTAAGCCTTTCTAGTGGCTATACTATTGAAACCTGGAAAAGAGCTATTGTAATGCAGTACATAAGGCTAGTCTCACTAAAAAGCTATGGAGAATATTATCTTAGACTTCATTAATCTGGACATAGAAAATGTCTCAAGCCTGGACCCTCAAGAACTTGGCTGTATCAAAAGAAATGTCCAGCCTGTTTAGCCTCATTAATTTCTTTGAAAAAATAACTGAAACAGTGGATAGTGATTATGCAGTGCATATAGCATACCTAAACCTGGCCAAGGCCTTTGACACTACTTCCCATGCAAGCATTATTGATAGACTTTTAAATCTGAATATAAATCCTTATATTGTGCAATGGATAGCTAACTGGTTGTCAGACACAGCCCATGTGGTTAGAGTAGCAGGTGCCACTTCTGAAAGTAAAACTGTTACCAGTGGTATACCACAAGGCTCAGTTTTGGGCCATTTCTAATTTGGTATATATTTTTCAGACCTTCAGGCCAGCACCTCTGACTTCTGGTTTACTAAGTTTGCAGATTACTCTAAACTGAGTGTTGTTATTCTATCTTCAACTAACTCACACAGCTTAGACCATGTTAACAATTGGTGCCAGAACAATGGCCTCAAATGAAATGAAAAAAAATGTAGCATAGTTCATTATGGTAAACAGTTTCACTTACCAAATAGGAGGTGCACACCTCTGATCAGACTCTGTTGTAAGGGATATGGATACTCTTTTTGACAATTCCTTATCATTTTACTATCTTGACCCTACAGTAAAAAAGCCTTTTATCTGGCCCATCTAATTTCCAGAGCAATCTCCATTATATCCAAAAGTCTTAATTCCCCTCTTATATCTCATCAGCTCCATTACTGAATATGGGGCACCTTTTGGCATGCATTTTTCTAAGCATATCAACAACTTGTGAGACCTCAGAGATTCATAACTAAAAATATCCGTGGCCTCAAAAACCTTAGTTGTCTTGAGAGACTGGCAGTCTTTTTTCTGTATTCAGTCTCTTACAGACTTCAATATGGAGATGTATGTCTAATCTTTTGTGCAGTGAAAGATTGAACCCTATTTAATCTCCTATTCCTTTACAGAACTAATGGTGCATCGAATACTTGGTTAAAGCAACTAAACCTTCATCAGCAGATAAATAAGACTGGTTGGCCTGATAGATTTATATCCCCATATATCCCTCACCTGTGGAACAAACTTCCACAATGTGTCAAGCAGAGTAGCACCCTTTTAACCTTCATGATAAACCTAGATAATTGGATGGGCAGCCTCAAATTATCTCCTGGTCTACTTTAACTTGCTTTCTTTGAGCAACCAAAAAGGCGACTAACGAAACAAGCCACCATCCAGAATAATGTAAAACAAAAATGTATTACTGTTAAGCAACACACTTTTCTCTGTTTTTTGTCCTGTGTAAATCACAAAACTTCTTCAGACAAATTGTTCTCAAGTGTCAATGCTTATAAATAACTAATAATTAAACAATTAAGAACAATTCAATTAAATAATTATAGTTCCGTTTTAAAGGGATAGACATGGTACCAGTGAATGTAAGAGGGGACCCATTTTCATTGTTATTAGAAAAGTTAGAACTATTTTGGCAACTTCGTGTGGATGCAAGTAGTTTTCCTGGCTTAAATGACTCTTTATCTATTAAGTGTATTTTGAGGCTTAAGAGTCTAGCTAGATAACACCGTTCAACGTTTTTATTAGTGCTGTTTATGGTATTTATACAAGTTTATTTAACACTGGTCATAGATTTTTAACATTTTTAACATTTTTATTAAAAATATTAGTTTTTTTAAAATAGGGCAATCCTTTTGGGAGAAGTGTTAGTTGGACATGTGTATTTATGTATTTATACATTTACATATGTGTTACTTACTGTATTGCCTTTTTAATTATTTAATTGAATTGTTCTTAATTGTTTAATTATTAGTTATTTATAAGCATTGACACTTGAGAACAATTTGTCTGAAGAAGTTTTGCGATTTACACAGGACAAAAAGCAAAGAAAAGTGCGTTGCTTAACAGTAATACATTTTTGTTTTACATCTTGCTGGATGGTGGCTTGTTTCGTTAGTCGCCTTTTTGGTTGTTCTAGTTGTTTCATTTTACTGCTTCTGATTAGATTGCTTTCTTTGAGGCTAGAAGGTAATTTTGAATGTTTTTTGTTTTTTGTTTTTTTTTGGATAACCTTGAAATGAACTGCAGACTGACTGCCTAGTACTTACCGATGAAATTATAGATCCTTATATGGTCAGATGGAAAGCCAAATGCCTGAAAGATTAAAAGCACTTATTTTTTGTTGAAGGTTCTACTTCAAACAGTGCTAATGTTACCAGTTGAGTCCACCAATGATCTATAAAGCATCCCCTCCTATTTTGCATTTACTTCTCCCGTGTCAAAAATACTAATCAGGACCTCTGGTTAACCAGGTTAGCAAAATGAGTTTAATTGCCAGCCCACCCTCAGGATAGCTGCACTCTTTAGAAAGATCTTGCCCTTGTTAACAGTTAGTGCAAGGAAAAGGGGCATATATCAAATGCTAAAAAGTGTCATTTGTTTATTTATTTATTTTTGAAAACAGAAATTTTCCACTTTATAGGATGTGGTAAGTATACCCTTACTAAATAAAAAAGAAGTCAGAAACCTGGGCACTTTGGTTGATAGTTATCTCTGCTTTGGGTAATGTGGCAACTGTAGTAATATAAAATATTTCTACTCGTCAGAATTACCACAGTTCCCAGTTCCTTCCCTTGCTGTACAACTCCAACTGAATTTATGTACTGGTTTCCTTTGGAAAGCTCCAACATATATTTATATATTAACTGATCAGATGTTTCCCACTCCATTGGTTTCTCCTTAATTTGGGGCTGAATTACTTTATCTTGCTATGGTATCATCAGAGTTAGGTTTTCTTCACTAAATTCTTAATTTCATAGGTAATGCATAACCTCAGTTTCTATTCCTTTAACTTCTGTATTACTAATCCTCTTTTCTACTTTTCCTTTTTGTTTTCTTATTTTTTTTGAATTGTAAGATTTTACATACCCGGATGCCTTTGCCTGTATTTCTCTTGAAATATCTTTGGTGCTGCTCTTTTTGTACTGATTAGTTTTGTTTTCTCCTTTGCATACATATTGCACTGTATTAAATATCTTTTTCTTTTCCATTTCCATATTTCTTCTTCAGATGCCTCCTGCTCCTACTGTTTCTCCTTACTTGTGGGAGTTGTTGTCCCATTATGCTATGATATAACCTGTGTTAGACTTTCTACACTAAATCCTTCACTTTGCAGGTCATATTTCAGTTTTCTTTTCTTTCTTTCTTTCTTTTTTTTGCATCACAAATCACTTCCTCCTTTTTTGGAATAAACTTTCTCCGTAGCTTAAAAAACATAATTTAATATCTTCCTTTAATCTAAGCTTAGATGACTAGGTGGATGTTCTCAAGTTTACCCCAGGACTAATTGCCCTCTCCTTATAAAGCATGAGGGTGGGTAAGGCATGCATGTTATTTGCAATAAATATCCTTGTAACTCCTATGAAATCTTAACAGGCAAAAAGGTAAGCACTTGAAATGAACTGCAGACTGACTGCCTAGTACTTACCGATGAAATTATAGATCCTTATATGGTCAGATGGAAAGCCAAATGCCTGAAAGATGAAAAGCACTTATTTTTTGTTGAAGGTTCTACTTCAATCAGTGCTAATGTTACCAGTTGAGTCCACCAATGATCTATAAAGCATCCCCTCCTATTTTGCATTTACTTCTCCCATGTCAAAAATACTAATCAGGACCCCTGGTTAACCAGGTTAGCAAAATGAGTTTAATTGCCAGCCCACCCTCAGGATAGCTGCACTCTTTAGAAAGATCTTGCCCTTGTTAACAGTTAGTGCAAGGAAAAGGGGCATATATCAAATGCTAAAAAGTGTCATTTGTTTATTTATTTATTTTTGAAAACAGAAATTTTCCACTTTATAGGATGTAGTAAGTATACCCTTACTAAATAAAAAAGAAGTCAGAAACCTGGGCACTTGGGTTGATAGTTATCTCTGCTTTGGGTAATGTGGCAACTGTAGTAATATAAAATATTTCTACTCATCAGAATTACCACAGTTCCCAGTTCCTTCCCTTGCTGTACAACTCCAACTGAATTTATGTACTGGTTTCCTTTGGAAAGCTCCAACATATATTTATATATTAACTGATCAGATGTTTCCCACTCCATTGGTTTCTCCTTAATTTGGGGCTGAATTACTTTATCTTGCTATGGTATCGTCAGAGTTAGGTTTTCTTCACTAAATTCTTCATTTCATAGGTAATGCATAACCTCAGTTTCTATTCCTTTAACTTCTGTATTACTAATCCTCTTTTCTACTTTTCCTTTTTGTTTTCTTATTTTTTTTGAATTGTAAGATTTTACATACCCGGATGCCTTTGCCTGTATTTCTCTTGAAATATCTTTGGTGCTGCTCTTTTTGTACTGATTAGTTTTGTTTTCTCCTTTGCATACATATTGCACTGTATTAAATATCTTTTTCTTTTCCATTTCCATATTTCTTCTTCAGATGCCTCCTGCTCCTACTGTTTCTCCTTACTTGTGGGAGTTGTTGTCCCATTATGCTATGATATAACCTGTGTTAGACTTTCTACACTAAATCCTTCACTTTGCAGGTCATATTTCAGTTTTGTTTTCTTTCTTTCTTTTTTTTTTTGCATCACAAATCACTTCCCCCTTTTTTGGAATAAACTTTCTCCGTAGCTTAAAAAACATAATTTAATATCTTCCTTTAATCTAAGCTTAGATGACTAGGTGGATGTTCTCAAGTTTACCCCAGGACTAATTGCCCTCTCCTTATAAAGCATGAGGGTGGGTAAGGCATGCATGTTATTTGCAATAAATATCCTTGTAACTCCTATGAAATCTTAATAGGCAAAAAGGTAAGTGTGTTATAGCTATAAAACACGTGTGTGGGTAGATACATACACTCACACACACACACACACACACACACACACACACACACACACACACACACACACACACACACACACACACACAATTGTAGCAGGCTAAAGAGTCTATTGGCTTATAAAGCAGTTGAATAACCAGTCAACACAGCTGATCTGAAGAAGCACCTGGATAGGTGTGAAAGTGCTTGTCTTTCTCTTGGATGTTTTTAGCATTTTTATGCTGTTTTACTTAACATTTTTTATGCTGTTTTATTAAAGTTTGGAACTGCAGCTTTATTGGGTTTAACCATGTAGACTGGTTATTTTTCTACTTGTATTGTTTGACTTGTGTTTAACCAGTCTTCATCTGCCTGCCTTGGTTTGTCTTTCTTATAAAGCAGTTTGCTGGGGAGAGTTTTACTTTGCTTATGGCCAGTCTGTCTGACAGTAGTATGTCTATTACAGTCATCTAAGATATAAAAATGCTTTGCACTCCTATATTTTTTCTTCTGTGGAATAAGTAGAAAACTGGATTAGTAAAAATTCCATATCGTACAAAGGATTATGAACAGGCTTCTCTGATCATAACCAACTAGCTATGTATATGTTCACATTATATTAGAGCATTTAACAGATCAATACCCAATGTGCAGTTTTTAGAAACTGTTCTTAATGAAATCTGTTCGATGAAAATTACACTGAAACTAAGACAACATTTGTTTTTTACTGCCATTGAGAACTCAAAAGCATATATTATGAAAAGATGATATAGGTCATTGA
This sequence comes from Protopterus annectens, assembly GCF_019279795.1. NCBI lineage: Eukaryota > Metazoa > Chordata > Ceratodontiformes > Protopteridae > Protopterus > Protopterus annectens. Next base: position 675,400,143 of record NC_056739.1, on the reverse strand, counting down.
CAGACATATTGTAACAGTTACACATAAATCTGTAAGGAGAGACCAAGGGAAGCCAGTATCATGGAACTATTCTGATAATAATTTATAGCTCAAAAAATATATAGACTTTTAACACCTCCATTAGTTTCCTGATATGCATTTGTTTACTGTGATGGAGCACTGATCACAATGGACCAATTTCAGGCTTAACATATCAGATGGAAAAACAGATTTAGCATATTTAAAGTTAAACCCATGGAGGAAACCCACACAACCATGGGCAGGACATGCAAACTCTGTACAGAAAGCACCCCAGCCGAGAATCAAACTGGAGAACCTCTTGCTGTGAGGTGGCAATGCTAACCGCTGCACCACCGCGGCCACCCTGACAACTTTTAACAATAATGAAACTAAATCAACTATTTACAGTCCAATAAAAAAGAACACACTCCACCGCAATTAACGGTGCTGGACTCTGAACAATCATAATATTTTAAAGCAAAATAACCAACACCGAAACACAGCAGTAAAATATACAAATAGACTTGAACATGGCAATAAAAGAAACAAATAGATTTTAATGTGTAAGTGCTTTCATGAACAAGTCACTTCATCAGACAATAATACACCAACACAGCACATAATATATACTCATTTAGTATTCAAATGAGCCTATCTACTTCACAAACTAATTAAAATGTTTCCAAGGCAACAATAAAAACAATATGTGTTTGTTGTAGGTTTTTACTTAGAATCCTATGAACACTTAGTTCTCCTTCCTTTACGCTTCAACCTTCGTTTTTTCAAAGTAGGCTTTTGTGATAAATATTCATTCAAACGACTCCCCAAATGGGCTTTAAGTGCACATTTCAATTCATGATCTTCTGTAAAATTTACCAGCTCGCCCATTCACTCACTCTCATAAACATCTATCACCATAAATCTAAAGTAATGTGTACTCCCCTCCTTCAGTATATATTTAGCTATAGCATTAAATTGTTGTTCTTATTGTATACAATATAAATGGTCACGTATACATTCTCTCCATCTAATGTTGGTTTTCCCAACATAAAATGTGTGGCAATACATACAATGGGCCAAATAGACAATATTCTTTGTATTACAATCAGCTTCCATATTACATTTTTATGTCTTTGCCCTATCGGGATGTTCAAACATGGTTGTAGTGTCCATAAACTCACAATATGTACAATTATAACATTTTCTTGTACCCATATTACTGGACACCTTAACGATTTTCTTATCTTCTTGCCCCTTAGGGTAACATAGTATCCTTTTCAATGAGATATTGCTCTTATAATAAAATCTTGGTCTTTTACCCACAATACATGACATTCTAGGATCACCCCCCCCAATATATTCCAATTTTTATATATAATACACTTAATAGCTGCTGTATCTAAACTATACACCACCAGTACGGATATGTTGTCTTATCATATTCTGGAGGATGAACTACTAGCTTCCTTAGCTGAAAAGTATGGCTTAGCTTCATTTCTGCACTTGTTTTTTACCTTTAACGTAACACAAGATAGCTCATTAGATTTATAGCCTCAGGTTTTACATTTCCGATCTAATTCCTCAGTATCACGTGAACAATCACGATTTTATATATATATATATATATATATATATATATATATATATATATATATGTGTGTGTGTTATTCTGATTTATTTATTTATTTTATTTATTTTACATTTGTTAACCGGAAAAGTCCGACTGGATATAGGTCCATTTTCAGCGGAGGCCCAGGGAGAAAAGCTCCAGACATACTTACATGGATATATACAGTGAAATATTACAAAATAGACATTTGTTCAACAATAGATAGACACGTATTCAAGATTTTCTAGAATACATACAGGAAATATTTAGAAATTATTAACTTTTAAGTTAACTAAATTTTTAGTAGTACACATACATTTTAGTAGTACAGATTGTAGTATAGTTAGTTTAGTTTTGTGGGCATCGTCACATTATATTGAACAGCGTGACTAAGAAGAAACCAGAACTTATTGAAGGGATGTTTGGAAGGAATTTTACATGACAGTGAATTTTCATTCTGTATTATAGCAATATGGAGATCTTTCCAATCTGAGTTGTAATTTGAGTCAATCCAATTTAATGTGCTTTTAAGTAATGATGCTTTGATATATGTTTCTAAGTTAGGGAATCGTAAACCACCAGCATCCCAAGATCTAATATGATCCATATATGTCATCCTATTTTTGTTTGGGTGCCATAGGAAGTTTAATAAAATTTTATTTATGAGTTTAATGTAATTATTCCCAGGATGGCTGTCTAGAGACAGAACTATATATAACATTTCTGGAAGGAGAGTCATTTTTAACTATTGCAGTCTGTCCTTGAATGAAAAACACATATTGTTCCAGCTACTTATGTATGTATTTACCTGAGATATTATTCTTTTATAATTTGTTCCTCTTGTTTTTTCCAAGTTTTTCATAAGGTTATCCCTAAGTAGATTCCTGTATTAATGTATTCTTCAATAATGCTTTGGTTAACTAGCTGAGATTTCCCTTTGTCATTAAGAATAATATGTTTAGATTTTTGCTTATTAAAGTGGAGGCCTGACATTTTTTGAAAGTTATTTATTATTGTGTCTAGTTCTAATAATTCTTGATTTGACTTAGGTAAGGTAAGCAGAATATCACTCACAAATAGCGCTATTTTAGAATTGTATTGATTATAATTATTAATGCCTTTGATTTCTTGATTATTTATTATTGATGATGCTAATATTTCTATGACAAGGGCAAATAATATTGGGGATAAATGGCAACCTTGTTTGGTGCCTTTGGTTATGGGGATGAAGTGAAGGGGCCTACATTGCCATACATGCCAAATTATCTTTATAAACAGCCTTTATCACGGAGATGAAAGATACTGGAAATGAGAATGCTTTTAGTGTTTCAAACAAAAAATCCCAGTTTATAGAGTCAAATGCTTTTTCTATGTCTAGACTAATCAACAAGGCTTCTTCATTTTCTTTGTTTAAGAATTCTATTAATGTTAATATTCTTTTGATATTATCATGAGTGCGTCTTCTATGAATAGGTTCATAGGTAGGTAGGTACTAGGCTATCTGCCCAAGGGCATTTATAAGCCTAGCCAGAGTGTGTCGCTTTCGCCACCCCATTGATTAATTAACTGATCCTCTGTCAAGCAGAGCCAATGAAATGATCCCAGGAGTGTATTTTCTGTTACCCATCCACTCGTCAAGGTTTCTGTTGAAGAGTGTTACTGAGGGACTCTGCCTGATGTAATTTGGAATTTTGTTCCAAAGCATGGGAGTCTCTGTGACAGGAATCTATCCCTCCAGCATGTTCTATTTATTGTTGTGGCGAGGTTTAGCTCACTAGAGCATGTGGCTCTCAGTGACTTGGATTTCTTTAGGTGGAGCATGTCCATCAATTCTGAGTTGGACATGACTTTGTAAGTCAGGCAGAGATCACCTCTGAGTAAGCAATATGCCACTGTGTACAGCCGGAGTTTTTTCAGTCAGGCTGCATAGGACATATGTTTGAGGCCAGTAATCCTCTTGGTGAGGTACTTTTGTGGTCTTTCTAGCTGTTGGAAGTGTCTTGTGAGGTACATCCCAAACGGGACATTGTACTCTACGATGGGTCTAATGAGTGATGAGTAGAGGGGCAGTATAACCTCTTTATTTCTAGATGCGAACCCTTTAGTAATTAGATGGGCCATATAGAAGGATTTCCTAACTACTTTGGCAATATGATTGTCAAAAGAGAGATTACTATCTACCTGGTTCCCCAGATCTCTTATTAACTCTTCTGTATTAAGGGGCTGCCACCTATGTGGTAATTCATGTGTGTTTTGTTTTTCCCAAACGGGATGACTATGCATTTTTTGGCATTTAGCTTGAGGCCATGACTTCGACACCAGGTGTCCATCTCAGTAAGTTCCTTTTGGAGGATGTCCATGTCAGCCAAAGAGTCAGTTATGGCTCCCAGTTTGCAGTCATCAGCGGACTTGGTTAGCCATAGTCCTCCTGTGTTTGCCTGTACTTCTGAGAAGTATATGCTGTACAGTAGGGGTCCCAGGACCGAGCCTTGTGGGACACCACTTGTGACTGGTTTAGAGTCAGACTTGGAGCCCGTTATTCTTACCATGTGAGTTCTGTCTGTAAGCCAGTTGGCAACCCATCTCGGAACATAGGGGTTTATGTTCAGGCTGGTGAGTTTTTCTGTAATACTCAAGTGGGGAATGGTGTTGAAAGCCTTGGTGAGGTCAGGGCAGGCTGTGTGAACCACCTTTCCCTCGTCTATGGCCTTGGTGACTGCCTCGAAGAAGTCAACCAGGTTTAGTAGGCATGACCTGCCCTTAGCAAAGCCAAACTGGGTCGGGTCAAATGTTTGGAGGTTTTCAATGTCTTTGTTAATGAGTTCCATGATGATGCACTCCATAGCCTTGCAGACCAAGCTAGTCAGGCTTATGGGGCGATAGTTACTAGGGTCAGTTGTGGCCTCTCCTTTGTGGAGAGGAATAACCATTGTTGTGTGCCATTCTATGGGCATGTAGCCTGTGGAGAGGCTGAGGTTGAACAGTGTGTTTAGGTGGGGGGTTAGTTCGCTCTGTAGTTCATGCAAGACGTAGCCTGGGGCACCATCTGGTCCCATTGATGCTGTGCTTTTGGCTTTTGAAAGGGCTGTTTTCACCTGTGCGTCTGTGATTTTTGGGACACTACACTTTTCCGGTCTTGCTGTGGGCCCTTTTGGAGGTGAGGGGGGGTGAAGTTTGCACTGAATCTATCTGCCAGGATGTTGGCAATATCAGTAGATTCAGTATATTTTGTGCTATTTTGCACTAGCTCGGAGCATATCTGCGAGTTGCCACTTAGATTCTTGACATAGCTAAAGAAGGCTTTGTGGTTGTCTTTTGAATCCTTGGCTATTTTTCTTTCAAAGTTAGCCTTGGATGTTTTCATGAGGGACCTTAGTTTCTTACTGATACTGATCAGGGATGTCTTTCCTTCTTGGGATATGCTTTTTTTCTAAACTAGTTTCCTCCTTCTATTGTATAGCCTGTTTATTGCAGGGGTCCACCAAACTGGTTTCGTTCTCTTAGGGGAGAGATTCTTGGTTTTGCTAGGGATGGCGCGATCCATGCATCCTTACAGGTGCTCATAGAATGCATTTGTAAATATTTCTGCATCTTGGGCAGCATTATCCTTTAGCATGGGGACTGTGAAACTTACCACCTCTGTCTTAAGTAAGGTGAAGTTTGCTTTAGAAAAGTTTTTTACTGTGGTTTCCTTATCTGGGGGAGGTGGTGGGGTGTGGACATCCAGAGTGATTAGTTTATGGTCTGATCTAACCAGTGACGGGTTGACCTCCAGTGTGGAACACCTGTCGCCCATGTTGGTGATGACCAGGTCCAATATGTTTTCCCCTCTGGTACAGGAGCTTACCAGCTGATCCAGGGTGTTTGAGTTGATGAATTCCAGGAAGCACTGGGCCTGGGAATTTGTACTTGAGTAGTTTTCCCAGTGAATAGTAGGGTAATTGAAATCGCCCAATATCAGGGCATTCGGTAGGACCTTCATGTTTTCCAGTGGTGGTCCTGGGTCATGGAGGGTGATCTGTAGCAGACCACAATTTGCATTGCAGATTTGCCTGATGTTAGTTGCACATGGATGATCTCAGAGGTATCATGCTGCGCCGCTAACCTGGAGGTGTAGGTATCCTTGATGAATATGGATACACCCCCTCATTTTGTGCTTAGGTCCATGTTCTGTGGCCAAAACGTGGGGTATGAGTTGTAGCCCGGTAGTGCTGGGGTGCTATCTGGAGCCTTGAACCAGGTTTCAGTTACTGCACTGATGTCGACATTCTCCATACCGAGGAGTGCTTTGAGCATGTGCACTTTGAGATTTAAACTCCTGGCGTCGAGTAGCATAACCCTCATTTTTTTGTTAATTTTGCTGTTTACGGAGGTGGGTTTGACTTTTGAGCCTTGCCTATAAAAGGCACTATGGGGGCAGCAAGAGCCTTGGCCAGTATTTGAAAGCCTAGAGGTGACAGGTGCAAGCCATCTCTTGCAAAGCTATGCGGCTTGTTGAGCATGTCGTCCCAGGCTGACAGACACTGAATCCCCTTTGAATGACACCAGAAGCTTAGCCAATTGTTGAAATTGATCATTTTTTCTTTATACTGAGGTATCATTCTTGGTGAGGGCAGGATGCTATTTAGGGTCAGGGTCATACCAGCCTGGGCTACATGATCAGAGAGCTCTTCCATGTCTCTTTTCATGTAGTCCAGGGAGGTACATCTCAGGTCATTCACACCAACATGAACAATGACAGAGTCATACTTGTTCTGGAGTGACCTGAGTGCTTGTGTTATGTGGCGGATTCTGGCTCCTGACAGGCAGCTAACAGTAACCTTCTGCTTGTCCAGCCTAGTGAGTGGGATGTCATTGTGCCTGACTATAGAGTTACCTATTACTAGTGTGTTAGGTATGTTATTTCGCCTTAAGGGCTGTGTTTGTGTGTCACACTGATTTTGTGTTTTATGTGCTGTCTGGCTTGTGATGGGAAGTGCAGGTTGTTTGGGGGTCTGCTTTGGATGTCTCTGATGCTTTTGCAGGTTTTTATTTAGAGCCTCCAAGTATGATTTTGTGTATTTATGTGAATTTTTTGCCAGTGCTGTTTTAGTAGGTCTGTGTGCGGCTGGAGTTGTGGCGCAAGAGTTAACCTTCTCCTCTTGATTGTTTGTTCCAGTCTTGGGTGGAGACAGCTTAGCTTCCAGTTTGACTGTATAATTGCATCTCTCGCATATGTTGGTGTTTTGTGGAAGGAAGAGAGAGTTGTCTGTGTACATGAGGCAGTTGTAACATTGCCTCAGGATACCCAGATTCATCAGCTGGACTGGAGAGTGCACCTGAAGTTGTCCTTTGGTCATGCCTGAATAGTAGGGTGAGCTGCTTAGTCACTTGGTTGGTGAGAGGTGAATAAAGAGCCTTGCCCTGGTGGGCAATCAGTGTCAGGGTATATTAGTGCTTGCTATTAGGTCTGAGCAAGTGATGGACTGTAAGATGCTTTTTGAGTGCTTAGGTTGAGAGTTAGACTTTTCAAGGGAAAAACTGAAAAGGTGATTTAATGGAGCTGGGAATAATTTAACTTTAGCTAACCGGCACTGCCCGGTGCGTAAAGCTGTGCAAACATGGATTTTATAGTAGGGAAATGAAAGAGATAGAAATTAGCCCAAAATGGCCAATAAACTACTAACTTCTGGGCTGGAACCACTCCTCCAGGGACCGATAGGTTGCTTAAAGCTCCCCTCTGTCACAGGTGAACAGAAAAACTTCCTTCTATCCAAGGACGGTATGGGCAACTCAGAAACTAGTATCACAGCCCTGAATTCAACACTAGCCTGAAAACTGGACTATACTAGCTTAGAAAGGTGGGAAACAAGGAATTCTTTTGTTTTTTTTTTTGTTTGTTTTTTTAAATATAAGGCAAAAACAGTAAAAAATACACTTAAAACAGCTTTAAATGACTTCAAACGATCAGAAAAGGCTATCACACTTTACTGTATAGCCTACAACAGTTAAACAAATTATTTAAAGAAAAAACAACTTTTTAAAAGTGCAGGCAGTCAAATAAGTACAATATGTGAAAAAACCAAGCTTTTAAATCACAATAAACACTGGAAAATCTGCATTTAGGTGGAAAACAGTTAAGTACAGCAAGAAAGTACAGAAAACTGATACTTAATCACTCCAAAGTCTCTCTTCTAAGCTAGGAGGCTTGTATCAGTTTAAGGCTTTCTAGTGCTACCCAGTAGGTTAGTTACAGGAAAGATGGGAAACAAGCACAGATGTGGTCTTTTAAACCAGAAAGTTGAAAGAGATGGACAAACTGTCCAAATGGTCAATAAACTACAATTTCTGGGCCAAGAACCTCTCCTCTCATGGTAGACAGGCTAGCTAGTGCTTACCACTCCCGCTGATAAGCTAGAAGGCTTTCCTCCAGCACAGAAAGGCTTGCGGGGCTCAGAAGCTTACCAACAGTCCTGAATACAGCAACTCTGTATCTGGACTAGGCTAGTTACAGGAAAGGTGGGAAACAAGCACAAGTGCAGCTTTTAAACCAGAACATTGAAATAGATGAAAAAAAACCTGCCCAAATGGCCAATAGCTACAATTTCTGGGCCAGGAACCACTCCTCTTGTGGTAGATAGGCTACCTAATGCTTACCACTCCCATTGATAAGCTAGAAGGCTTCCCTCCAACATAGAAAGGCTTGGGGGGCTCAGAAGCTTACAAAGAGTCCTGGATACAGCAAATCTGTACCTGGACTAGACTAGTTACAGGAAAGGCGGGGAACAAGTACAAACATAGGCTTTTAAGCCAGCAAGTTGAAAGAGATGGAAAACTGCCCAAACGGCCAAATAAACTACAATTTCTGGGCCAAAACTCACTCTTCCCATGGAGGATAGGCTACCTAGTGCTTACTACTCCCACTGATAAGCTAGAAGGCTTCCCTCCAACACAGAAAAGTTTGGGGGCTCAGAAGCTTGCTAACAATTCTGAATACAGCAACTCTGTAACTGGACTAGGCTAGTTACAGGAAAGGCGGGAAACAGGCACAAGTGCGGCTTTCAAACCAGGAAGTTGAAAGAGATGAAAGAAATTGCTCAAACAGCCTATAGCTACAATTTCTGGGCCAGGGACTACTCCTCTTGTGGTAGATAGGCTACCTGATGCTTACCACTCCCATTGATAAGCCAGAAGGCTTCCCTCCAACACGGAAAGGCTTGGGGGGGGGGGACTCAGAAGCTTACAAAGAGTCCTGGATACAGCAAATCTGTAACAGGAAAGGCAGGAATAAAACTAGTTTGGTAATTATGAACTAAATGTGAAAGTGGAACCTTTATTTTGTCCACAAGTATAGACATAAAGATTGTGTAGTCATTATTTAATAAGGAAATTGGTCTATACAATTTACATATCTGCAAATCTTTGCTGGAATTAAGAATAGGGGTTATTCACCTTATAAACGACAGATGATTCTTAAAAGTTTTTCTTGCTCTAGATTCTTACAGTTATAAAAGCTTCTATATAGCCAAAAATCTGCCGACAGGACTGGATCTGAGGCCAATGTCTTAGTGCAGCTATCTACAGTATCATAATCACATTTAACTTTGTGCTTATTCATCCTAAGAACTGTCAGCAAAATATTCTGAGAAGTATTGTTTGACAGTGACATCCATGACCATCTCACACATGTTCTTATCCTCATAGTAATGAAGCATGTGATTTTTTTTTTTTTTGCCTGTAACTGCCTTAATGTCTACAATAATACCTTCTAGGCAAAAATGTTACTAGATGTCAACCCATATAGACCCCCTAGTCATTTGCAGCAATAAGAAAAAGCTGTTAACCAGGTTCTGCTGTACATATACTCTGTACCTGTCTTCAGTCTAATAGAACTTCTTTGGCATCAAAGCTTGAGGGTACAGTTATAACAAAATGTTCTCAAAAGCTTGCGCAGTTTGCTGTCTTCAAGTATTGCATAATCATGAAACAGTACTAGAGATTTTAAATTGTGTGTATATTTATGTTTCTAAGTCTGGACTGATTCAGGCTTATACTTACTTGTTTCTGTCAGCTTTAATATAAATTAGTAATCATATTAAACTGTTATTTTAAAATTTCTAAACATCAGCATGAATATAGTAATTTTTATATAAATAAAAGAATAAAACTTACTTACATGCAGCAGCCTGAGTGTTTTCAGCTTTACTTAGGAAGTTTGAGGCTAAGGGTGCATCTCCAGTACTGTGCCCTATACTTCCTGTAGGGTGCAACATAGCAGAATGGACCAACAGCTTCCAGAAGCCTTAGGGAAGACAAGGCAGTTCAAAAACAGCTCAAGGGTCATCTTGAGGTAAGAAAAAGCTTCACCTTGAATTTAAGCAACATTCTTTGAGTAAAAAATGGCTTAGTGAGGTATAAAAGGGAAAATAAAGCTAGAAAATTGTGCCATCTTTACTAGTGGATGTGTCCCAGTTTTATACAGTGTAACAGATACTTTAACATTAATAAGACATTAAACTGAGCATTTAGGGTTAAATAAATGAAAAAAACACAGATTATCTTATCTAATTATGCTATTGTGCCAATTTATGTTATGTAGTTGGTTAAACAAGCTGCATTATTATTTTATAAAGATTTTTACATGTATGCAGCATGGAGCCCTCCCCCAACTCACTTAAAGAAGAAGGTGTGCATATTAAATTTACAAACAATGCCTTATTTGCAAATCAGCTCAGTTTTGTTTTTGTTTTCTTTTTGGCTATAAATTATCTCAGTATGCAATGAGATTAAACTTTTTAAGCAATACCTTGATATTATTGCTGTAAGTTAACTATTTGCTCTGTGTGTTAAATGATATTTAAACAGCATTTACAACCATAATGGCGCAGTAAGTATGAATTAAGAGACATTAATCATTAAAAACAAAAAAACAAGATCTGATTATTTATTTACCAGTTGATTCTTTGAGAGATGAATTTGTTGTGGTAGCTGAAGTATCATTTTTTGTTTCTTCTTTTTGACATCATTACATGTATTTTTCTCTGATATTCTCTTTAAAGAAGCCAGGGAAACGTTCATATCCTCTGGGCATACCTCTCAACCTGGAAACATCAAAAATCTGGACAAGGCCCATGAAAAATAGGTACAAATCTGTACACTGATTAACGTAAAATTTGCATACATAATTACACAACCCCGCCCACTCCAATGGAATTGTGAGATACCAACTTTCAAATGCAAACTGAACAGAACCAAAATATAGCACCAGAGTTCCCCCTGCAGCCATTCCACTGTCTCATTACCTGGCTATATCACCCCATTTACCATAAACACTATTAAATTATATTCCTTGTATAATACAGCACACTTAGACTTAAGTTAGAGTGCATTTTAAAGTTATTGTTTAAACATTTTTCCAGTAGACAATGAAACAAAATGCATGAACCAGTAATGACAAAACTGCCCTATTCGGAACATTTCCATCATAAAAGTCTACCTCTACACACAATTTCATTTTAAATTTATTGTCTGAACATTTTTCCAGTAGGCAATGAAACAAAATGCATGAACCAATAATGACAAAACTGCCCTATTCAGAACATTTCCATAAGTCTACTTCTACACACACACACACACACACACACACACACACACACACACACACACTCTATTAGGTGCCTTCCATCCCTATAAACTCCATAAATAGAAGCGTGAAAATTGGCTTTTTTTTAATTTCTAAGATTATATGTAGTAAAGTTAGTTAGGCTTTAGTGTCACACTCAGACATTCAAGATATCTTTTAAACCTGGCCAAAACTGAATATCTCTGTTTTTGCTTGGTTGTCCGACAATCACCACAACTTTTGCAGCAATGGACTAATGCCGGAAGTGGCTGGAAGAGCACTCCTCTTAAAAGTAAAATGAGAATCAGCCTTTAAGTATTTAACTCTACAAATGAACTCTACTGCCTTAATTAGTTGATGGATTAATGCACATTAGATAGAATCACTAAAACATTCATTCCCTGTGTATAGCTGAAGTCTGAGAATCTATGAAGATTTGCGTTCAGCTAAAGAGCCTAATTAGTCTTGGGGTAGTTAATATCAAAAAGACGTGAACTTTCAAAACAGCTTCATATTACTGTACTCAAACAGCTTTTAAATGGAGCAGAAGCTTCAGGAATAGACAAGTTGTTGCCATCCTAGGTACCACTTTGGTCTGGTATGATCACCTGTTCTTGACTGGTGCATCGCATTTTATGTACCCTCACTGATGCATTCAGTAATCATTGCAATTTTATATGCTGCTGGTTCTTCAAAACAATAAAATGGAGACCAGTCTTCAGGAGTACACACTGCTAAAATACACATTTAAGTACTGTTCATATTAGCTTTGTGTACAATCTGTTATGCGTTTGGTATGTGTTGCGAGTTGTGACTGAAAAGAGACCAGCTTGTCTAGTTGATTAACAATAAACAAATAAATAAGAGAAGACCACTTTCACCCCTCAAAGTATAGGCCATCCTGAAAATCCTTGTCTAAGTTAATTGGACTTTTGTATTTAACTATGCTAAAGTCATTGCATCTCCTGCCTAGTTTAACAGTATTCTTCTGGGAATCGAAAAAAAAATGTTCCTGGTTGCTTCAAGGAAGCATTGAGTGGAACAGTGTAAATGAGAAATAGAAAAGGTCTGCTGATCCTGGAAAAACACAAATCCCCTAGAACGTTGCAGTCTGTCTATTTCAAAGGACATGCCCTAAAATCATGGTATAAGCTACTAAAGTCAACTACCATAGCACTGGACAAAACCCTCCTTCCTTTTCTCTCACCCAAAAACATCTGGAATGAAGCAGAGATATAACTTGGAGTAATAAAAGCATTCCCGTTTTTCACATTATAGTTCCCAATAGCTTTGCACCCTCACTCATCAGGATGTTACTGCTAAACTGTTAGCCACCTTGTTAGTACAAACACATTTGTCATAACCAACTGAAATTAAAGGTTGTATACATGTAGGATGAGAACCTGGACTTCATTTTACAATTCACTTCAAAATAAATCATCAAAGCCAGTCAGGTATAATATGTCCCATGGAAACCTCCCAAAAAATACTGAAAACAGTTTGAAGCAGCTAGAAGCTAAGTAGCTAATAACACAAACGCACTCGCTCTATTAGGTATCGTAGAATCCGTTCTGCCCAGACCGTGTTCGTCCACTCTGCAGTTATGGTGTTCATTCGTAAATCCATTAAAGTACCAGCAAATCCTGCATTCACTCTGCAATCCATTAAATACTCGCAAGCCCGCCAGACGCATCTCCTTCGGCAGTCCTCCTCCAGGTATTCATATAGATGCACGCATCACATGTGCACATCCGAGCTTAATTCCGAAAGGCTGAGGAGCTGATGTCATCGCGCATGCAATGACGTCAGCTCCAAAAGCACGGAATTTAAAAATTAGATCGAAAAAAATCGGAAATGAAGGGGTGCCACTCGGCAATCGTGGCACCCCATTACTGGGACCCCAAAACGAGTAATTTGGGACGGTTGGGAGGTCTGCCTCTGGGATGGTCATTAGGTTGCTGTTTGTTATAAAGGAGATAGCTTCATCTAGGTTATTAAAGATTCTTGTACCAAAAGAAAGGTGCATTTTGATTTTTGCTGGATACAATATTTGGGCTCTGATGTTGTTTTGTTTCAGATGTTTAACCAGTGGCCAACATTTCTTCCTCATTTCCAGAATTCTGACAGAGTAGTCATTGTCAAATCTGATGGGGTATTGGTTAAATTTTTATGGGGCTTTCCTCCAAGCTGTTTTTAACACTAGCTCCTTATCAAAATAAGAGAGGAATTTTACAACAATAGATCTTGGTGTTGCTGTGGGGGATATAGGCATGGGCTTACCAGTTGCCCTATGAGCTCTTTGTATAGCAAATGAGTGCCTTTGCAAGTCTAAAATTTTGGAAATCAAATTATTCAAAAATAAAATCATGTTCTCACCTTCTGTTTTCTCTGGTAATCCTAAAATTCGAATATTGCATTTTCTCATCCAATTTTCAAGGTCATCAATTTTATTAATTAGTCACATGTTTTGTTGGAGAAGAAAGTCTGTTTGCAGTTCATCCTCCTTTAATCTTCCATCTATGTCAGTTATTGCCTTCTTCATGTCCATTATTTTATTTTGATGTTGTTGAAAAAGGTTTCTAAAAACTTCAGTTTGTTTAGAGCTATTCTCACTTAATTCTCCAGATTTTGTTGAAAGTCATCTATCTTCAGTGATAGCGACTGTAGAGTAGAATACACCAGCTGTAGTTTTTTCCTCAGTGTAGTATTAGATTGTGAAGACTTGGAGATGTTCATTTTCCTTCACGTTTACTCTCAAATAATTTGACAGGAATTGTTTGGAATGAAAATGTCAAAGTTTGTAAAGTTAAAGTTTAGACTGTTATTAACTAGATTTTATAAAAGTTAAGTATATATATATATATATATATATATATATATATATATATATATATATATATATATATATATATATATATATATATTAGTCTAATTCCTGTCTATTATATTAATTTTATAGAGCTTAGAAAAAGTGTTGTGCTTAGCTGGACATCTGGAAGTTAAGGCAGTTGGAGAGGGATAAATGGATATGAAAATGAAGTAGATGATGGAGAAGGGGAAGAAGATGAAAGGAAGAAATATGTGTTGATCTACATTAAATAAAGTAATAAAGAGATGCAGATGGGACATGGAAATTAAAACAGGAGGAAGTGAAAGAAATGAAGAAAGACAGCTACGCAGGAACTGAAGAGTAAAGCAGTGGAAGTTGATGAAAGTTTAGATGATGTTGCCTCTGTGGATGTGGTTGCATTGATTTTGTCAGAGAATAAATGCTTAAACTAAGTTATGAGTTTAGGGGAAGATATTAAGACAATGATTTAGAAGGGTTACCACCAATGGTAAGCCTTTCTTACTGCTCATGGTAGTCACTTCTTATTCTTAGACAGCCCTATGCAGTTCTTACCCCATAGATGTGCAACACCATGGTGGGCTCCCTCTCTGGAATATCATGAGTGCTGGTGAGCCATTCCAAGCATGCAGAATAAGGTAATTAACCAAGCACTGCTCCCAAGAAATTCCTGCAGTAAGTTCTTTATGCAGCTGAGCAATTCATAAATCTTCTGAACTCTGTAATTTCTTACTGCAAAGCACAGTATTTAACTTTTAAGCTAAAAGCTTAAATTCATCAGTTGGTTTCAATGGGTAAAATTCCATTAGTGGTAAGTGCAGGGAAGTTTAGTGGATATGTAGTGTTGGGTATGTGTGTGCATATGTGTACCTGCATGTGAGTGTATGTAGAGGTATACGTAGTGTCAAATGATTGAGTGTGTGTGTGTGTGTGTGTGTTTGTTTCTGCCTGAATGGTCACAGTCACAGGTGGTGTTAAGGGAAGTTGAATGTGCGTTTTGGTGAGTGTGTCCATGAGTGCAATCTGGTGAGTGTGTGTTTGATGTATGGTGAGTAGGTATGTGTGAAAGAAGGGTGTGAGTGGCTACTGTACTGGGTGGGGAATACCAGACAACAGGGACATTTTTTATTATTACCGTAATCCATTTAAAGTAACTGCGGTGGTGGTGCTGCGGTACCTTTGTCACCTCACAGTAAGACGTTGTCCTGTTAGATTCTCAGCTAAAGCGTCTTCTGTGTGGAGACATGCGTGAATGGGCGTACCTTCATTGAAGGTTGTGCGTCAGGGCTGGAAACTCGGCACGTAAAAATCTACTGCCAATCATTAGCGGACCGGAGTTCCACTGTGGCGACCCCTAACTGGGAAAAGCCGAAAGACATAAAACAAAAACCGTAATCCATTTAAAAAGTTAGTAAAACTCATGTTTTTCATCATGAAGCATAACAGGGGCGCAAAAACATATTAACCTCTAAAGTCTGGCATTACTGACTGACTGTAATGGTCCATGTCATATGGAAGCATGCTCAAAGTCACCAGACAAACCCAGGGGTAAAACACTAGATGACACTAAGGAGTCCTTTCAATATTACTCTAATAAACATAATGACTTAACAGAGCAAGAGGTCTTCTATCAAAATGCATCTTTTGAACAATAATAATGAAACTTTAATGTATAGCATTAGTGACTAACTGTAATCAATTGTGAATTATGAGAAAAAAAAGAAAAATAAGAAGCAACATACAGAATTTTTTTTATTAACAACATTACTCAATTATCACTTAAGACATAGGCAAAGAAAAGAAAACAAATCATGTTAACATGTTCATAGTAACTAACATTGCATATCACTTATATTCTTTTATACAATTAGCATAAATTTACCATTACATAACGTGATTAATTCCTGCCTTCCCTTAAACCTCAGTCCACCTCCAAAACATAATTCTGCATGGATTGTTCCCAGAGTTTCCATTTTTTCTATGTAATTTGCTCCTGTACTGTGTAGAGTCTGATTTCCATTTTCCAGTACTTGCTCTTTTTGGCAGCCACCAGAATTAAACTTAAAAAGGCCTTACTATGTCTAGACAATTTAGATCCTGTATCCCAGCCAAAAAAATATATATAATAATTTCCTTAGTTACAACCATTTTCTCTCCTACTAAATATATATATATATATATATATATATATATATATATATATATATATACATACACACATACACACACACACACACACACACACACACATGCATATCTATATATATATATATATATATATATATATATATATATATATATATATATATATATATTGTCTTCACCATCACACTCCAACAGTTGCCATCTAATTAAGAATGCTCTTTTATGTAAGGTATAAGTCAAAGGAATGCTGGTGTGTGTGTCTGTGTGTGTGTATGTGTTTTGAGGAATGAATGAGTATAACTACTGTAAGGGCAGCAGAAAGTTGCCTGTTAGCACTTGCAGTAATCACTGGGCAATCCAATGACATGCAAATTTGCTGATAGTAATGTCTTTACTCTTTGTGGTTAATGTTTCTCTGATCATGCAAACAAGCCCTTTTTGCACAACCTTTCCCCTTGTGGTAGGATCTGTTTTGCATCCAGTCCTAAGTCTTTTAAGGATGCGGTAAACAATTCATAGATTAGTACTGGCTAACTGTCATTGCAAGCTATTTTAAGTCTGGTGAATTACCCCATGTGAGAATCAAACCCTGCACCTTATGTCTCTAAGGTAAACAACTAAACCATTCTGTCAACCTCCCACTAATTTCCAGAGTTTGCAGACTACAATTCAGAAACCGTGGCTAGGGTACTCTCATTTTGTTTTGAAGGGTTGTACAGCTGTTTTACTATACATTCTAAGGTTGTGCAATGGATTTTACTGGTGTGTTCTGCAGCTAGGGGAGAGTAGTTTTGAAACGTGCAAATTTGAAAAACAGGGACCATAAGTTCAGCTCTTTTTTAATGGACATTCATTTAACTTTACTGTTTGATATGTTTTGCTGTAAGAAATTGGTCTGCATTGCTTTAGTATTTTTGGTTGATACCATAGCAATTAGTGGAAGACCATTATTTAAGATGAAAAAAATATATATATTTCCCTTACATATAGCAGATCGTGCAGGAAGAGGCAGCAGAAAATGTGAAAACTTTTGAACTCAGATGAGTAGATACTTAATTTTGTTTTTTTAAGAGAGTTTGAAAGTTTATGACTTAGTTAAGCCAAATGATTAGATATTTGGAATACATAGCTGTTTCAGCTGCATCATTATTAACTGTTATAGCATCAGAGTAGGTTGGAAGCTTAATGAGTTTTTGATGAGTACCAAAAATCATGGCATTATTTATTTTTTTTTTCCTTATTGATCCATATTTTTGAATATTCAGGTCCTTTTGTAATTTTGGCTGTATCTCTAAGTGAGGTGTACTTGACATGGAAAGAGTCATATATTCAGTGTATAATATCAATTGATGGTTGGACAGATCCTTTAGAAATTTGCTAATAAAGTCTGAGCAAAGTAGAGGGGCAAGAATGTAGCCTTGCAGAACAAGATGAGTAGTAATGCATCTGAAGGGTTAGATGAGTACATCTTGATTCTAAAGAGTCTGTTAAAGCAGCTTGGGACAAATAGGTGGTCTCAGGACTGATACTGATTACTATCAAATAGATAAAAGAGGATAATGTGGTCAAGGTCCTTAAAAACTTTGGTGAGATTAATAATTTTGTAAGGTTACTTTTTTCATTGTTAAGTAATATCTCATCTTTGAGGTCAGAGTACTACAGTATGTCCTAAAACCATGCTGTTTAAGGATGAGAAGATGCTCTTTTTGAAGGTATTTAGAGAGTTGCATGTAAAAGATTTTTGTCTAGGACAGAAATTAGGTAAAAATTTAAAATGTTGATTAGATTAGGTTGCACTGGTATCAGCTTGACAATAGCTGTTTTCAGATGTTGGGAATTA